>NC_134471.1:77546358-77565200 GCF_964194025.1 Convolutriloba macropyga | reverse complement strand
ATAAATGTACATATTGATCACCGTTATTAAGCAAATGTTCTTTTTGTGCAAATCAGTTAGGGATTATTGCTCCAACAGGTAAGCTAATGAAAACCTTCAAATATATACGAGGAAAAATATGTTTTTACTGAAGAAGTTCACGAATTTCTGTAATGAAGATTGTGGAAAATTAAAAATATTAAATATCTAGCTATGTTTTTTAAAGTGTGGATGTTTTAGGTGAAGCAAATTTGTGAGGCATTGTCACACTTTTCTTTGCCCAATTATGAAATTGTTACCTGATCTTTCAGTGTCTAAGGAAGACGGTTGGAAGACATTGTATTTTGTTTTAACTATAGGCGTAGAGTGAGATAAGCTGTTGTGTTATCAGTTCGTTTACTTAAATTTTTGAGAGAGTTTGTTCATCCCGGTCAAGTGCTGGTGTTTTATAAAAAAAAATTGTGCTTACCGATGTCAACGTTAATAAGCGAATGATCGTTTTGTGCAAAAACAATGAGTTTGAAATTGAGCAGAGGAGGTTTCAGAAAAGAAATTATGAAGTAATATATGAAGAAAGAATTGAACACTAGCTGTACAGTTTTTATTTCCAATATAGAAAGAAATATAAATTGATGGAATGAATGAGAGATCTCATGTTTGCAGTTATAGACCGCGCAAAAATGGTTTTCTTAACTCAAACAATAAGAGTTGATACATTATTTTTTTCTTGGGGTTGAAAAAGAGATTATTATATTCTATAATGGGGAATTGTCAAAATTATATGGATAGTGTTTAGTAGAGGCTTTTTAAATTTAGAGTTTCCAAATATTTCTCTATAGGTTGACTATTATTTTCTGTTCACTGCATAATACAGATACTTAAGTTTTATCGAAAAAAACTCTAGTGTGTTAGTCTTCGAAAAACAAAACTTTATGAAAAAGCATTTTTAGGGAAAAGAAGGATTTCGGTATTGTATGATTCTGAAAAATCTGGAGTGAGATATAGTTTCACCGAATCTTTCTAAAGAACTGTACATTTGCTGCTGAGAGGAAATGTTTTGATGGTTCGAATTTACAATTATGATCATCTCTATTTTAGTTCCAAGTGTCGTTGCTATTGACTTCTAGAGTAACTCCTTGTTTCAAGAGAAAATCTTCTTTCCGTATGCGGTGGTGCTGATAACCGCGCATTACCGTGATGATTTTAATTGAAGTCCTTGAAGCATGAGCGTTAAAACCAATTTACTCTCATATGAAGATGTTTTTAATTGTAATCTTCTGTACGAGATCGATATTCTTCTAAGAAAAATTTTAAATTTTGTTTTGTGTATCTACGTTCCACTCAAGTCTGATTCATTTGAGTCCTTGTTTAAGAAGCTGTTCTTCTTTTAAATCTGTTTTTAAAGTTGCCTCTGTGGTGGATAGGGTTTCTGTGCTATTGATATGATCTATCTTTACGCTTATTTAGGTTTGTACATTTCTACAACGATTAATTAATACAGGTCGACTAAAGCGATGAAATTTTCTCTTATATAAAATTGAATGGGGCATTGACTGATTCTTATTTGTTTTTTTTTGTTTTTTGTCGTACTGTCTATCTTGTGGTATTGGGCACGGGGAATTTGATTGACCAAGAAGTTGCAAAAACTTTCGCCCTTTACTAGAAAGATTACTGTTATAGTCTTGTGAATAATCGTTTTTATCTGGGCTTCTTATACGGGAAGAATATCTCTGTTCTCAGCTGTAAATTTCAGAATTTTGTGGAAACTGTTATAGTCTCACCATAATATTAATAGAAGTAACCTATTTGATAGACTTTATAACTTTTATTGCTTGGTTGAAATTCAGTTTTTGATGTTAATAATAATAATAAATTGTTCTCGAGTAGGATGTACACTTGTGTGCAACACTTATGGTATAATTTATGTACCATAATAACAAATCTACTCGACAGGTCATCAATAGGTCCACGATGTCCTAGTCTAGCTGTGACCAGTACCATTACTATGTGGTTCTTCCACTGTGAGTATATGTTTGCGATCTAAGTGAATAGGGATACTTTGGCCAGATCCAGAAAACTTTTCGCAGAAGTTGAAAGTATCTGAATCTATAGCGAATAGCGTCTGCGCCATGAGCAGTTTTGAGCTCCATTTCGTTTAAATCATCTTTTTTAAAGGTTTTCCGTACCTATTTTAATTTTCTTAAATACATCTACGTGCCCAACTCTCAGCCGAATTCAGTACCGAGTCAGAGTCTAATTCAGGTCACATTTTGCACTGAATTTGTCTGATTCAGAGCTAATTCAGTTATTCATTCTGAATTATCTTCTGATTCAGAAAAATACAGAATACATTCTGTGATTTTTGCTCTGATTCAGAGAAATTCAGAAGTCACTTCACAGTTGGTTCTGAAATCCATCTGAATCGGTACTAAAACTAAAAAATCCTCTGAAAATGTTCTGAATCAGCACTAAATGTCACTGAACTTTAGATACGGGTTCTCATTTGAGGTAAGATCACTTTCCCATTCGTTTGTGCAGCTTTGAATGAACCTCTGCGAAGATCAACTTGCGTGCGTGTTAGATCTTCTCAAATTGAAACTTTTCGACTATTTGGTCAAATGAAAATGGTGGCTCCAAAGCTGTTAACTTGCGATTTGTCCCACATTTTATTTCCATTGGTGCTAGTTATTGACTTAGATGTGTGATCAGTACGTCAGTATCTTGTGTGAGTTTCTCATCCCGTACCTAAACTTCAGTGACAAGCAGTACTGATTTTGAACATTTTCAGGGAAATTTCAAGTTATAGTACTGATTCAGAACACTTTCAGAACCAACTGAAACGTTATTTCTAAAGTTCTCTGAATCAGAGCAAATTTCAGGGAAAATATTCTGTATTCTTCTGAATCAGAAGTTAATTCAGAATGAATCACTGAATTAGCTCTGAATCGGACAATTTCAGGGCAAAATGTGACCTGAATCAGACTGTGGTTCAGTTCTGAATTCGATTGAGAGTTAGGTACGGGAATGTGCAGCTAGGTACGGGATTGTTAGAGTTTCAATTCTGAGGGCAAGAGTTATTGCATCGTCTACTAGAAAGATTTCTTGAAGTGGCGATCTAGGCTTGCTTTTGAGATTGTTTATAACTAATGTCTACTGAAATTCTATTCTGAAAGCTTGCCGTTCGTTTAATTTTAATGAGAAAACTATTGTTGGGTTGGGGCAACTGATGCTAAGTGTATTATAACAGTTTGTCAAGTCCGGTTTTTCAAGAGCTGCTGTCATAACAAAATAGCGGTCCCGGTTCGAATGTCCTCCCTAAAATCCTCCCAATTTGTTGTAAGAGTGGGGGGTAATTTGTCTGTGGGGGTAAATCGATGTAGGAGAATGGGGGTAATTTGTTCAGAGGGGTAAAATGATGTAAGAGTTGGGCTGCAATGGGAGGCTTTTTGAGGAATTACCCCCTGACTAAAGTTGCCATGTAAAATTGGGCTGCAAGGGGCTGCAATGGGAGGAATTTTGAGGAATTACCCCACCCACTGACTAAAGTTGCCATGTAAGAGTGGGCTGCAATGTGCTGCAATGGGAGGACTTTTGAGGAGTTATTCCCCGGACTAAAATTGTCAAGTAAGAGTGGGCTGCAATGGGCTGCAATGGAAGGATTTTTGAGGAATTTCCCCCCTCCCCCCTGAATAAAATTGCCATGTAAGAGTGGGCTGCAATGGGCTGCATTGGGAGGATTTTTGAGGAATTTCCCCCCCCCCCTGACTAAAATTGCCATGTAAGAGTTGGCTGCAATGGGCTGCAATGCGAGGACATTTGAGGAATTACCCACCCTGACCAAAATTGCCATGTAAGAGTCGGCTGCAATGGGCTGCAATGGGAGGATTTTTGAGGAATTACCCCCTCACTAAAATTGCCATGTAAGAGTGGGCTTCAGTGGGCTGCAATGGGAGGACTTTTGAGGAAATACCCCCCCCCCACTGACTAAAACAATGGGAGGACTTGAGGACTTCACATCTAACATTCAGCGATTGCCAGCATTGGCAAGCATCTCTGAGGTGGTGAAGTGGTTGTACCAGTCGACGGTGGTGTACGCCAATTTTGCACTCATAATGGTTGGCAATTAGGATTGGGGGCTTATTAGATGTGCATACCAACTGCAAGACAATTATACCATCTGTCCATTTGAATACTCTGTCCATAGTATGGGTCAAAGCTCGCCATATTTCCCTCTATAAGCTCCGAGGAGACGAGAAAACGGGATTGCTGATCCAACTTGGATACAATTATTTCCTTTAATGGTGCAACTCGGGTCACGCCCGAGACAAAAACAAGCTGTACTTTAATCAACAAAGAAAAGTTACTTAAGCCCTCAGAAATGCGAAGGCACGAAAAACGTCTTGGAAGTTATCACCAAGCTCTGTGGCTTTCGAGATGTTGTAAAGTTGCTCAGACGAAACTTCTTGGTATTGCGATTGCAGCCAGCTGTGGAAGTTCAATGCATCACGCAGAGAACCTTATCAATTTTTTTGGTAACTCGTCGTACCACTGCTCTCCAATGACAAGCCAAATCTCCTTAAGTTTGAAACGTGCACTCAAGATGAAAGCTGCCACGAAATAAATTGCTTAGACGCAAGCGTTAAAAATTGTGATTTTGAGGTTGTACAGTTGCTAACAACGTAAGGGTCGAGTGCCGTATTTCTGATCTCACCTTATAGCCCATGCTCATAATAGGACTGTTCCATAGACCAAGTGATTACTTACGATTCAGTAGATTGAGAGGACCCGTCAATTTGCCCAGCCAAATCTTAAACTTTGCTTAAAGACTGAGTATGCCCAAACCCACCTAGATTGAGATTGCAACATTTCTTCCGACATATTGAGACTATTCAAGGGGGACTCCACTGACTCCAAGTAGTTGTCCATTGGGAAGTGCTCAAGGACGGCTTTGGCTGCTTTTATGTACCCGCTAGCGGTATTACGCGCCGTGCATTGTAATGCGTGGTTCACACAAGTGTATTTTTTCATTGAGATCCGCTTGTAATTCGGTTCGAGCAAACGAGGTGTTCAACTGATCGTGAGGTATCATAATCATGTCAAGTCAATAATAAAGTTATCATAGAAACCACTTCTAATGATTATAGAGCAATTGGCCGTGTAAACACACTTCTGCAAAAATATTGAAAATCTATTTGCGTTGAAAATCTATATGTGCTAAAACTAAAAAAAAACATAATACAAAATCATGTGATGGATGTCAGTTAAAATTATCAGCTACCAACAGAAACACTCTAACTGGTCATAAGAACATTTGAGG
This sequence comes from Convolutriloba macropyga, assembly GCF_964194025.1. Classification (NCBI taxonomy): domain Eukaryota; kingdom Metazoa; phylum Xenacoelomorpha; order Acoela; family Convolutidae; genus Convolutriloba; species Convolutriloba macropyga. The sequence continues at coordinate 77,559,904 of NC_134471.1, read as the reverse complement.
CAGCGGGACAGACAGAGTGCAAAATAACGGTCCTTAGACCAGTCATCCGAAATGAGTTATCTTTCAACCACTTCGCCATCATGCCCGGGTATTTAGACTCACAGTGCGACTTTGATGAAAAATGTTGAAAACAATATGATCATGAAAGACACAAACATTCAAAACTATTTACCGTAATTATAATTAACGCTCCAGATCACCACAATAATTTAATACCTATCAAAGAAATTTTTTAAAATTTTGTGTTAAATCTCAAGAGGATTAAATTTATTCAATCTGGAAGTTGATGTAAAGTTTCATTCAAAGAACCAAGGGATGCGATACCCTAAACAACCGCTATTTAGTGATGGAGTAAGGTGATTTCCAAAGAACATACATGAAAACATAAAAATATAGTTTGGTGCATATTTGGTAATCAAAAGATTTGTTTCAAAGTTAGCCCAACGGAACAAACTTTGCCTTCCAATTGATTCTGAGTCGTGATATAATCAAGATTTAATTCCAATACAAAAAATATACAAAAGAAAGCATTCGTGTAAAGATAGGGATATTAAACAAGTTCACAATTGTTTTGTGTTCATAGATTAATTTCAAGCAATGGTTTTTTTAAATGAATAAGATTGTTCGTAGATTACCTTTGTGTTAATTTAATCAACGTTATCTTAATTTCAAAATCTTTATTGAAACATTTCTCTTTAATTTTTCTCTCTGACGTAGATAGAACATCCCGTACCTAAAGTTCAGTGACAATCAGTACTGATTGAGACAATTTTCAGAGTGTTTTAAGTTTTAGTGCTGATTCAGAAGGATTTCAGAACAAACTGTGAAGTGATTTCTGATTTTTTCTGAATCAGAGCAAAATTCAGAGAAGGTATTTTGTATTTTTCTGAATCAGAAGATAATTCAGATTGAATCACTGAATTAGCTCTGAATCAGACAAATTCAGTGCAAAATTCGACCTGACTCAGTACTGACTTCGGCTGAGAGTTAGGTACGGGATGATTATGACGTTCGAAGAATACACAGGGTCGGGTGGCATTTTTGGCGTCTCACGATTAACTGTATTTCTCAGGAATTTTTCCATCAAAATTAAACAGTGAAAAACTTCAATTCAAAAAAGATTTGCCTATATTAATTTCTCTATAAGGGGCAGTAATAATTGCGCATGCACAACAGGTTACTTCTGATTATCTACCAGTAGTTTTGATTTCGAGCACAGAGTAAATATACATTTATGAACAATTTTCCATGCGAGTAAGAATTTTATGATATAAACGTTGCCAATGTAATCGGCTTTCTTCTAATTTATTTTTGGCTATACGCAACTTTCTCATGGCTTCTGCTTTGTCATGATCGCAATTTGACCAACATTTCAGAACAACAACTCTTTGAGTCATCATTTCGCCTCCAAAATAGGGTCTTTCCCATTATAGCCCCCCCATCAAATTATAGCCCCCCATTATGGTATAATTACCATGATTGGGGGGCTATAGGTTATCTGACCCTTAAGCTGGGGGGGGGGAGGGGGCTATAATGGGAAAGACCCCAAAAATAAGTACATTTCATAAGCTTTTGAGTAATTAAATGCTGCTTTGTCTCTTCGCCGATTGCACTTCAGATGATCAGTATTTTTTTTACCGCAAATGCAAAAAATTCATGATTTCCCAGAAGATTACTTATTTCGTTGACAATGTGCCACAAGTCTTCAAAACATTCATCCTTCTGACTTTCGTCTTCCAAATTGTCAAACTTTTTGCTTGAGAAGAACTTTTGTACTCGGGGCTATTCTACGTCCATAGCTGTTTTTGTAGAAAAAAAAAAAGATTTTTTTTGGCTATCCCAAGTCCAACTGAATTAAATTTATGGGCAGCCGCAAAAAACGGCTCCTCAGTATTTGTATCTTCCCAATCGAATTCTTTTAGCCTGTGTTTCAAACTTTTTGTCCCTTGATTGAACCGCCCTTGACCATCGCAAGGTGATATCATTAATTCTACATGTTTACCTCGTCAGAACGTTGCCTTGAAATAACAAATTTGCAGAAAAGTAATATTTGGAGCTTGTGAATGCTGCGAAACAAAAACTAGAGTAGTCAACTCCTTGAAGGCATAAGCACTGCATATTCCGCATGCCATTGCGCATCCGTTTGCTGTGGTCACAACATGACGCAAACATTTTTAGTAATGCTGGATAACAAAAAAAATGTGGAGTGCTGGTATCAAAAGTAAGAAATAGAGATTAAGTGACATCTGTTTATGAGTGATTAAACCATTTGAACTTCGAAATTGGCATTGCAACTGAATTGAGGTGAATAGAAGTGAATTGAACTGACCGTTTTTTACGGAGAACAAAAAAATTTATTTTCAGCAAAACTTTTCTACCAAATTTTACCTCAGTCTGCATTTTTATGGGACATTAGGTTTGTAGTCATCTTGTCGTGCTCTGTATCAAGGATTTTGTTCGATTCAACAACTAAAAATGGGGATAGGGGTGGACACGGTTATCCACTGATAAATGTGGGACAAATGGACATTTTGGAATTTCCCTCTTAGTGCACGTTTATATCGTGTTCTAACGTTCTACGTTGCGACTACAAAAGATGGCGCCGGAAACTTGATGGCATTCTTATCAACTCCCTACATAATTTGTATACCCAAAAGTTTGGCTCGTTATAGGTATTGGTTAGCAGCCTTAAAATTAACACAGCAATTTAAACAAGACTTGGTGGTAGTATTACTATGAACATAATTTTAAGCTAATTTTCTAGTTTTTCCGAAAAACTGAATTACCAATAGTTACATACAATGGGAGAAGTTTCAGAGCTTATCAGATTGATCAGAACCGGTACAGGCAGATATGAAAAACTACAGAACAAAACAAGACGATATGAGACCGAAACCATGCTGCAAAAAGTAACAAAAGCTTACTAGAAGACAACGGTTGGAATTTAGAACCTAAAGAAAAACTATTCGAGCTCCAACGTTTGCTGTTATATTGCAGTGCTAATTTTTCAACTCCTAACTTATTCTTAAAACTAGTAAAAACCTTTTACCTTGAAGAGTTAGAACGAAACGGACAAAAATGCAACACTGAACTACATCTTGAAGAAAAGCGTCCATTAAATGAACTAAAAATGGTGTTTTCAAGACTCCTCCGTCACAATTTGTAGTTATAACGTGGAACAGCAGAACACGATTTAAAGGTTAACTGAGGGGCGAAATTCCAATTAGTCCAATTTTTCACCCCATTCCTCAGTTTTCAATGATGGAAAACGGTTTCCTTTCCTATCCCCAATTTTTAATAGTGGAACCAATCAGAATCCTCTACCCGGGACGTGACAAAACGACTACAGACCTGCTAACACATAACAATGCAGATGGAGGAAAAACAGTCCACAGACAGAGATAATTTGCTTTACTAAAATTTATTCTCAATATCAGACTGGTTTGCATGTGCGTGCTTTGACAATTCACAGCAAAGTGTTAAATGCCTACCGGCGCAAGCCGAGAAGGTTTGTTGCCACATTAAAAATCCATTGAGATATGAAACGTAACGCTATATCATTACTTTTATATGTTTACCTCGTCAGAACTTTGCATTGAAAAAACAAGCTTGCAGGAAACTCATAATTTGCTTGTGATTGCTGCGAAATAGAAACTAGAGTAATCAACTCCTTGAGGGGCCTAATCAGGGAATATTCCGCATGCCATTGCACTTCCGTTTGCCGTGGTCACAATATGACGCAAAAATTTTTAATATTTATGCATAACAAGAAAAATGTGGAATGCTAGTATCAAAAGTCGAAATAGAGATTAAGTGACATCTGTTTATGAGTGATTATTTCATTTGAACTTAGAAATTGGCGTAGCAACTGAAGTGAGGTGAATAGAAGTGAATAGAACTGACCGTTTTTTACGGAGAACAAAAAATTTTATTGCAGCAAAACTTTTCTACCAAATTTTACCTCCGTGTGCATTTTTATGGGAGAATAGGTTCGTAGTCATGTTGTCGTGCCCCGTGTCAAGGATTTTTTCGATTCAACCGCTAAAAACGGGGATGGGGTTGGACACGGTTTTCCCTTAATAAAAGTGGGAAAAATTGACAATTTGGAACTTCCCTCTTAGTGCACGTTTATGTCGTGTTCTAAGGTTCTACGTTGCGACTACAAAAGATGGCGCCGGAAACTTGATGGCATTCTTATCAACTCCCCGCATAATTTGTATACCCAAAGGTTTGGCTCGTTATAGGTATTGGTTAGCAGCCTTAAAATTAACACAGCATTTTAAAAAGGACTTGGTGGTAGTATTACCATTTATATAATTTTAAGCTAATTTTCTAGTTTTTCCGGAAAACCTAATTAACAATAGTTACATACAATGGGAGAAGTTTCAGAGCTTATCAGATTGATCAGAGCCGGCGCACGCAGATATGAAAAACTACAGAACACAACAAGACGATATGAGACCGAAACCATGCTGCAAAAGTAAGAAAAGCTTACTAGAAGACAACGGTTGAAATTTAGAACTTAAAGAATAACTATTCGACAACCAAGGTTTGCTGTTATATTGCAGTGCAAATTTTAAAACTCCTAACTTATTCTTAAAACTAGTAAAAACTTTTTACCTTGAAGAGTTAGAACGAACGGGACAAAAATGCAACACTGAACTACAACTTGAAGAAAAGCGTCTAGCAAACGAACTAAAAATGGTGTTCTCAAGACTCCTCCTTCACCATTCGTTGTTATAACGTGGAACAGTAGAACACGATATAAAGGTAAACTGAGGGGCGAAATTCCAATTAGTCCAATTTTTCACCCCATTCCTCAGTTTTCAATGATGGAAAACGGTGTCCTTTCCTATCCCCAATTTTTAATAGTGGAACCAATCAGAATCCTCTACCCGGGACGTGACAAAACGACTACAGACCTGCTAGCACATAACAATGCAGATGGAGGAAAAACAGTCCATAGATAGAGATAATTTGCTTTACTAAAATTGATTTTCAATATCAGACTGGTTTGCATGTGCGTGCTTTGACAATTCACAGCAAAGTGTTAAATGCCTACCGGCGCAAGCCGAGAAGGTTTGTTGCCACATTAAAAATCCATTGAGATTTGAAACGTAACGCAATATCATTACTTTTATATGTTTACCTCGTCAGAACTTTGCATTGAAAAAACAAGCTTGCAGAAAACTCATAATTTGCTTGTGATTGCTGCGAAATGGAAACTAGAGTAATCAACTCCTTGAGGGGCCTAATCAGGGCATATTCCGCATGCCATTGCACTTCCGTTTGCCGTGGTCACAACATGACGCAAAAATTTTTAATATTAATGCATAACAAAAAAAATGTGGAATGCTAGTATCAAAAGTCGGAAATAGAGATTAAGTGACATCTGTTTATGAGTGATTAATTCATTTGAACTTAGAAATTGGCATAGCAACTGAAGTGAGGTGAATAGAAGTGAATAGAACTGACCGTTTTTTACGGAGAACAAAAAATTTTATTGCAGCAAAACTTTTCTACCAAATTTCACCTCCGTGTGCATTTTTATGGGAGAATAGGTTCGTAGTCATGTTGTCGTGCCCCGTGTCAAGTATTTTTTCGATTCAACCGCTAAAAACGTGGATAGGGTTGGACACGGTTTTCCACTAATAAAAGTGGGAAAAATGGACATTTTGGATCTTCCCTCTTAGTGCACGTTTATATCGTGTTCTAACGTTCTACCTTGCGACTACAAAAAATGGCGCCGGAAACTTGATGACTTTCTTATCAACTCCCTACATAATTTGTATACCCAAAGGTTTGACTCGTTATAGGTATTGGTTAGCAGCTTGAAAATTAACACAGCAATTTAAAAAAGACTTGGTGGTAGTATTACCATAAACATTCTTTTAAGCTAATTTTCAGGTTTTTCCGAAAAACTTAATTTCCAATAGTTACATACAATTGGAGAAGTTTCAGAGCTTATCAGATTGATCAGAATGGGTACAGGCAGATACGAAAAAAAATACAGAACAAAACAAGACGATATGAGACCGAAACCATGCTGCAAAAATAATAAAAGCTTACTAGAAGACTTGTTCGAATTTAGCATTTAAAGAAAACAATTCTACCATCAAGGTGTTTTGTTAAATTGCAGTGCTAATTTTTCAACTGCTATCTTATTCTTAAAACTAGTAAAAACTTTTTACCTTAAAGAATTAGAACGAAACGGGACAAAAATGCAACACTGAACTACAACTTGAAGAAAAGCGTCCAGCAAACGAACTAAAAATGTTGTTTTCAAGTCTCTTTCATCACCATTTTTAGTTATAACGTGGAACAGTAGAACACGATATAAAGGTTAACTGAGGGGGGATTCCAATTAGTCCAATTTTCCACCCCATTCCCCAATTTTCAATGATGCAAAACGGTGTCCTTTCCCATCCCCAATTTTTAATAGCGGAACCAATCAGAATCCTCTACCCGGGACGTGACAAAACGACTACAGACCTGCTTGCACATAACAATGCAGACGGAGGAAAAACAGTACACAGATAGAGATAATTTGCTGTGCTAAAATTGATTTTCAATATCAGACTGGTTTACATGTGTGTGCTTTGACAATTCACAGCAAAGTGTTAAATGCCTACCGGCAAAAGCCGAGAAGATTTGTTGCCACATTAAAAAAGCCATTGAGATATGAAACGTAACGTAATATCATTAATTTTTCATCTTTACCTCGTCAGAAATTTGCATTGAAAAAAATAAGTTAGCAGAAAACTCATAATTTGCTTGTGATTGCTGCGAGATAAAAACTAGAGTAATGAACTCCTTGACGGGCATAATCAGGGCATATTCCGCATGCCATTGCACTTCCGTTTGCCGTGGTCACAACATGACGCAAAAATTTTTAGTATTACTGCATAACAAAAAAATGTGGAGTGCTGGTATCAGAAGTCAGAAATAGAGATTAGTGACATCTGTTTATGAATGATGAAATCATTTGAACTTCGAAATTGGCATAGCAACTGAATTGAGGTGAATAGAAGTGAATAGAACTGAATGTTTATTACGGAGAACAAAAACTTTTATTTCAGCAAAGCTTTTCTACCAAATTTTACCTCCGTGTGCATTTTTATGGGAGAATAGGTTCGTAGTCAAGTTGTCGTGCCCCGTGTCAAGGATTTTTTCGATTCAACCGCTAAAAACGGGGATAGGGTTGGACACCGTTTTCCACTGATAAAGTTGGTAAAAATGGACATTTTGGAACTTCCCTCTTAGTGCACCTTTGTATCGTGTTCTAACGTTCTACGTTGCAGCTACAAAAGATGGCGCCGGAAACTTGATGGCATTCTTATCAACACCCTACATAATTTGTATTCCCCATAGGTTTGGCTCGTTATAGGTATTGGTTAGCAGCTTGAAAATTAACACAGCTATTTAAAAAGGACTTGGTGGTAGTATTACCATAAACATACTTTTCTAGTTTTTCCGAAAAATTTATTTTCCAATAGATACATAAAATGGGAGAAGATTCAGAGCTTATCAGATTGATCAGAGCCGGTACAGGCAGATATGAAAAACTATAGAACAAAATAAAACGATATGAGACCGAAACTATGCTGTAAAAGTAAGAAAAGCTTACTAGAAGACAACGGTTGGAATTTAGCATTAAAAGAAAAACTATTCTACCACCAAAATGTTTTTAGTTATTTTGCAGTGCTAATTTTTCAACTGCTAACTTATTCTTAAAACTAGTAAGAACTTTTTAACTTAAAGAGTTAGAAGGAAACGGGGCAAAAATGCAACACTGAACTACAACTTGAAGAAAAGCGTCTAGCAAACGAACTAAAAATGGTGTTCTCAAGACTCCTCCATCACCATTCGTTGTTATAACGTGGAACAGTAGAACACGATATAAAGGTAAACTGAGGGGGGAAATTCCTATTAGTCCAATTCCACCCCATTCCCCAATTTTTAATGATGGAAAACGGTGTCCTTTCCTGTCCCCAATTTTTAATAGTTGAACCAATCAGAATCCTCTACCCGGGATGTGACAAAACGACTACAGACCTGCTTGCACATAACAATGCAGACGGAGGAAAAACAGTCCACAGATAGATAATTTGCTGCACTAAAATTGATTTTCAATATCAGACTTGTTTGGGGTCTTTCCCATTATAGCCCCCCAGCTTAGTGGTCAGATAACCTAAAGCCCCCCCCCCCAATCATGGTAAATATACCATAATGGGGGGGCTATAGTTTCATGGGGGGGCTATAATTGGAAAGACCCATTGTTTGCACGTGCGTGCTTTAACAATTCACAGCAGTGTGTTAAATGCCTACCGGCGAAAACCGAAAAGATCTTTTGCCACATTAAAAAAGCCATTGAGATATGAAACGTAGCGCAAGATCAATAATTTTACAGGTTTACCTCGTCAGAACTTTGCATTGAAATTACAAGTTTGCAGAAAACTCATAATTTGCTTGTGAATGCTGCGAAATAAAAACCAGAGTAATCAACTCCTTGGCGGGCATAATCAGGGCACATTCCGCATGCCATTGCACTTCCCTTTGCCGTGGTCACAACATGACGCAAAAATTTTTAGTATTGCTGCATAACAAAAAAAATTTGGAGTGCTGGTATCAAAAGTCAGAAATGGAGTTAAGGGACATTTGTTTATGAGTAATTAAACCATCTGAACTTGGCATATCAACTGAAGTGAGGTGAATAGAAGTGAAAAGAACTAACCGTTTTTTATGGAGAACAAAAAATTTCATTTCAGCAATATTTTTCTACCAAATTTTTCCTCCGTCTTCATTTTTATGGGAGAATAGGTTTGTAGTCATGTTGTCAAGCCCCGCGTCAAGGATTTTGTTCGATTCAACTGCTAAAAACGGGGATAGGGTTGGACACGGTTTTCCACTAATAAAGGTGGGAAAAATGGACATTTTGGAACTTCCCTCTTCGTGCACGTTTATATCGTGTTCTAAGGTTCTACGTTGCGACTACAGAAGATGGCGCCGGAAACTTGATGGCATTCTTATCAACTCCCTGCATAATTTGTATAACCAAAGGTTTGGCTCGTTATAGGTATTGGTTAGCCGCCTTAAAATTAACACAGCAATTTAAAAAAACATGGGGGTTGTATTACCATTAACATTTTACCTGCTGACTATTTTGCCTCTGTCTGCTTTTTTATGGGAAGGTAGTTTTGTAGTCCTGTTGTTGTGCCATGCATTAAAGACTTTGCAGGATTCAATTGCTAAGAACGGGGATAGGGGTGGACACGGTTTTCCACTGATAAAACTGGGGATAAGGTGGGAAAAATTGACAGATTTGAACTTGCCTCTTAGTTCACATTTATATCGTGTTTTAACGTTCTAAGTTGCGACTATAAATGATGGCGGCGGAAACTTGATATCATTCTTATCAACTCCCTATATAATTTGTATACTCAAAATTTTTGACTCGTTATAGGTATTGGCTGGCAGCTTGAAAATTAACACAGCAAGTTAAAAAGGACTTGGTGGTAGTATAACCATAAATATATTTTTAAGCTACTTTAGTTTTTTTCTAAAAATCTTAAATTCCAATAGCTATATATTATGAGAGAAATTTCAATGATTATCAGATTGATCACAACTTGTACAGGCAGATATGAAAAATTACAAAAAACCAAGACGATATGATACCGAAACCGTGCTGCAAATGTAAGAAAAGCTTCGTCGAAGACAACCTTTGGAATTTAGGATTTTTGAAAAATATACTACCACCAGGTTCTTGTTAATTGGCAGTGCTAATTTTCCAACTGTTAATTAATACCTTAAACGAGTAAAAACCTTTGAGTATACAAGTTAGCTAGTGAGTTACCAGGAACGAAAAACGTTCCTACGACGTGACGGTATAAAAACGCAACCTTGAACTGCAACTTGAGGAGAAGCGTCCAGCATACGAAAAATGTTTTCTTCAAGCCTCCTCCAACACCATCTGTAGTTATAATGTGGAACGCTAGAACACGATATAAATGTTAACTGAGGGGGAAATTCCAATTGGTCCAAATTTCCAACCCTTTCCCCAATTTTTAATGATGGGCAACTCTGTCCTTTCCTATTTCCGGTTTATAATAGGGAAAACGATAAGAATCCTCGACTCGGGACGTGACAAAACGACTACATATCTGCCTGACATAACAATGCAGACAGAGGAGAAACAGTCCACAGATAGAGATAATTTGCTGTACTATAATTGATTTTCAATATCAGACTGGTTTACATGTGTGTGCTTTGACAATTCACAGCAAAGTGTTAAATGCCTACCGAAAAAAGCCGAGAAGATTTGTTGCCACATTAAAAAAGCCATTGAGATATGAAACGTAACGCAATATCATTAATTTTACATGTTTACCTCGTCAGAAATTTGCATTGAAAAAACAAGTTTGCAGAAAACTCATAATTTGCTTGTGATTGCTGCGAGATAAAAAACTCCTTGACGGGCATAATAAGGGCATATTCCGCATGCCATTGCACTTCCGTTTGCCGTGGTCACAACATGACGCAAAAGTTTTTAGTATTGCTGCATAACAAAAGAAATGTGAAGTGCTGGTATCAAAAGTCAGAAATAGATATTAGTGACATCTGTTTATGAGTGATGAAAAGCCAGATAGATATGAAACGTAATGTGATGTCATAAATTTTACTTGTTTACCTCGTCAGAACGTTGAAATAACAAATTTGCAGAAAACTCATAATTTGCATCTTGTGCAAAGCTACAAAACAAAAATTAGAGTTTTCAACGCTTTGACGGGTACAAGGATGGCTTATTCCGCATGCCATTACGCTTGCGCTTGCCATGGTCACAACATGACGTCAAAATTTTAGTATCACTGGATATAAAAGTTTTTTGTGTGTTTGCGTAAATGTGCATGTGTGTATGTGTGTGTGTACGTTGTGTATGTGTGCGTGCATTCGTGCGTGTGTCTGTGTTTGTGTGCGTGTGTGGCTGTTTGTGTGTGTCTTGTGTGTATATGTGTGTGTGTTTGTGTGTGTATATGTGTGTGTGGGTGTGTTTGTGTGTGATTGTGAGTGTGTGTGGGTGTGTATGTGTGTGTGTCTGGTTGTGTGTGTGTGTGTGTACATGTATGTGTGTATGGGTGTGTCTGTCTGGTTGTGTTTGTTCGTGTGTATTTGTTGTGTTTGTTCGTGTGTGTGTGTATGTGTGTGTGCGTGTGTGTTTGCTTGTGAGTGGGCATGTGTTTGTATGTGTGTGTGTCTGGCTGCGAGCGTTTGTGATTGTATATATTTTGATGTGTGTGTATGTGTGTGTGTGTTTGTGTGTGTTGTGGTGTGTGTGTGTGTGTTTGTGGGTGGGTGTGTATGTATCTGGTTGTCAGTGTGTGTGTGCGCCCATTTGTGTGTGTGTGTGTGTGTGTGTAGGTGTGTGTGTATGTGTGTGTGTATCTGTGTGTGTATGTGGGTGTGTGTGTCTGGTTTTGTGTTTGTGTGTGTGCATGTGTGTGTGTGTATTTGTGTGAGTTTGTGTGTTTGTGTATGTATGTGTTGTGTGTTTGTGTGTGTGTGTGTGTGTATGCGTTGATGTGTTTGTGTGTCTGGTCGTTTGCGTGTTTGTGCCTGTGCGTGTGCGTATGTGTGTGTTTTTGTGTGTGTGGGTGTGTCTGTGTGTCTGGATGTGAGTGTGTGTGTATGTGTGTGTGTTTGTGTGTGTATGTGTTTGTTAGTGTGTGGGTGTGTGTGTGTCTGGTTTTGTGAGTTTTTGCGGGCGTTTGTATGTGTGTGCGTGTGTGTGTGTGTGTGTGTTTGTGTCTGTGTGTATGTCTGGATGTGAGTGTGGGTGTGTTTGTGTGTGTATATGTGTGTGAGTGTGTGTGTGTGTGTCTGTGTGTGTGTGGGCGTGTGCGTCTGGTTGCGAGTGTGTGTGTGTGTGTGAATTTGTGTTGTGTTTGTTCGTGTGTGTGTGTTTGTGTTTGTGTGTATGTGTATGTGTGTGTGTGGGTTTGTGTGTGCGTGTGGGTGCGTGTGTGTGGTTTTGTGTTTTCGTGTGTGCATTTATGAGTATGTGTGTGTATTTGGGTGAATATGTGTGTGTGTGTGTGTGATAGTGTGTGGGTGTGTTTGTGTGTCTGGTTGTGTGTGTTTGTTTGTCCCTGTTTATGTCTGTCCATGTGTGTGTTTGTTTTGGTTTGTGTGGGTGTGTGTATCTGGTTATGAGTGTGTGTGTATGTGTGTTTGTTCGTGTGTGTGTATGTGTTTGTTGGTGTGTGGTATGTGTATGTGCGTGTGTTTGTGTGTGTTGTGGTGTGTGTGTGTTTGTTTGTGTGTGTATGTGTGTCTGGCTGTGTGTCTAAGTTTGTGTTTGTATGTGTGTGTGTGTTTGTGTGTGTGTGTGTGTGCGTTGATGTGTTTGAGTGCATGGTCGTTTATGTGGTTGCGTTTGTGTGTGGGTGTGTCTGTGGTTCTGGATGTGAGTTTGTGTGTGTGTATGTGTGTGTGTGTTTGTGTGTGTGTATGTGTTTGTTTGTGTGTGGGTGTGTGTGTGTGTCTGGTTGTGTGTGTTTGTGTGGGCGTGTGTATGTGTGTGCCTGTGTGTGTGTTTGTGTCTGTGGGTATGTCTGGTTTTGAGTTTGGGTGTGTTTGTGTGTGTATATGTGTGTGAGTGTGTGTTTGTGTGTGTCTGGTTGTGTGTGTTTTTCTGTGTGCGTGTGTGTCTGGTTGCGAGTGTGTGTATGTATGTGAATGTGTGTTGTGTTTGTTCGTGTGTGTGTGTGTGTGTTTGTGTGTGTGTGTGTGTGTGTGTGTTTGTGTGTGTGTGTTTGTGTTTGTGTGTGTGTGTGTTTGTGTGTGGGTGTGGTTGTGTATTTGTGTGTATGTGTGTGTATTTGGAAGTTTTTTATATGGATGTGTGATAGTGTTTGTGTGTGTCTGTGCGTTTTTGTTTGTGGGTGGGTGTGTTTGTGTGTCTGGTTGTGTGTGTTTGTTTGTCCCTGTGTATATGTGTGTCCATGTATGTGTGTGTTTGTGTTTGTTCGAGTACATGTGTGCGTATGTGTGTTTGTTCGTGTTTGCGTGTATGTGTGTGTGTTTGTTTGTTTGTGTGTGTGCGTACGTGTGTGTGTGTGTGTGTGTGTGTGTGTGTGTGTTTGTTCATGTGCGTGTGTGGGTGTGGGTGTGTGTGTGGTTGTGAGTGTGTGCGTGTGGGTGTGTGTGTGTGTGCCTGGTTGCGAGTGTGCGTGTGTATGTGAATGTGAGTTGTGTTTGTTCGTGTGTGTGTGTGTGTGTTTGTTTGTGTGTGTGTGAGTGGCTGGGTGTGTGTTTGTGGTTGTGAGTGTGTGCGTGTGGGTGTGTGTATGCATTTGTGCGTATGTGTGTGTATGTGCGTGTGTATATGTGTGTGTGATAGTGTGTGTGTGTCTGTTTGTGTGTTTTTGTTGGTGTGTTTTTGTTTGTTTGTGGGTGCGTTTGTGTGTCCGGTTGTGTGTGTTTGTTTGCTTCTGTGTATGTGTGTCCATGTGTGTGTGTTTTGTTGTGTGTGGGTGTGTGTATCTTT
>NC_134471.1:77483858-77543858 GCF_964194025.1 Convolutriloba macropyga | reverse complement strand
ATGTGTGTCTGGTTGTGAGTGTGTGTGTGTGTGTGTTTGTTTGTGTGTGTATGTTTCCGTGTGTGTTTACATGTGTATGTGTTTGTTCGTGTTTATATGTGGTTGTTTGTGTGTGTGTGTGTGTTTGTTCGTGCGTGTGTATGTGTGTTTGTGTTTGTTCGTGTGTGTGTGTGTTTGATCTTGTGTGTGTGTGAGTTTGTTCGTTTGTGTGTGTGGGTTTAATGGCGTGTGTGTGTGTGTGTGTGTGGGGTTGTTCGTGTGTGTTTATATGTGTGTTTTATTGTTCGTGTGTGTGTGTGTGTGTTTGTGTGTGTGTGTTTGTGTGTGTGGCTGTATGTGAGCGGTTGTGAGTGTGTGTGTGGGTGTGTGGTTTTGTGCTTGTGTGTGTGCATGTGTGTGTATATTTGTGTGTTTGTGTGTGTATGTGTGTGTTGGTGTGTGTGGGCCTGTGTGTCTGGTTGTGAGTGTGTGCGTATGTATGTGTTTAATCGTGTGTATGTGTGTGTATGTGTGTTTGTTCGTGTTTGTGTATGTGTGTGTGTGTTTGTGTGTGTGTGCATAAGTGTGTGTGTGTGTGTGTTTGTTCATGTGTGTGTGTGCTTGTTCGTGTGTGTGTGTGTGTGCGTGTTTGTTTGTTCCTGTGTGTATGTGTGTTTGTTGTTCGTGTGTGTGTGTGTTTGTTCGTGTGTTTGTATGTGTGTGTGTGTATTTGTTTGTTCGTATGTGTGTGTGTTTGATCGCGTGTGCGTGTGTGTGTTTTTGTGCGTCTTTGTGAACGTGGGTGTGTGTGTGTTTGTGTGTGTGGTTCTGTTATTGTGTGTGTGCATGTGTGTGTAAAAATGTGTGTGTGTGTTTGTGTGTGTATCTGTGTTGTGTGGGTGTGTGTGTCTGTTTGTCAGTGTGTGTGTGTGTGTGTGTGTTTGTTTGTGTGTGTGTATGTGTGTGTGGTTGTTCATGTGTGTGTGTGTGTTCGTGTGCAAGTATTTGTGTATGTGTTTGTTAGCGTTTATGTGTGTGTTTGTGTGTATGTGTGTGTGTGTTTTTGTTTGTGTGTGTGTGTCTTTGTTCGTGTGTGTGTGTATGTGTGTGTGTGTGTGTTTGTTCCTGTGTGTGTGTTTGATCTTGTGTGTGTATGTGTGTGTGTGTGTGTGTGTGTGTGTGTGAGTTTGTTTGTTTGTGTGCTTGTGTGTGTTTGATGGCGTATGTATGTATGTGTGTGTGAGCGTGAGTTTGTTCGTGTGCGTGTATTTGTGTGTTTGTTTATTCGTGTGTGTGTGTGTGTGTGTTTGTTTGTTTATTTGTTTGTGTGCGTGTGTGTTTGTTCGTGTGTGTGTGTGTGTTTGATGGCGTGTGTGTGTGTGTGTGTGTGTGTGTGTGTGTGTGTGTGTGTGGGTTTGTTCGTGTGTGTGTATATGTGTGTTTGTTTGTTCGTGTGTGTGTGTGTTTGAGTTTTTGTTGGTGTGTGTGTGTTTGTTCGCGCGTGGGTGTGTGTGTGTTCGTTCGTGTGTGTGTGTGTGTGTTTGATCGTTTGTGTGTGTATGTGTTTGTGTTTGTTCGTGTGTGTGTGTGTTTGTATGTATGTATGTGTGTGTATGTGTGTGTTCGTGTGTGTGCGTGTGTGTTTGTGTGTGTGTGTGTGCATGTATGTGTTTGTTTGTGTGTGTGTATTTGTATGTTTGTGTGTGCGTGTCAGTGTTTGTTCGCGTGTGTGTGTATGTTTGTTCGGGTGTGTGTGTGTGTGTTTGTACGTGTGTGTGTGTGTGTTTGTTCGTGTGTTTGTGTTTTTGTTCGTGTGCGTGTGTATGTTCGTGTGTGTGTGTGTGTGTTCGTGTGTGCGTGTGTGTGTGTGTGTGTTCGTGTGTGTGTGTGTGTGTCTGTATGTGTGTGTATTTGTTCGTGTGTTTGTGTGTGTGTTTGTTCGCGTGTGTGCGTGTGTGTTCGTGTGTGTGCTTTATGTGTGTGTGTGTGTGTTTGTTCGTGTGTGTGTGTGTGTGTTTTTGTATGTATGTATGTGTGTTTGATTGTTCGTGTGTGTGTGTGTGTGTGTGTGTGTGTTTGTTCGTTTGTGTGTGTGTCTTTGCTTGTTCGTGTGTGTGTATATATGTGTGTGTTCGTGTGTGTGTGTGTGCATTTGTGTGCTTGTTTGTGTGTGTTTGTATGTGTTTGTTTGTGTGTGTGTGTGTCTGTGTTTGTTTGCGTGTGTGTTTGTGTGTTTTTTTGGTGTGTGTGTTTGTTTGTGTGTGTGTGTGTGTGTTTGTTAGTGTGTGTGTGTGTGTGTGTGTGTGTGTGTGTGTGTGTGTGTGTTTTGTGTGTGTGTTTGTTCGTGTGTGTATATGTTTGTTCGTGTTTGTGAATGTTCGCGCGCATTTGTGTGTGCGTGAATGTGTGTTTGTTCGTGTATGTGTTGTGTGCGTGTGTGTATGTGTTTGTTCGTGTGTTGTGTGTGTGTATGCGTGTGTATGTGTTTGTTCGTGTGTGTGTGTGTGTGTTTGTTCGTGTGAGTGTCTGTGTGTTTGTTCGTGTGTTTGTGTGTGTTGGTTCGTTTGTGTCTGGTGTGTGTCTGTATGTGTTTTTGTGTGTGTGTGTGTGAGTCCGTTCGTGCGTGTGTGTATGTGTGTATGTGTTTGTTCGTGTGTGTGTGTTTGCTCGTGTGCGTGTGTGTGTGTCTGCATGTGTGTGTATTTGTTCGTGTGTTTGCGTGTGTGTTTGTTCGCGTGTGTGCGTGTGTGTTCGTGTGTGTGTGCTTTATGTGTGTGTGTGTTTGTTCGTTTGTGTGTGTATGTGTGTGTGTGTTTGTTCGTGTGTGTGTGTGTGTTTTTATGTATGTGTGTGTGATTGTTCGTGTGTGTGTGTGTGTGTGTGTGTGTTTGTGTTTGTTCGTGTGTGTGTGTGTGTGTGTGTGTGTGTTTGCTTGTTCGTGTGTGTGTATATATGTGTGTGTTCGTGTGTGTGTGCATTTGTGTGTTTCATTGTGTGTGTTTGTATGTGTTTGTTTGTGTGTGTGAGTCTGTAATTGTTTGCGTGTGTGTTTGTGTGTTTTTTCTTGTGTGTGTTTGTTTGTGTGTGTGTGTTTGTTAGTTTGTGTGTGTGTGTTTTATGTGTGTGTTTGTTCGTGCGTGTATGTGTTTGTTCGTGTGTGTATGGTCGCGCGCGCGTGTGTGCGCGTGAATGTGTGTTTGTTCGTGTGTGTGTTTGTGTGCGTGTTTGTATGTGTTTTTTCGTGTGTTGTGTGCGTGTATGCGTGTGTATGTGTTTTATCGTGTGTGTGTGTGTGTGTCTTATTGTTCGTGTAAGTGTGGTGTGTGTATATGTGTCTGTTCGTGTGTGTGTGTATGTGTTTGTTCGTTTGAGTGTCTCTGTGTTTGTTCGTGTGTTTGTGTGTGTTTGTTCGTTTGTGTCTGGTGTGTGTCTGTGTGTGTTTGTTTGTGTGTGTGCGTCCGTTCGTGCGTGTGTGTATGTGTGTATGTGTTTGTTCGTGTGTGTGTTTGCTCGTGTGTCTGTGCGTTTGTTCGTGTGTGTGTATGTGGTTGTGTGTGTTTGTTCGTGTGAGTGTGTGTGTGTGTTTGTTTGCGTGAGGGTGTGTGTGTGAATGTTTGTTCGCGTTTGTGTGTGTGTGTGTGTGTGTTTGTTTGTGCTTGTGTGTGTGTGTGTTTATTCGTGTGTGTGTGTATTGTTTGTTTGTTCGTGTGTGTGTGAGTGTGTGTGCTTATATGTGTGTGTTTGTTCGCGTGTGTGTATGTGTTTGTTTGTTCATGTGTGTGTCTTTGTGTGTGTGTTTGTTCGTGCGTGTGTGTATGTGTGTGCTTGTGTGTGTATGTGTGTATTTGTGTTTGATCGTGTGTGTGTGTGTGTTTTTGTTCGTGTAAGTGTGGTGTGTGTATTTGTGTCTGTTCCTGTGTGTGTGTATGTGTTTGTTCGTGTGAGTGTCTGTGTGTTTGTTCGTGTGTTTGTGTGTGTTTGTTTGTTTGTGTCTGGTGTGTGTCTGTGTGTGTTTGTTCGTGTGTGTGTGTGCTTTATGTGTGTGTGTGTTTGTTCGTTTGTGTGTGTATGTGTGCGTGTGTTTGTTCGTGTGTGTGGATGTTTTTTTATGTATGTATGTGTGTGTGATTGTTCGTGTGTGTGTTTGTGTTTGTTCGTGAGTGTGTATATATGTGTGTGTGTTCGTGGGTGTGTGTGTGCATTTGTGTGTTTGATTGTGTGTGTTTGTATGTGTTTGTTTGTGTGTGTGTGTGTCTGTAATTGTTTGCGTGTGTGATTGTTTGTCTTTTCTTGTGTGTGTTTGTTTGTGTGTGTGTGTGTGTGTTTGTTAGTTTGTGTGTGTGTGTGTGTGTTTTATGTGTGTGTTTGTTCGTGCGTGTATGTGTTTGTACGTGTGTGTATGGTCGCGCGCGTGTGTGTGCGCGTGAATGTGTGTTTGTTCGTGTGTGTGTTTGTGTGCGTGTGTGTATGTGTTTTTTCGTGTGTTGTGTGTGTGTATGCGGGTGTATGTGTTTGATTGTGTGTGTGTGTGTTTTTGTTCTTGTAAGTGTGGTGTGTGTATATGTGTCTGTTCGTGTGTGTGTGTGTGTGTGTGTGTGTATGTGTTTGTTCGTGTGAGTGTCTGTGTGTTTGTTCGTTTGTTTGTGTGTGTTTGTTCGTTTGTGTCTGCTGTGTGTCTGTGTGTGTTTGTTTATGTGTCTGTGTGTGCGTCCATTCGTGCGTGTGTGTATGTGTGTATGTGTTTGTTCGTGTGTGTGTTTGCTCGTGTGTGTGTGTATGTGGGTGTGTGTATTTGTTCGTGTGAGTGTGTGTGTGTGTATTTGTTTGCGTGCGGGTGTGTGTGTGAATGTTTGTTCGCGTTTGTGTGTGTGTGTGTGTTTGTTTGTGTTTGTGTGTGTGTGTTTAATCGTGTGTGTGTTTTGTTTGTTTCTTCGTGTGTGTGTGTGTGCTTATATGTGTGTGTTTGTTCGCGTGTGTATATGTGTTTGCTTGTTCATGTGTGTGTCTTTGTGTGTGTGTTTGTTCGTGCGTGTGTGTATGTGTGTGCTTGTGTATGTATGTGTGTATTTGTGTTTGATCGAGTGTGTGTGTGTGTGTTTTTTGTTCGTGTAAGTGTGGTGTGTGTATATGTGTCTGTTTGTGTGTGTGTGTGTGTGTATGTGTTTGTTCGTGTGAGTGTCTGTGTTTTTGTTCGTGTGTTTGTGTGTGTTTGTTCGTTTGTGTCTGGTGTGTGTCTGTGTGTGTTTGTTCGTGTGTGTGTGTGCGTCCGTTCGTGCGTGTGTGTATGTGTGTATGTGTTTGTTCGTGTGTGTGTTTGCTCGTGTGTGTGTGCGTTTGTTCGTGTGTGTGTATGTGGGTGTGTGTGTTTGTTCGTGTGAGTGTGTGTGTGTGTGTTTGTTTGCGTGCGGGTGTGTGTGTGTGTGTGAATGTTTGTTCGCGCGCGTGTTTGTGTGTGTTTGTTTGTGTTTGTGTGTGTGTGTTTATTCGTGTGTGTGTATTGTCTGTTTGTTCGTGTGTGTTTATGTGCTTATATGTGTGTGTTTGTTCGCGTGTGTGTATGTGTTTCTTTGTTCATGTGTGTGTCTTTGTGTGTGTGTGTTTGTTCGTGCGTGTGTGTATGTGTGTGCTTGTGTGTGTATGTGTGTATTTGTGTTTTTTCGTGTGTGTGTACGTGTGTGTGTGTGTGTGTGTGTGTGTGTGTGTGTGAGAGTGTTTGTTCGTGTGTGTGTGTATGTACGTGTTTGTTTGTTTGTTTGTGTGTGCGTGTGTGTGTTTGTTCGTGTGTGTGTGTGTGTGCCTGTTCGTTTGTGTGTGTGTGTGTGTTTGTTCGTGTGTATGTGTTGTGTTTGTTCGTGTTTGTGTTTGTGTGTGTTTGTGTTTGTTCGTGTGTGCGTTTGTGTGTGTGTGTGTGCGTATGTGGTTGTTTGTGTGTGCGTGTGTGTTTGTTTGTGTTTGAGTGTTTGTGTGTGTGTGTGTTTTTATTCGTGTCGGTGTTTGTTTGTTTGTTCGTGTGTATGTGTGTTTGTATATGTGTGTTTGTTTGTGTGTGTGTGTGTGTGTGTTTGTTCGTGCATGTGTGTGTGCGTTGTGTTTGTTCGTGTTTGTGTGTGTGTTTGTATTTGTTCGTGTGTGCGTGTGTATGTGTGTGCGTATGTGTGTGTGTGAATATGTGTATGTGTGTTTGTTCGTGAGTGTGTGTGTGTGTGTGTGTGTGTTTGTGTTTGTATGTTTGTTTGTTCGTGTGTGTGTGTGTGTGTGTTTGTTCGTGTGTGTGTTTTTTAGTTCATCTGTGTGTGTGTGTTTGTTCGTGTGTGTGTATGTGTGTGTGCGTGTGTGTTTGTTCGTGTGTGTGCGTGTGTTTGTTTGTTTGTGTTTGTGTGTGTGTTTTTTTTCGTGTGTGTGGGTTTGTTCGTTTGTGTGTGTGTGTGTGTTTGTTCCTGTGTGTGTGTTGTGTTTGTTCGTGTTTGTGTGTGTGTTTGTGTTTGTTCGTGTGTGCGTGTGTGTGTGTGTGTGCGTTTGTGTGTGTGTGGATGTGTGTGTGTTTGTTTGTGAGTGTTTGCGTGTTTTTGTGTGTATGTGTGTTTGTTCGTGTGTGTGTGTGTTTTTCGTGTGTGTGTGTGTGTGTGTGTTTGTTCGTGTTTGTGTGTGTGTATGTGTGTGTGCGTGTGTGTTTGTTCGTGTGTGTATGTGTCTGTTTGTGTTTGTGTGTGTGTGTGTTTATTCGTGTGTGTTTTTTTTGTTTGTTCGTGTGTGTGAGTGTGTGTGCTTGTATGTGTGTGTTTGTTCGTGTGTGTTTGTCTGTGTGTGTTTGTTCGTGTTTGTGTGTGTGTGTGATGTGTTTGTTCGTGTTTGTGTGGGTGTGTGTGTTTGTGTTTGTTCGTGTGTGCGTGTGCATGTGTGTGCGTATGTGTGTGTATGTGTGTGTGTGTGTTTGCTCGTGTGTATGTGTGTGTGTGTGTTTGTGTGTGTATGTGTGTTTGTTCGTGTGTGTGTTTGTGTGTGTGTGTTTGTTCGTGTGTGTGTGTGAGTGTTCGTTCGTTTGTATGTGTGTGTTTGTTCGTGTTTTTGTGTATGTGTGTGTGTGCGTGTGTGTTTGTTCGTGTTTGTGTGTGTGTGTGTGTGAGTGTGTGTGTTTGTTTGTGTTTGTGTGTGTGTTTTTGTGTGTGTGTGTGTTTGTTTGTTCGTGTGTTTGTGTGTGTGTGCTTGTATGTCTGTGTTTGTTCGTGTGTGTGTGTGTTCATGTGTTTGTTTGTTAGTGTGTGTGGCCTGATGCGGTTAAATTCCTTTGTTACACTAGTTGATAGACCTTCGTTACGTTAGTTGATAAAAAAAACTGCAGTATATTTGTCCGATTACGAAATAGTGCTTTAAATTGGCCAATCACAGCTTCAGAATAAGTTTTATTGCTCATTCTACCTAAATTGTTGGCTAAATTTCTCATTTTTTGGTTGTCGGCTAAACACCCTGTCGGCCAATACGGCGGCCGCCGTTCGTGTGAGTGTGTGTGCTTGTATGCGTGTGTTTTTTCGTGAGTGTGTGTGTATGTGTTTGTTTGTTCGTGTGTGTGTCTTTGTTTGTGTGTGTGTGTGTATGTATGTATGTTTGTTCGTGCGTGTGTGTATGCGTGTGCGTGTGTGTTTGTTCGTGTGCGTGTGTTTGTTCGTGTGTGTGTGTGTGTTTGTGTTTGTTCGTGTGTGTGTGTGTGTTTGTGTGTGCGTGTGTTTGTTTGTTCGTGTGTGTGTGTGTGTGTGTCTGTGTGTGTGTGTTGTGTTTGTTAGTGTTTGTGTGTTTGTTCGTGTGTGTGTGTGCGTGTGTGTGTGTGTGTGTGTGTTTGTGTTTGTTCGTGTGTGTGTGTGTGTGTCTGTTTGTGTTTGTTCGTGTGTGCGTGTGTATGTGTGTGCGTGTGTGTGTGGATGTGTGTGTGTGTGCGTGGATGTGTGTTTATGTGTGTGTATGTGTGTGTTGGATGCGTGTGTATGTGTTAGTGTGAGTGTGCGTGTGTGTGTGTGTATGTGTGTGTTTGTTCGTGGGTGTGTGTGTGTATGTTTGTTCGTGCGTGTGTGTATGCGTGTGCCTGTGTGTTTGTTCGTGTGCGTGTGTTTGTTCGTGTGTGTGTGTGTGTGTTTGTGTTTGTTCGTGCGTGTGTGTGTGTGTATGTGTGTGTTTGTTCGTGTGTGTGTGTGTGTGTGTAAGTGTGTGTTCGTTCGCGTGTTAGTGTGTGTGTGTGTGTGTTTCGTGTGTGAGTGTGTGTGTGTTTGTTTGTGTGTGTATGTGTGTGTGTTTGTTCATGTGTGTGTGTATGTTTGTGTGTGTTTTTGTTCGTGTGCGTGTGTGTGTACGTTTGTGTGTATGTTTGTGTGTGTGTGTGTGTGTGTGTGTGTGTGTGTGTGTGTGTGTGTGTGTGTGGTTGTTCGTTTGTGTATGTGTGTGTGTGTGTGTGTTTGTTCGTGTGTGTGTGTGTATGTGTTTGTTCGTGTGTGTGTTTGTTTGTCTGTGTCTATTTGTGTGTGTGTCCGTGAGTGTGTATGAGTGTGTTTGTGTATGTGTGTTTGTTTGTGTGTGTCTATGTATGTGTGTTTGTGTGTGTCGGTGTGTGTGTCTGGCTGTGCGTGTGTGTGTATATGTGTGTATGTGTGTGTATGTGTGTGTATGTGTGTGTGTGTGTGGATGTGTGTGTATGTGTTACTGTGAGTGTGCGTGTGTGTTTGTGTGTTTGTTCGTTAATGTGTGTGTGTGTTTGTGTGTGTGTGTTTTTTCGTGTGTGCGTGTTTGTGAGTGTGTTTGTTTGTGTGTGTATGTGTGTGTGTTTGTTCGTGTGTGTGTGCGTGTGTGTGTGTGCATGTTTGTGTGTGTGTGTGTTTGCTCGTGTGTGTGTGTGTGTGTGTGTGTGTGTGTGTGTGTGTGTGTGTGTGTGTGTTGGTTCGTGTGTGTGTGTGTGTGTGTGTGTGTGTGTGTGTGTGTGTGTGTGTGTGTGTGGTTGTTCGTGTGTGGGTATGTGTGTGTGTGTTTGTTCGTGTGTGTGCGTATGTGTTTGTTCGTGTGTGTGTTTGTTTGTTTGTGTCTATTTGTATGTGTGTCCGTGAGTTTGCGTGTGAGTGTGTTTGTGTATGTGTGTTTGTTTGTGTGTGTCTGTGTGTGTGTCGGTGTGTGTGTCTGGCTGTGAGTGTGTGTGTATGTGTGTTTGTTTGCGTGTGTACGTGTGTGCGTGTGTGTGTGTGTTTGTTCGTGTGTGTGTATGTAATTGTTCGTGTGTCTGTTTGTTTGTGTGTGTGTGTATATTTGTGTCTATATGTGTGTGTGTTTGTAAGCGTGTGTGTGTGTGTTTGTTTGTGTGTGTCTATATATATATATATATATATATATATATATATATATATGTGTGTGTGTGTGTGTGTGTGTGTGTGTGTGTGTTGGTTTGTTTGTGTGTGTCTCTGTGTGTGTTTGTGAGTGTGTTTATGTATATGTGTGTTTGTTTGTGTGTGTGTCTATGTGTGTGTCGGTGTGTGTGTCTGGCTGTGAGTGTGTGTGTGTGTATGTGTGTTTGTTTGCGTGTGTATGTGTGTGCGTGCGTGTGTGTGTGTGTCTGTGTGTGTGTGTTTGTTCGTGTGTGTGTGTGTGTGTGTGTGTGTGTGTAATTGTTCGTGTGTATGTTTGTTTGTGTGTGTGTGTGTCTATTTGTGTTTATGTGTGTGTGTGTGTTTGTGAGCGTGTATGTGTATGTGTGTTTGTTTGTGTTTGTCTATGTGTGTGTGTGTGTTTGTCTATGTGTGTGTGTGTGTGTTTGTTTGTGTGTGTCTCTGTGTGTGTTTGTGAGTGTGTTTGTGTCTACGTGTGTGTGTGTGTGTGTGTGTGTGTGTGTGTGTGTGTGTTTGTTTGTGTGTGTCTCTGTGTGTGTTTGTGAGTGTGTTTGTGTCTATGTGTGTGTATGTGTGTTTGTTTGTGTGTGTCTCTGTGTGTGTGTGTGCGTGCGTGCGTGGCGTGTGTGCGTGCGTGCGTGGTGTGTGTGTGTGTGTTTGTGCGTGTGTGTGTGTGTGTGTGTGTGTGTGTGTGTGTGTGTGTGTGTGAGTGTGTGTTTGTGAGTGTTTTTGTGTCTATGTGTGTGTGTGTGTTTTTTTGTGTGTGTCTCTCTGTGTGTGTTTGTGTATATGTGTGTTTGTTTGTGTGTGTGTCTATGTGTGTGTGTGTGTGTGTGTGTGCATATGTGTGTGTGTTTGTGTTTGTGAGTGTGTGTGTGTGTGTATGTGTGTGTGTATGTTGGTGCGTGTGTGTGTGTGTGTGTGTGTGTGTGTGTGTGTGTGTTTGTGTAAGATCACTTTGTAATCTTTGACTCCGCAAGTTGTTTAAAATGTGCCTTGAAACCTAACAGTTTCAGCTCATAATATGTTTCCATCCGCAGCAGAGAAATCTTTTACAGCGTTTCGGGAAAATAACTATCAAATTGTGCAGCCACAATTCCTCTCAGACACTAATCAACAGTTCAAATAAGATTGCATTGAACTTCCCTGGACAAGAAATTTTCGGTTTTTAAACGTGAAAAATCGTCAGTATCGTCGTTTTCTTCTCTGACCAATAACAATGGATGGTAGCTTATCTTGCATCATTTTTGTTCAATGTTCTCTGTTCACTTTATGTTCTCTGTTCAGTGTTAACTTTATTGAGATCTCATAGTGTGTCAATTTACCATTTTTAGGCTAATTCCGTTCTCCATTGTGGTAAAAGATTCAAGCTATAGACTGGAACCATTAGCGGCCATCGTGACATTTTAACTTTAATAAAGTTGTCTCGAAACACTTTAAACTACATAAAAAGACTGCGCCAAAGAATATGTTACTCAAAGAGAACCACGTAATTCATTTTTACCTTGTATGTAAAGCACCCTATATAATAATAAAAATAATAATAATAATAATAATTATAATATTAATAATAAAAAAAATATTAATAATAATAATAATAATAATAATAATAATAATAATAATAAAAACAAAATCAATAATTATAATGAAAATAATAATAATAATAATAATAATAATAATAATAATAATAAAAACAACATCAATAATAATAATAATAATAATAATAATAATAATAATAAAAATAATAATAATAATAATAATAATAATAATAATAATAATAATAATAGTAATAATAAAAATCATAAAACTAATAATAATAATAATAATAATAATAATAATAATAATAATAATAATAATAATAATAATAATAATAATAATAATAATAATAATAATAATAATAATAATAGTAATAATAATAATAATAATAACAATAATAATCATAATAACAATAACAATAATAATAATAATAATAATAATAATAATAATAATAATAATAATAATAATAATAATAATAATAATAATAATAATAATAATAATAATAATAATTGTGGTACCCTGCGGTATCCATCCACCTCTAGTAACATCTTCAGCGCAGTGAATTAATACTCAGTCAATCGCAGTACATATATAACCTTTTGTTCATACATTAATCAATCGTACCACGATTGAGTACATCAGTGACAGGTCCTAGCAACCTTGAGCTTGGACAATACACTGGCAGTGAACTGCCTAATCGCAGTCTGCCTTAACAAGAGTAATAAACGGTTTGTCACTGAATCTCTTTTACTTAAAGCTAACACCTTATTGAAGTGTCTCATCTAGCGATAAGGATATACGTATAACATGGCGCAGTCAGATAAAATAGGACGCACAGCGCTCGGCCTCGAACCCTTCTGGGATAAACCCAGTAGCAATCCACCAATCTCATGGGAGAAATGGAGGAGCCAGCTCAAAATGGCCCTCGTTGCCAAAACCAACATAGAACTGGACGAACTACTCCAAGAGAGACCGACTACAGTCATATACCCCCCAGAACCAGTGGAGGAACAACCCGTCCAAAACCCGACACAGACAATGGAACGAGAACGACTAACAAGGTACAACCAGGCGATAGCCAAATGGAAGAACGAATGCAACTACATCGACCGAATAGGAGTCTTATGCGGCGATAAGCCATGGGACGTGGCAGACAGAAAAGCCAAATCACTAATCTACCTCAGCCTCGGAATTGAAGGACGAAAAATGCACGCAAGAAAATTCCCCCACACAAACGTAGAATCAAAAACCACAATGGAGCTGTGGGAAGAATTGGAACAAACATTCATCCGCCCAAGAAACGTGACCTTTGATAGATACTTACTCCTGACACGTAAACAACAAAGAGGTGAAACGATGGAACAATTTCACTCGGCACTCAGATCACTAGCCGAGCACTGTCAACTAGGGGAGCTAGAAGACGAACTACTAAGGGACATATTTACCGCAAATATGATAGACCAAGAAATCCAAAAGGAACTCTTGAAAACAACCTTAACCCCCGAAAAAGCCTTAGAATTAGCAGTAAGCATCGAATTAGGCATAAGAAGCCAATTAGCCATTCAGGCAAGACAGCCATCGGATACACCGACAAACCCCTTCATTGGACGAGAAGAACAAGTCATGGAAATTTCCAGCTCACGCTACCGCGGATCTAACAGACCCCTGTCAACATTCAGAGGCACAACAAGAGGAATAACCAGAGGGATTGGCAGAGTGTCGAACAATAACAACAACAACAGAGCACCAACACACAACTGCAGAAATTGCGGACAACCATGGGACGCGAACCACCGAACAAAATGCCAAGCAATAGGCCAAACATGCCGTCGATGCAATAAGCAAAATCACTTTGCGAAGGTGTGTAGATCAAACCTGAACAGACAACAAACTAGTAGATCGGTGAACGAGATAGACAATCAAAACCTTGACCAACCATCACAAGGCATACATATGATTACACACATCCCGGACACCCAGTCAACATACGACGACTCCGCAGACGAATATACAGTAAACATGATGGAAACGCCTGACGATTCCACGACACCATCCAAGCTACACATACAGTACGGGCACAGCAAATACTGGGTAATGGTCGACTCAGGGAGCTCCACTAGTATCGTAACTGAACAGATGGCGAAAGACATAGAGGCCAGAGACAGCAACACATGGTGGAGCAGAACAACAAACCCAGTACAATTGAAGAGCTACACGGACACCCCCATAAAGAATCTAGGGACACTCTACTGTGACATCGAGTGCAACGGCTGGAAAGCAGGACGCGCGGACATCATAGTCGTACCAAACAAACATCGAGCTATCATAGGAAGGGACATGTTCAAACCACTTGGGATCCAACTAACACAACACGAATCACCAACATCTACAGGTAAGAACATCAACTCAATAGACACATCCCAAACCCCTACAATAAAAGCCGAAATAGCAATGAAATACAAAAAGTTAACATCAAGGATAGGACGCTCCCTACACCATAAGGTAAAATCACAATTTAAAACAAACTTTACACCGGTCCACCAAAAGGGAAGACGCGTACCACTACACCTCGAGAAACAAGTTGAAGAAGAACTAAAAAACTTACAGAACAACGGACACATAACAAAACTAGACAAATGCAGCGATGAATTTTTTATATCACCAATAGTCATCACAGTGAAGAAGGACAAATCAATAAAATTAGCGATGGACTCAAAAACAATCAACAAAGCAATTCACAAAAACAAATATCAAATGCATAACATCGACTGCCTGATGGACAGCATAGCACAAACAATCACTCAATCGTCCGACGAAGGACAAGTCCTATTCTCAACAATAGACTTAAGATACGCATACAGCCAGTTACCACTAGATGAAGATACAGCAAAACAATGCAATTTCAATATCATAGGCGGCAAAGCCACAGGAACATATCGATTCAATACTGGATTTTACGGACTCACGGACATGCCAGCAGAATTCCAAAAAGCAATAGACAAAACTCTATATAATCTAACAAACACATTCAGTTTCCTAGACGACATCATCATAGTTACTGGAGGCGGCATACAAAACCATAAAGAAAAACTATTCAAATGTTTAGACAGACTAAACGAAGAAAACCTAGCAATCAATCTCAACAAATGCCACTTCGCAAAAGATAAGATAACGTGGCTAGGCTACGAAATAGACAAAAAAGGTATCAAACCAATCGTCTCCAAGACACAAGCTATACTAAACCTAAAGCCACCCACGTCCCACAAACAACTAAAATCATTCTTAGGCAGCGTACACCACCTAACGAAATTTATACCGAACCTCGCACCCCTATGCCGTGAATTTCGAAATCTACTACGAAAAGAAACGAAATATGTTTGGTCAAAACATCACCAAACAAAATTTGAAAATATAAAGAATTGCATACGCAACTTAACAGAAAATACACACTACGACACAAAAAGAAAAACCAGAGTTAAAACAGACGCATCAAGATCAGGCCTAGGAGCAGTCCTAGAACAAGAAACATGCAACGGATGGGAGACAATATCATACGCCTCAAGATTTTTAAATAAAGCGGAAGAAAAATACAGCATAAACGAACTAGAGTTATTAGGCGTAGTATGGGCACTAGAACATTTTAAACATTATCTATTGGGCCATCATTTCACAGTACAAACAGATCATAGGGCATTACTATCAATCCTCAAAGAAAGCTCCAGCAAATTTCATCAAAGCCGCCTAACGAGATGGTATGATAGATTAATCCCATTCAACTTTAATATAGAACATATACCAGGAACAAAAATGGGACTAGCAGATTACATGTCTCGCAATCCGTCCGAACCGGCAAAACCCCCAAGCACATACGACGAAAACTTTATAATAGCGCAAATAGACATAATCAAAGAAACATTTCATATAATACGTAAAAGAGGAAGACCAAAGAAACAAAGCATTACTAATACACAATCCCACTCTAAAACAACACACAGCGATTCCAACGCCATTAAAACACATACTGCGCAATCGCCCCACGATTCCAACCAATCTACGAACTACCAAACAAAACGCCAAAGAGGACGACCCAGAAAAACAAAAGTGGAATCGTCGAACGAATCCACACAAGTTAGAGAAAACACCAACAAACGCCGCACGAATACAAACAGATTACAAACACACTTGAATTACAACCTACGCAGCAGTCACAAGACATTCCAACCACAAACAAACATGCCGAATAATGACGTCATTAACAACACACAAGACACACAGCGAACGATTACAGAAGCGCATTTGCCAATTAACACAGCTATACTTAAACAGCCTAACTTTATACAAACAAACGAAATGGAACACACAACAAACAAATCAAATAGTGCCACCATCAAATCACCAACGCAGAAAACACCATTTTCAATGAGGAATTATCTGAGCCCCACCCCAAACAAGAACGAACTACACCCCACCAGCTCATCGGACGACCAACTCCCTAAAGAACTTGACACCATCTTCAACAAACAATTAATAGCAGCCATGATTAACAGGGATACAGTGCTGCGCGAAATAAGAGACTGTATTCTCAACAACGATCAAGCGCGATGCAAACAACTCAGCAGACAGATACACACAAAATGGAACAGCCTAAGTGTCATCAACGGCTGCATACTGGTCGACAACAAGCTTGCAATACCAAACATCCTAAAAGACTCCGTAATCGACGTACTCCACTCAACACACCCTGGAGCATGGGGCATGACAGAATTGGGACAAAGATTATGGTGGCCATTTATCAATCGAGATTTAATCAATAAATCTAAAACGTGTCGACCCTGTACGGAATTTGGTAAGAACTTAAAAAGCATAATAAAGAAATCCGATTGGTCCCCCCTTCCACCATGCTCTGAACCAAACGAAGAAATACAGTTAGACTTTGGCGGACCTATACTCGACGGGCAAGGAAGGGAAGTCTACTTCCTAGCATGCATCGACCGTTTCTCGAAATTTCCTACTCTCAAATTAGTCGCAAACGCAAACGGCCCAAACATAGAAAAGTTTTTAAACAAATATATAACGCAACACGGCGTACCTAGAAATATAAGACTAGATCAAGCCAGATGCCTAAAAGGTAATAAAATACAACAATTATGTAATCGCTATAACATCAACCTAATATACGCACCGGCCAACGACCATCGCCCCATAGGATTAGTAGAACGCCTAATACAAACCGTCAAGCGACGTTTGGGTTGCATTAAACTGGACCCTAATCAAAAACCGTTCAATATCAAAAGTGCCCTCCAAAACCTGTCACTCGAACTACGCACGTGCCGAAAGAAATATTCTAAACTCTCCCCGTTCGAAGCCCATTACGGACGAAAAGCAAATACCGCAATAACAAATATAACATCAAAACCTAACATAAAAAATCTAAACTGGTCAAATACTTTAAAATATTATTTAGATGACAACATCATAGGAGAGGAGGAATTGATCAGCCAGGAGAAATGGTACGACGAGGACTTGGACAGCGACAACGAAGTGAGAACAACCAAAGAACGTAAGCTGCAGGAAGCTAAAGATGATAAAGGCGAAGTACCGCGTATCATAAAACTCCCATCTGCTAATTTCGAACAGCCCCTCGCCAGAAACAGCCCGCGCCTTCAACTAGCCCGCAAAACTCTCGCCGCCTCCCGAAACAAGAAACAACTCCAAGGCCTGTATGAAGCGATCCCAGAGGGGGCTGCGTTAGTAAAGACAACAGACAGCACCGTAACCATTAAAGTCCCCGGTCAACAAGATACGGTATTAAACAAATCCGACGTAGCAAAATTCGGCACACCGGAGCAACGCCACATCCCCCTGATCAACTTTGCCGCCAGAAAGACCGTGCGCAACCACCACGCAAAGTTCATCAGCAGTATAGAGTCACACGCACAAGACATCAAAAGCAAATTAATCGGCCAACGAGCCATACGAAAAAGAGAAACCACAACGTCAAACGTAGACAAGAAGGCAAAAGCCAATCTCTCCAAAGTCAACAGAATCAAAATCCCTCACAAAAAATGCTATCAACCGTCACCTAAGAAAGGGTCCCCGAAAAAGAGAAAGCTTTCAACGGAGTCCTCTCAAGCATCTGATGAAGAACAAGACAACGAGCCCCTGGATACCGACTCTAACCCCGATACTAAAGCCGCCACCGAACATCAAGGAAGCATCTACCCTTTTAAGCCAACAAAAGCACCCACCAGACGTAGCGCACGGGACAAGAAAAAGCCCAAACGATACGGCGAAATGACAGAATTATCCTCATCGGACGAATCACCAGACTTGGGACAACCCAGGAAACGACGCGCCGGCACAAGCATTGCCTCATACTCACCCCCAAAACAACACAACACGGGAACAGCACTATCACCGCCACACAGCGTAATCCCGACGATCACTTACTACCAAAACCAAATGGCCGAAAACATCGAGGACCCACCGCAGGCCCAAGAACAGGACGCATCACACGGTGATGTACTGGCAATCTACGGTCAAGACTTGCCCGAACGCCCACTCCAACCTCACGAACTTTAGTAGTTCACTATAAACTTTCAAAAACTCGACGCATAACAAAGCAAAACGTTCAAAACTCATCATATTACTTCATCATTGCTATCATTTATTGAAACTTATTTACAATCTCGTTATATCATAGTACATGTGCTCATTTAAATTACTCATCCATCATACTATAGTAATCACCTTTCATTTGTTTATCAAGCGTTGCTTCATATAGTAATCACCCTTCATTTGTTTATCAAGCGTTGCTTTATATAGTACCAAACTTCTCCAAGCGTCATGTCGCTTCATTTATGTTAAATTTAGTTAAAAAACTAAAATTTTCCTAGAGGGGGAAATGTGGTACCCTGCGGTATCCATCCACCTCTAGTAACATCTTCAGCGCAGTGAATTAATACTCAGTCAATCGCAGTACATATATAACCTTTTGTTCATACATTAATCAATCGTACCACGATTGAGTACATCAGTGACAGGTCCTAGCAACCTTGAGCTTGGACAATACACTGGCAGTGAACTGCCTAATCGCAGTCTGCCTTAACAAGAGTAATAAACGGTTTGTCACTGAATCTCTTTTACTTAAAGCTAACACCTTATTGAAGTGTCTCATCTAGCGATAAGGATATACGTATAACAATAATAATAATAATAAAAATAATAATAATAATAATAATAATAATAACAAAAATAATAATAATAATAATAATAATAATAATAATAATAAAAATAATAATAATAATAATAATAATAATAATAATAACAATAATAATAATAAAAATAATAATAATAACAATAATAAAAATAATAATAATAATGAAAATTTTAATAATAATAATAATAATAATAATAATAATAATAATAATAATTATAATAATGATATTAATAATAATAATAATAGCAATAATAATAATAATATTAATAATAATAATAATAATATTAATAATAATAATAATAATAAAAATAATAATAATAATAATAATAATAATAATAATAATAAAAATAATAACAATAATAATAAAAAAAAATAATAATAATAATAATAATAATATTAATAATAATAATAATAATAACAATAATAATAATAATAATAATAATAATAATAATAGTAATAGTAAGAGTAATAATAATACTAATATAAGTAATAATAATAATAATAATAATAATAATAATAATAATAATAATAATAATAATAATAATAATAATGATAATAATAATAATAATAATAATAATAGTAAAAATAATAATAATAATAATAATAATAATAATAATAGTAATAGTAATAATAATAATAATAATAATAATAATAATAATAATAATATTAATAATAATAATAATAATAATAATAATAATCATAATAACAATAATAATAATAATAAAAATAGTAATAATAATGATAATAATAATAATAATAATAATAATAATAATAATAATAATAATAATAATAATAGTAAGAATAATAATAATAATAATAATAATAATAATAATAATAATAATGATAATAATAATAATAATAATAATAATAATATTAATAATAATAATAATAATAATAATAATAATAATAATAATAATAATAATAATAATAATAATAATAATAATAATAATAATAATAATAATAATAATAGTAATAGTAAGAGTAATAATAATACTAATATAAGTAATAATAATAATAATAATAATAATAATAATAATAATAATAATAATAATAATGATAATAATAATAATAATAATAATAATAATAGTAAAAAAAAATAATAATAATAATAATAATAATAATAATAGTAATAGTAATAATAATAATAATAATAATAATAATAATAATAATAATATTAATAATAATAATAATAATAATAATAATAATCATAATAACAATAATAATAATAATAAAAATAGTAATAATAATGATAATAATAATAATAATAATAATAATAATAATAATAATAATAATAATAATAATAATAATAATAATAGTAAGAATAATAATAATAATAATAATAATAATAATAATAATAATAATAATAATAATAATAATAATAATAATAATAATAATAATTATAATAATGATATTAATAATAATAATAATAGCAATAATAATAATAATATTAATAATAATAATAATAATATTAATAATAATAATAATAATAAAAATAATAATAATAATAATAATAATAATAATAATAATAATAAAAATAATAACAATAATAATAATAAAAATAATAATAATAATAATAATAATATTAATAATAATAATAATAATAACAATAATAATAATAATAATAATAATAATAATAATAGTAATAGTAAGAGTAATAATAATACTAATATAAGTAATAATAATAATAATAATAATAATAATAATAATAATAATAATAATAATAATGATAATAATAATAATAATAATAATAATAATAGTAAAAATAATAATAATAATAATAATAATAATAATAGTAATAGTAATAATAATAATAATAATAATAATAATAATAATAATAATAATAATAATATTAATAATAATAATAATAATAATAATAATAATAATCATAATAACAATAATAATAATAATAAAAATAGTAATAATAATGATAATAATAATAATAATAATAATAATAATAATAATAATAGTAAGAATAATAATAATAATAATAATAATAATAATAATAATAATAATAATAATGATAATAATAATAATAATAATAATAATAATAATATTAATAATAATAATAATAATAATAATAATAATAATAATAATAATAATAATAATAATAGTAATAGTAAGAGTAATAATAATACTAATATAAGTAATAATAATAATAATAATAATAATAATAATAATAATAATAATAATAATAATAATAATAATGATAATAATAATAATAATAATAATAATAATAGTAAAAAATAATAATAATAATAATAATAATAATAATAGTAATAGTAATAATAATAATAATAATAATAATAATAATAATAATAATATTAATAATAATAATAATAATAATAATAATAATAATCATAATAACAATAATAATAATAATAAAAATAGTAATAATAATGATAATAATAATAATAATAATAATAATAATAATAATAATAATAATAATAATAGTAAGAATAATAATAATAATAATAATAATAATAATAATAATAATAATAATAATAATAATAATAATAATAATGATAATAATAATAATAATAATAATAATATTAATAATAATAATAATGATAATAATAATAATAATAATAATAATAATAATAATAATAATAATAATAATAGTAAGAATAATAATAATAATAATAATAATAATAATAATAATAATAATAATAATAATGATAATAATAATAATAATAATAATAATATTAATAATAATGATAATAATAATAATAATAATAATAATAATAATATTAATAATAATAATAATAATAATAATAATAATAATAATAATAATAATAATAATAATAATAATAATAATAATAATAATACTAATAATAATAATAATAATAATAATAAAAATAATAATAATAATATTTTAATAATAGTAATAGTGTGGCTTATACTCAAGAAATACTCTTTATTCTTTTCAAGACACTTGACAAATTGTGTAATGCAGCTGTTCTCCACTGCACGCGTAATCATCTAGTCCCAGATATTCCGGCTGTTTGCCCAGACGGCTCTGGGCCGTGCACTTTTCGTCGCGGGCATCCAGAGTGTTTCCCGGTTGTGTTTCATTTCTCCACAATTCATTTGGCATTATAATAGTTCTCACATTAGGAATGGTGAATAGAGTGCGGTTTTTCCGGATGTTTTCATTGGCTGGATTCAATACCCCGTTTTTATCAACAGGTGCGTCTTCACTTCTCGTCCACGTGGTCCAAAATCCTGCTTCGCCGTTTTTGGGAATTCCTTGACTTATCGCGAAATCAACCACAAATTGTAGATCATTCTGAAAAGAACGACAAACTTAAATGAGAAGCACACTTTTGTTAAGAGCAGTAAAATGTTGCTGGCTCAACCTTAGTAAAAATGTGGATTTCAGGTTTTTACTAAGGTCTTTACTCTATTTTTTCTGCAGCAGATTATATCTTTTATGTAAATTAATCAGCCAATCACCGATTGAAAGGATCCTATTCCCCTTAAAATAAAGCCTGCAGGCTAATATCAGTGAGTCTCTTGAATTTGTATTACCATGCGAATAACATTGACTCCAGCAAAATATATTCTTTTTGCGGTTTGAAAAAGGTTAGTTTTCAGTATTTAGGGATTCGATTAGTCTTATAGACCTAAAAAAAGTCGACTTCGCGCGCAGAAATGAGTAGCCCTACCCACAAAAACGTTAATGCTGTCGAAAGAGCCCAAGATCTGTCACCAATTCTTTTTTTTCAATTAGTTTTCTTTTAAAACAAATAAAATTAGTTACAGGAGACGCAATGCCAAAAAAATGTTTCACAGTAAACAGAAGAAAAATGCATAATTAAAACTAAAACGCCACCACAATGTAAAGAATGGAAATTCCGATTTTGTCACATAGCTCATGTGACGCTGGAGAGTTATTCGTTTTACAAAAGAGAATCAAAACTCGCTCGAGAACAAAACACCACTCACGATCACAAAATTTCACATCGCGAACAAGCGAAGACTTTTTTGAACACAATTTTACAACTAAATTTACAGTACGTTAAAAAAAAGGAAAAACCCTTTTTCTCCGAAGACAATAAAGCCTCTCAAATTGCTTCAATAGCAATTAAATCTTATTTAGTTGACTTTTAAGACAACAAGTGATTAGGGCAACGATACCTTTTACTCTCGCCCAACGCCAACATCATACTCTATAATACCCTATTTTGCCCCATATCAGATACACTTTTTCGACTCATAAAACGAATCGAAAGATAAAACCACGTTGGCCAGCCACCAGATGAATTTTTCATTTAGCGTTTTTAACTGAACTTTAAAAGACTAGAAGCTGTTATTGAATCAATTGCAGTCCGTTCACAAGCTAAAAGCGTACAGGATATCGCGTGACAAGAAATATAGTCTGTCCCATAAAGTTGAAATAAGCGAACGTTCGAAAAACGCCAAAAACCTGCAATTGAGCATCAATGTGCTCATTTGAACGTCAACGTTTTCTCCATTAAGTTTTCATTCGTCAATGTTTTCTACATATTTTAAATTTGAACTTTGACCTATGAACTCTAATCTGTGGCTTTTGAAACCTTCGCTTATTTCAACTTTATGGGACACGCTATAATATTGCACGACAAGAAATAGAAGATTTCAAACACCTCATAGAGATCTGTCTTAATTCAGTTCACGACGCTGATTGAACAGAATCAGACGCAATGGAATTAATCACACTTATTACCCGATTAATACACCGTTTTGAAGTAGTCTAGTACGCAATAAATATACGTTTACCCAAATAAACAGTTATGCTAACGTCTATTCACAACAGATAGAAAATTTCCCGGAAAATTTACAATGCTTTACTAGAAAAATATGTTTGTGTGACAGAAATTTTTATCAGAGACAGTACAAAAACACCCTATTGCCATAGACAAAAACATTCATAAACGTAACGCAGAAACGCAACCATTTACGGTGGGTTCTAATGTAGGATAAAACACGTCCTTGAAAATATCTCCACAAAACCAACAAGGTTTAGAAACAATAATACTAACTCAAACTATGGATACAAATCCAGATGATAAAATTGGTACTGATTTTAACTCTACAGTACAATAAGAGTAGTACAGTCTACTTATAGAAGACAGTACAATAATTTCTTCTCTACAACAACACATTAAGACTATTAACAAATATGTAAACATAGTATTGCCAAAACGACAAAACAGAACTCAGTACATTTTAATACTCATCCGATCAGGCATGATACATAACAAGAATAGTTACAAAACCAAACCGCTAAACATCCAGTGCTATTGAAAGTTCATAAACTAATTAATCGAGTTTTGGGCAACAAAAACACCCACACAAAAATTAAGCCGGAAAAAATGCTTCAGTACCCTACTATCTACGAGCAGCATCAACATAAACCCCTGCTCTTGTAATGAGAAGGAACAACCGAATAAGCGCAGACCCAATATATTTCACACTTTCATGAAGCAAAGGTTTTTAATATCACCTCGAAAAAAACACCATTGATTGGTCGAGCCCAACGCCGGCGTTCTCGTCTACCACCAAAAATAAGAAAAAAGAAATGGCAATTAGCTTGTTGCCAAATTTTCCAAAAATTTTTCCATCACAGACTAACGCAGTCACAGACTAAAGCACAGTTACTATTCAAAAAAATCACAAGTGCAGTGGGAGGTTGAAAAAAACTATAGCACTCAGATTCCCAGCAAATCGCTAGAAAAGCTTTCGTGAACAACGTACCAGACATGAGAAACGCCCTAAGAGACATTAATGACGCCCTATTTAAACCTGTTGATCCTCAATTATCAAGAACTGTCTTGAAAACATCCCAATTGTTAATCAGATCGTTGTAACCACAATTTACATTTACTCATTTAATAGAAAAACAAACACCAAGAAAATATCACATGATCACACATAGACAGAAAAGAAGGCTAAAAATTTGGTTCTTCACACTCCAATAAATATTGTACATAATTATTGATAATCATACAACAGATGAAATACGAACAATGAAATAGGATAGGGCGTTTGGTAGCATTATAGCACAACACAACTACTCAAACGAAACCAACTTCGAAAGCTAAACTTTTCGTTCAAAATTTTTGCTAGTATTGTCAACACTCTGAAAATAGCATCTCCAAATGTATTGATCCTTGATCAAATTGGCTACCAGATATACAATTTTTCGTAATGAAATTTTAATCAAGCGATGAAGATCAGATCTTACCAAACAAACAATTGACGTCAAACAACATGACGGGGGAACCGTTACAATTTGGTGTCATTCTCGTTTTAGCATTGAAAGAAAACTGTTTTTTTTTCCATAAGGGTCGTGAGAGAACACATGCAAAAACCTACTCAAATAGAAGTACTAATAACTCAACTTCAGTCCACTTGAAAGCACCATGTTGATTACTTACTCCATACACAGGACCCCAAATTTATCAAATTAGAAAGACTTCATTAAAAAATAATCAAGAAAAGACAACATTGTTTATCAACACCACAGAGTCTCAAAAGTTTCAGACAACCCTTTTCAAGTAAATGTCTTCGAAACATTCCAAAAAATTTTGAGTCAATTTCAGATCCAGAAAGAAACAAAAGCACGGTATGAACTAAAACACAAGAAAAACAGAAAATCAAGACCTGCTAGAGGAAATTTTAACTGTCAGGAGCAATGTAATTCTCTCAACTAAGGATACATACAAGTTCAACTAAAAATAGTGTTTGGGTACTACCTTTTACCCTAATTACATGACAGATTAATTCGCTTAGGACATTTTTGTCCCAAACCCACATAGAAATTGTTTTCCACTTCGACTCTGGAGCCACGCTGTTTGTGATTAAAGTTTACAACTACAATTAAATTTAAAATTATCATAAAATTGAGCTATCATTGTCAGTTTGTTCTCTGCACCAAACAACACAATATTACATTTTAAACTAGAAAGGTTTGTTCAAAAAAGACCTTTGTTCAACCCCGGGTCGAGGTGTCACCGCTAAAAATCGCTAAAAGATGTAAGATTTGCGGTGAATTTGAGTAAAAGTGTAAGATTTGCGTTCAATGCGATGAATGCGGTGAAAAAAACTTTTAAGCGGTAAAAATTTTTTTTTCAGCGCTTAAGCGGTGAAAGAAAATTTTTCACCGCTACCACCAGAATGCGGTGAAAAAAATTTTTTCACCGCTACCAGCAGAATGCGGTGAAAAAAAATTTTTCACCGCTAAAATCGCAAATCTTACAAAAATTTACCGCGCTAATTTCAACGCTTGTCTTATATTCACAGGAAATATCATTGAAGTAAGCGACAGATGGCGCAGTGGATTACGAAGTTGGTCACACGCATGAGGTAGAGGTTCGAACCCTTGTAGGGCAGTTTCTTTTTTGTAAGAATTCCGGTGAATGCGGTAAAAAAAAAATTTTCACCGCAAAATTCAACGCTATTCTTACAAAAATTCACCGCTTTCAGCGCATTCAACGCTAAAAGATGCGGGCGCTTTGCGGTGAAAAAAGTTTTTTTTCACCGCTATTCACCGCTAATCTTACATTATTTTTTGTCAAAACCTCGACCCGTGACAGAACCATAAATTTTTACTTTTTATAATTCCAGCACCAATATTGGTGTTTTAGGGACATATGTTGATGCTATGCAATGCACTCAGATACCATTACTCATTAAGCAAAAATACACCAAAGACATCGGAGTTCTCTATAAAACTACTACCATACCAAGCTTATCCTTTTCCACCATTATTGACAAAACCACATAATTTTGGCCTCTTGAACAAGGAGATCTCAAATATTTATTAAAAATAGACGAATGTAAAAACGGTTATTGAGATGGAGCAAAAGCATGCACATCAAATTTTTCAGTCGTTCCCATATATGAAAATATCAATTTCCCAATCGTAGATGTCCACAAATCTGATTTGGTTTTCCTTCATGTACAGATTTCGATCAGTCTTTAAAACTTAACAGTTTATTAATTGGCTATATGCAACAGGATGTCCCACAAAGAGGCTATAACACTACCAAAAATCATGTAAACTTGCTCAGAAAATATGAATGTGTACCCCTCTATTGAGCTCATTCATAAAACCTCACAAACGTTAAACAAACTTCATTGTTTAAAAAAGAACCGCCAAGATAACAAAAAGCGAACACAAGAAATTTTCCGAAAACTTTTTGATGCTTCTTTTTCTAGGAGAAGTTTTTTTAATTCTTGAATTGTTCAATTTTGAGCTCACCACACTCTCACAAAGTCATTTTGAGTTTCGCGCCACACCTTCAACAAATAAGTGTTATGCTACTTTTAAAATTGTTTTAGGAAAATACAATCTTCAAGCTCATTTTCCACATTAACCGCTGTTTTATTTAAAAAAAATTGTGCAATACAAAAACCTTTACAATTAAATGACAGAGTACAACATGAAGTTTATTAACCTTTTTATCTTTCTCCAGAAAAGAGAGTCTCTTTAAATTGTCCTTGACGATCGTCAAATCAATAAAATGAAAACAAAATAATATAATTGGCCACTAGAGCCAACGAGATTTATACTCACAAGCATCAAAAGATATAATTTTTGCTGTTGTTGATTTAAGTTTGGCTTACAACCAAATGCATCTCGAGACATTCCTAAAAAGTTAATAAATAATTTTGTTACCACAGGACAAAAATATTGCTCCGAAAGTTTTCTACCTTAAATCAACTGGCCCGACAGCATTCTGAATTTTTATGAGCAGCTTGTTCGAGCCTTTATAACCCTCAAGAACCGCGTAATCATATATTTGGATGATGTATACATCTAAGATGACAGAATTGATAATATCATTTCAACAACACAAGAATACCACCACAAATTGCAAAGGGAAAATCTTTAGCTGCTCCCGATAAATATATTTTTTCTCGAATCAGTGAAAAATCTGGGACAGCATTAAAAATTGATCATATTTTTGCATCAAACTCAAAGTTTGATCAAATTTGTCATCAGATCTTTTGATCATTTGATTTTCAATAATCAATGAACGGATCCCTGAATTACGACAATTTTTCGACAGAGTACTAAGAGACGCATCACTTCGTCTAACAAAGCCGAACTCGAACTATTTTTGTATGTGCTTTGCGATGCAACAATCTAGAAATTTGTCCAGTTCTTTTTACAAAAAAAAACATTTCGAAATAATGAATTTTTGTTCGCACATGTTTGTCTGTTTTCAACAACAGAACTTAGGCCTTATACTATTTTCCAAGAAGTTTCC
Organism: Convolutriloba macropyga; assembly: GCF_964194025.1. Lineage (NCBI taxonomy): Eukaryota > Metazoa > Xenacoelomorpha > Acoela > Convolutidae > Convolutriloba > Convolutriloba macropyga. The sequence continues at coordinate 77,516,511 of NC_134471.1, read as the reverse complement.
GCTACTATCTACGCACATCAAGTATATGAATTTCTTAACATCACCCAATCTTTTTATACACAGATCGAAACCCTTTAACTTTTTCTTCCTGCACAAAAGAATAATACAAGGCAGAGAATATAAAAGTTGCAACTCATATTGTTGAATTTTTCATACCTACACATTTTACCGAAAGAACGGTAAAACCTTTCTGTTCAGACCTACGCTGTAGATCAGTGGCATCTTCCACATAAGACAAACAAAACCTTAAAACAGAAAAAAATTACCAGAATCCATTAAACTTTACATCACACAAATTCAAAATATCAAAACACACTTCACGTGTTATGTAACTATTCTGTCTCAAAGGAATATATCAACACTATAGGATTTGAATCGCAGAAAGAAACTACACACTTTTCTAATTATTCAACGAGAAAAGACAACCTTTTAAAAGTGCAAATATAAAAAAATATACTCTTGCCAATCTCCAATAACAAAAATATAACAGAGAACAATATCAAAACCGATTGAAACAACACATAATATTATCGGTCCGTATTCAATCAACAAAAATTTTCTTAAAATATATCCAGTATAACAACACAAAGATGTTACCTTAAACATGAAACTTACCGGAAATCTCTCCACAGAGTTACTCACAGCAAATTTAGCTGCGTTAAATCATAAAATTAATTTTTTTGTCCCAGCAGCGGATGATTTTGTATGGCAACCAGGACCAACTGAATCCACGAATGACAGAAAGCTTATGACACGCATCGAAGTATTTCTCTTTATTAGTTTACAAGTTAAATGATTACATGAATTACTTGAATACTTGAAATGAGACACATTCCCCTTCATACCTACCAAAAGTGCAATCTCTTCTATATTCATTTTGATTTTTGCAACCCTCTAGATGGATGCAAACAACCATTCAGTTGCACAAAAGAGCCAACTGCACATAAGTTCAGGTTTACAATTCCTGAAGACTAAAATCACCTCCAATTGAGTGACCTATATTTGGGTAATTTAACTGCAGCACTGCAAATGCACCTTGAGATATTTTGACCCTGAACCAAATTAATACACCTTTGTTTCCCTGTAGGCGGCTATCCAGCGCACTATGCTAGCTGCAATCGAGTCTTCGCAACGCATCGAAGTTAGCGCAACTAAATGTACGTCCAACTACATAATTATTGTTCCCTACGGCGATTAACTGTCAACAACATCGCCAACCGAGATCATCACAGGAGGAAAAACGGAACTATAACAGCCTCCTTGCAGAAAAACCAAATTACGATGCAGATCTCTATCAAAAAGTTCTTGCGGCGAGTCTTGCCAGAGATATGGACTTCCTCGAACTCTTCGATGACCCTTGGAAAAAAGCTCCCAAATTCGAAATTGACAATCTAAAAGGACACAGGACCTTCATTGAGGAGAAAATTTTTCCCCTTGAGAATCAGCTCTCACTCCCAGATAAATTGTTTCCACAGTTTTCCCGACTAAAACTACAGCAATTTTTTTGCTTAAAAATGATTAAATATCTTTTAGTGTTGTGTTTTTGTCATTGTCAGGACATCAAAATTGTCTTTGAAAAAAAATCCAAAATATTTTCATCTTTTGTACCAATTGGGGTCAAAGTTTCTGTTTATATTGCGTTTGTATTATTTTTAATGAGATGACTTACAAAAATATAAGGTTGAACAAAACAGCTGGAAAAAGATGACACAATTTGGAATTCACCCCATAAAAACCTTACGCTAATAAAAAGTTGTATCTCGCTAATCTATGCTAAATTGGCCAAAATATTTTACCCTATTTTCATTAGTTTAATTTTAGAGTTTATCTACTTTATATTTATCTCCCGGCTTAGTTTACCTACTCTGATGTACTTTGGATTTCGTATAATTTTTTCTTTACAGATAAACAAAACAGCAATCGAGATCATTCCAGACTCACCCATAAGGCTGAGTTTGAATAAAAGCAGTTAATATAATTAATAGAGAATAGATAGAGCTTTCCAGCTTTTATTAAAACCGCTTTGAAAATCAGCAAACTTCACTTTTACGAAATTCAGTTAATTTTGGATCTCATCGAGTGCTAGACATAGCAATGTTTCAGACTTTAACCAACTGAGATTGAGTTTACCTTAATTACTTTACGTACAATAGTTATGCCACAATAGTTATGTACAATTAGTGCTATCCAGCCACCTAATGAAAAAAAAACTAGACAACAGTTTTTCCGCCTTCATTCTTTTTCTCAAAAATTGACTAAAAACACCACTTCTGGAAGTTTTTTTATTAGGTAACCAGATACCACTTACTACTCAACTATTACAACTAATATTATGTCGGCATAAACTGAAAGGGAATGCTATGCCAACAAATAGTGAAACTTCATTTTTATTCAATCAAAAACTAATACTTCTTTTCTCACTGGGTGTAGTGGTTAATTCACGAGTCAAATTAGGTTGCTTTGGCAAATGGACTGTTCGGGGTTCAACCCTATCCAAACTATTCCCCGACTAGATGAATTCAAATGCAACAAAATGACTCAAAAATCAAAATGATACCGCATGTGGAACACATTGTGCATACAGTAAAAAAGACCCCCTTCTGAAATCGGTGGAAACGCTTTGATCAGTTTTACTATTGAATGAAATACAAAACAATTTATGGTCAAAAAAAATTAGCGAAGCTATGACTAGGGTCTACGAAGAAACTAGAAACACTGATAGAATTAAATAATCTAGAAAAAGAAAACAGAAGAAAAAGTTTAGTTGTTAATTGAAAGTTAAGCAGGATATAATAAAACAAAAAAAAATATATTATAGTAACAAACAAGAGATATTTGATCCAGTAACGAAAAATCCGAAATGCGGTTGCAGAGAGTAGAATATCGAATCAAAAACAAACAATAGCAGCAATAGTTCAATCCACTTCGTTGATCAGCTACCTCGTTGGTCGACCATTTTCGTTGCAACTGCTTCTCAGATAGAATATAACACTAATATTCTAAAATATTTAGAAAACCTATTACAGTTAAACGTATCATATTATTTTAACAAAAATGTTACAGTTGACAATGAGATAATTAGAATTCTAAATAAATAATTGGATAATTCTAATTAGATAATTAGAATTAAGTAGAAAAGAGAAAACAAACATACGGACAATTATATTTAAAACAAGTTAATGCATCTTTGAACCAATCTGAAAGAAAAATGCAGATATATCTCAAGCGAAACCCCGATGGTATATCAATAGAAGATCATATCTATACTTTCACTAAAGTTTTCAAAATTTTACCACTAGTAAAGATGTAACTGAACGAGAGTTAACAGGAGAAGAAGAAAAAAAGCTAAGAGATTTCCAAGAAAAATTCATTATAGAACAAAATTCATTATAGGTTCCAAAAGTAGGAGAAAAAAATTGTAGGAGCTTTAACGCAAAGCGCGTTAGCATGAGATCCCTTGAGTGACTCTAGTAGTGAAGGAGAAGAAATTGGGGAACCAAGGGCTAGTGGAGTAAATAATCAAGGAGATGGCAGCTTTGTTGATTCTGACGAAGTTGCAGATTCTCTAATAGAATGGTTGGAATTGATTATATTAGAAACAAAAGCAGGACATAATGTATTATATTATATCTTTACCTTTAGAACTTCAAACTGATTTATACTTAACGTAAAGTGATTTGAAAGCAGTATGTATAGGAGAATATAGTAGATCTTTTTTACACATGTTTTAAAAACCAATGTTTATAAATGGTGATGATAATTAGATAAACATATTAAGAGGGAGCAGTAACAACATTAGATATTCTATTACATCTAATATTTTTAAACCAAAACTTAAAATTAATGTTTATGTAAGAATTGCCTATATACGTAATATCTTACCAAAAGGATATGCATCTAATTGGAATAGAGAACCATTGAAGTAAACTAAAATTGTAAGAACACAACCAGCAAAGTCTAAATTTAACTTTGAATTTGAAAATGTTTAAATATTGCATAATATATATGAAAAGAGTAACCAATCGAAGCAAACAACAACAGCAGTTATTAACTTGATATTGACTAAGGCACTTTAATTAATCTTAGTAGACAATCATAGTATTGATATGAAAAACCACTTTGTAATTCGAAATTTCCACCCACCTGCTAACAATAGGTATTTAGTTAAAAAGGAGTATGCGACAATAATTTATTACCATCTTATGATAAGATAGATATGATAAGTAAGGAACTTCAATGAATTAGCAAAAGATGATTTTGGTAAAAATAACACTTAGACTCTACAAATATTTGAAGCAGTAGTTACTGATGAATTAGTTGATCTATTTATTGATCTATTTATTTTATTCCGCAAATGAAGTTACAAACACAAAAAAAACTCTTGTATTTTATTCAACTTATATTCAACTGGATGATTGTTGTGCTGATAGATGGCTGGTTTTAGGAGACAAACATTCAATATCAAAAAAATGTTTGTAAAATGGGCAATAGCTATACTATTAGAAAGCAAGTTACTTGATAACAAAGAACAACCAAGATTACAAATGCTCTATCAATTATATCAGGAAGATTTAATGACTGAAATTGAAAGCTATTCTAACAATGAAATTAACAATGACATAACCAACAGTACGAAATGAATCACTATTATATCCGATCATATCTACAACCAGTGGAACTTTTTCGCAGATAACAGAACTTTCGATAAACAACAAAATCATAGCAAACAATAACTTTATTAACAATAATATTATTATCAAAGGTGTTAAAAAGTACTGTGAGACTGAAACTAACACTATTAGCAGGAAACTAATTATACATAAAACTTATATTAACGAAGCAGAGATAACAGAAATAGTAATATCACGATTAGCAACAACAGCAACATCAACCCAAATAGCCTTTACTGGAATAGGATTGCCTCATTCAATACCAACTGCATTTCCGAAAGCCACTGAATGTGAATCACTATCCAGAACAACTAAATGAGGGAGAAGATTTTAAAGTTTTCACAGATGTATATTTTAACTAAACAGAAACAATTAAACTAAATAATAAAACAATGAAAGGTAAAAAAGATTTAAAAAATTGAATATAATGACAAAGTTAGGACATATGAAGATTATAAAATGAACAAGAAAATTAAGTTAAGTGTTTTTTAAACTTAAGAAAATTTTGTTTAGTGATGTTATTTTGGTGGTAAAAATAACATAAATATTAGTATTGGAAGGTTGTGAATGTTAATATATATTTAATTTTAATGTGTTAAAATATAGTTATTATAATTAAATCTATTTTTTTTATCTAGATGGAGACCTCAACCCTTTTGTACAATTCTTTAACCTCCGTCTATTGTTGCAAATATAATTAAATCAGGTTCTGTTGATATGAAATACCAATAATACTGGCAATCTCTGATGTCCTTACTGGATTATTAGCAACTTACTTTCCAAAACTAACTGCAGCTTTACCATATATCGTAAAGAAATCTTTTAAAACCTTGACTCAAAAACATCTATATGCCAGAAAGTCCTACCACTAGAGTCTTCACTGGTCTTAACTGTCTTATTATCTATAATCTCAATACTAGTACTTTTTGCTGTTTCTATCACTATTATTATAACTAAAGTTATTGCTACTGCTATTATTATCACTTAAATTATTACTATTGCTAGTACTCTTAGCATATCTACCACCCATAATACCATATCTACCACGTCTTTTGCTATTATCGATGTCTTTTATCATCTGTACATCTTGTAATGTTTTAGTGTAATACAATTCAGCTTTAGGCAGCAATCATTTTTAAAACAAGTCAGACTAACATAGTAAAAAGGATTGAGACCAAATTGTATCTTACCCCTTTTAACAAATTCATTAAAACTCAATATAGATACAACAATCTTAAATACTCTAATTTTAACTCTTGTCCTGTTTCATGTCTGTTCTCATAATCAAATTATCAAAATTTTCTCCTAACGGTACTTTTCTTGCTATTGTTGATCTAAAGTTTTCTCTCACTCAGTGACAAATACCTTGTCACAGGTATTCAGCTTGAAATACTCTTATGGATACTTTCACATTCGTATGTTTTAGCGTTATTATCTAAAATCAACATCTTAGCCTAACCATTAGAACTAGCTAAGTCTGACACTTTCCTCCTATCATTTTTCTCTCATGTCTTCTTATCAGTATCTAATTTAAATCTAGATAGAACTTAAAACCGCTACCATTAGCGAAAACAGCTGCTATTTTGTTTTGTTGTTTAAACTTAGATTTCATATTCTACAAGCCGTTCCTCTATATTCACTTGTATTATGGCAATGATCTCTATGCTTTTAAGGGTACATATTTTAATTCATGCATGACATTTGTTGGTACTATTGTGATACAACTCATCTTCTGCTGTAAATAATGTTTTGAAACTATGCAATAATTCAATTTCTAGTAACTCTTTAACAAACTTTTTTTACAAGCCAACACAAATTGTTCCTGATAACAAATTTTGTTTGAAGTCGTCAGATCCAAACTCAGTTTCACATCCTACAGTTTTTCTGTATATTCAGATACTATGTTTTTTTTACCAGATAGTATCTATAATACAATTTCCAATATCATAATATTTAACAACCTTTACTTCGTTTATTTTTTTCATTTATAAAACTAATCTCTTTCGTTTCAAGACATACAAGCCTTGGTATACATACATGATCACCTTCATTATTTCTATAACTACTTTATAAATTAAACCAATAAGTACATATATCACATAACCGAAAGTTATATCTAGTAACATTAGATCTTTCCAAAATTATCTCTGGATTCTGTATCAAAGCACAATGTTTTTTCCAAACTAGTTTTATAACATCTCTCATTTCTTTCCTAAAATCAATAAATCTCTTTGGTTGGTCTACTTTACAATCACCTGTGGTGTGATATGGCCATATATTAGTATTATATCTTCGCTGTAATCAATCTGGTAATTCTAGTAATCAAGTCATTATCAATTCAGTGTTGTCCCCAGACTTCTATGAACAGGTTGATGTACTTACTTTCAGTTTCAAAATCTTTGACAAAATTTATAGAAGTAGTGATAGTTAGTCTGAACATATTATACATATGGCGCCTAACAATTACAAGGTATTTACTTATAGTTCTCAGATCAAGTGGTATTTCTATAAATGCTCCTATAGATGTTTCTCTTGTTCAGTACTTCGTTGTTTATTAACTATTCCTAGAAACTCCTGTAAATTCTTCAGTATCTCTAGTCCCCTGATCTGTACTCTTTATGATATCACTTCTAAAGTTGATTAATTGATATTTTGGTTCTTTCTTGTATTTATATTCCACAAATATCTTATATTTATTATTTCTAGCATCACTTAAGGTTAATATGCTTTTTTTAACTTGCAAATATCACATTTATTGATTGTGTTCGGCATTTTTTCCCTATTTTTTATACAGGAAATTTTACAAAATGAAAAACAATAACAATGTCTATAACAATATCATTATCAAAATCAATATCAATATAATCTGTGGAAACATCCTTAATATTTGTAATAATATCTAAGTTATTTGGTTTCAAAAAATGTGCTTTTTAGCATGCTGAAAACTTGCTCAGGTACTCAAGCTGACAGTATACATTCGCCTAACAAATAACAAGCATACGCCTAAAAGCATAAATTTCAGGGTTCATACTTAAGCATTGGTATCTAAGCATTAATTCAAGTAACCTGGAATTTCATCAACATTACAAATTTTTAAAATAACTTTATATAATTGATTAGACCAAAGACAACAGTCAATACTAGCTTTACAAAATGCACATACAGTTTTTGTTCAAACTGGGTGACGTTATTTGATATGTGCATTTAACTCATTAACATCATTACAATTGTTACCGTTAAGATGCGATCAGGTTTGATATTATGATTACTAGCAGAATCGGGATTACAATTTAAAATGGGATTAATATTAGTTTTAATTTTAGTATTGGTATTGGGATTAAGATTAGGATTAATTTTAGATTCAGGATCAGTATTAGGACCAGTATCGTTACTAACATTCTCAGTGTTAATATCAGTGTTAATATCAATGTTAATTTCAGTGTTAATATCAGTATTTGTGTCAGTCTCATTGTAAGTTGAATATAAATTTGAAAGCTGTCTAATGAAATTTGTTTTACCTGTACTTGTACAACCATACGCAATTGTATGTTCAAGTGTTTTTTCTGGTTTTGTTTCAGTGTTACTCTTCTCCTCATATCTCTTGAATGCATTATGTAATTTAGCTTATACAGCTGGTACTGCTTTTTAAACGATAATTGCAATATCTACTACTATGATAAAAACTCCCGATCTCTTTATCAGAACAATGAAAAAGCGCATAATTTTTTTAAAAGTTTTCTGGATGTCTTTGTATAGAGAATGAAGGTATGACTAATTGGATATATAAAAAAGATACTGAGTATTATTAATAACAATTGAAGTAGTAATAAGATATGAGATACCAGAAACAATTAATTAGTATAGTATAAATGTTATTGGTAGTCTTCCCTCAACTGCTAGAACACATTGGTCTCTTGTTATAAAATGATGGTGGTAAGGTTTTCTAATTTGATAGTTTCGGTGTAGAAATACGTCCAAAATACAATTAGAAAGAAAGCAATTACATTATGAATCCTTTTGGTATGCTTATTGTCTTTATCTAATCTAGTTTTCTGATAATAGGTTTAAAAGATGGAGTGCTCTAAATAATTTGGTTAATAAATAAAGGTTTATAGAATCATATCGACAGTGTTTTTCTTTGTTTGAGTTATAGTATCAGAAATAGTAATGATAGCAATAGTAATAATGATATGTATAAAATTATTAATGATAGTAAAAGAAAAAGTGATACTAAAATTTGTTTTAATAAAAAAATAATATTTGATTTTTAATATACAATTATAAATGATAATGATGGTTATAATGATAATAAATGTTTTGATAGTATGATGTGATAGTAAAACTACATCACTTCCAGGAAATCTAAGATACGTAGAATCAGGAGCAAGTGAGTGTGGTGAAACAAGGATAATAGTAAATCTATTTTAAATGAGAAATATTTTGATACATTATGTATCATTGGTCCTACTGGTGATCAACAGAAAGACATTAAAAGCATTAAAGAGGATCGTCATCAGAGATATAAGAGACTTGCCTTCACCAGATCAATTACCTCAGGATAAAAAGAAACTAATGATATTTCGTGATAAAAGAGCAAAGGAACACGTTGCTTTTGAGTAGTTCTGTAGAGATAGACATAAGAATTTTAGAATGATCTTTACCAAAATCTATCTGTAATAGTTAGACAAAGTGTTTGGGAGAATTGTAGTTTGTTTATATTGGTGGAAACAAGAGCTACGATTACGGAAGTTTCAGTAATGAAGTTTGCAAGGAACCTTATAATTATATTGTTATAGATATGTCTAAAGATAAAAACACTAATGTTAAACTAACAGTTATTTAGGATGACAAGATTGAATTGGGCGAGTAGTATTAGTTATAGTTTAATTAATAGTTCAGTAACAGTTTACTTGTAGTACTAATATAATAATTGTAATCTTTGTTAATAATTATAATTATAAATAAAAAGTTTATCAGCTAACTAACAACCTCACACATACTATTACGATTACTATTTACTCTAATGAAGTTTCTGACTAATACCAATGCATGACATATAACATGAGCGGCAGCAAAACTACATTTAAAATAAAGTTGTATTGGCTGTGGAACAATTTGATCATTTTGATGTCTTGTATCAAAAAAAAATTCTCTAACTTCTTTTTATTGTATTCAATGATTCGTATGAGGTTTTATATGATCTGATAATTATTTATAGTTTATATCAATATTGACTATCTCTTAATAAGCTCATTATAACAATTAGTACCCAAAATTAATTTCACTCTATCCTCGAGGTAAAACTCAGTACCAATCGTACAATAATATTCAGTAACATTTATAAGAACAAATATTCTTGCATCATCACTTTGTTCATAAAGTTTTCATTGTAGTTTTCAAAAGCTACTACTATTTTTTGAGGCCTCTCCATACCGCTGTCGATGCCAAGATCATGTCAAATTTTAGCGGCATTAGGTACATCTTTATAGAATGATTTTCTTTCGTAATAACTAAAGTCAATATTTTTCTCGATATACAAATTTTTTGTACTATTAATCTATAATCTTTATTAGGATCAGTACCAGGAACACTCAATTATACATCAAATACTTGATACTGCACCAGCACCAGCACCAATTGAATGTAACGCTCTATCTTTATTATTTCGTTTTATTATTAGTTCAAATCCTAATCCATATGTAATCTTTTCTTGATCATAAGCGAAACCAAATAGACCACTCATCTTAAAAATGATGTACATATGACTAAGTTCAGCCGCAGCATTGCAGCATGCTCACCAGTAGGTTGACTACTTTTTTTAGTGTAACTACTAACAAAACTACTTTCATATTCATTATGGGTACTAGTTAATAACTTATACATTAATCAATTATCTGATGGCGGTGATTTATATAATCCATAGTCCTAGCACCACTATTTTCAGGTTTAACTGTAGTAAATAATACCAGTAAACCATAGTTTAGTTAGTTAATCTAACAGTAGCATCATTTGCAAATATACCACCAGTGTTACCTGATACAATAAAATTTTTTTTCTAATTATGAGTCATGTAGTTCTAGATGTTTTCCTCCTCTCTTCAGAATGACATTATTATTAGTTCTAACTGTTTTTATTGTTGCAAGATTATTACATTTAAACTTTATAAACTTACTCTTATGAATATCATCATTATAGTTATAAGTTTTTGTTTAAGTTACAACTTTATGAAGTAAAAATAGGTATAATAGTTTATTCGATATAATAGTCGATATTAAATAAGATTTTATGTTAGTTATTATGTTGGATATTAAATTGGAGATGGTATTAAATATTATTATAGACAATATGAAAAATAATATTCAAATTGAAATAAGCAAAAGGCAACTATAGACTTAACTAATGCAAAAGATGAACATACACTTAACTTAGATTGACAAGTCTAATAGAAAGATTTCATTTTATTTAACCTATGCTTCAAACAACAAAGTTAACTTTAACCAGGTTATCTGTTTATAATCCAATGTAATATAACCTAACAGGTACTCTATATTTAAATGCTGTAGATGACACCTATACAACACATAACGTAAAGAACGCATCACCAGCAATGATTACTGTAGCACCTGGATCATGCGGAGCATCTGAATTAACAGACATTATAATGCAAGAAGCACATGATAATTTTATAGTAGAACCAGATAAGAATACAATTAATTGTAAAATGCTTGTCAGTAATAGTGTTAATAGGTTTGATATTGACAAATCAACAGCAATATTGTTGGAAATCAAGAAACAAAGATATCACGTTGGTAAAAACACGGCTAGTGGTATTGTTGCTATGGTCGTTTTAGTAGTTTAGTAGTTCTATTAGTGTTCACTGCAGTTTTATATCTGGTGTCAAATATAATGCTAAAGTCTCTGATAATTTATATACTTTGGAGTTAACAGAACCACCAATTTATACGACAGCTAAGGCACCAAATAACGTTTTATATCAAAATGTTAAAATATTTAAAATAAAATAGATTGAATATAGCATTTAAGGTGAACATGGTAGCTCCATTGATTTTAATAGTGATTTATTAAACTTTATTTTACATTCAGTATAATCAAGCACTTTTGTTTAGACCTATTTTATTTGATCAAAAATTCACAAAAAAAAACGATCTACAAACAAATTACGCTTATCTGCAAAGCACGTTCCATGTTTGTTTTCTCTCTTTACTAGAATTTTAATTATCTCACTGACAAAAGTAATTGTATTTTTAATTTAATCGGACAAAGTTAATTGTAATGCGATTTCTAAATCTTTTAGAACCTTAGTTTTATCTTCTATCTGAGAAGCAGTTTCAACAAAAATGGCCGATCACTGAAGTGGTCACCAATTGCTACTATTGCTTGTTTTCGATTCGTATTATACTCTCTGTAACCGCATTCAGAGTTCTTGTTACTGGATCAAATAACTCCTCTTTGTTACCAAAATATTCTTGTTGTTTTATTTTACCAGCTAAAATTTTTCTTCTGTTCTCTTTTTCTAGATCGCTTAATTCTTTGAGTGTTTCTATTTAGTCATATACCCTGTCATAGCTCTGCTACTTTTTTTACCACAACATTTTTTGTAATCTAGTATAATAACAAAACTGATCACAGCGTTTCCACCGATCTCAGATTTGGGTCCTTTTTACTGTATGTCCACCTCACGGTGTTCTACATGTAGTATCTTTTTGATTATCAAGTCATTTAGTTTCATAGGAATTCATCTGATCGGGGAGAGGTTGGTTAGGATTGAACCCCAAACAGTCCATTTGCCAAGGCAATCTATCTTGACTCGGTGAATTAACCACTACACCAAGTGAGCCAAAAGGTCCTAGTTTTAGATTGATTAATGAGGAAGTTTTAGTATATGTCGACATAATATTCCCTTTCAGTTTTTGTCAACACAATGTCAGTTATAACATTAGAATAGTGGAATAAAAGTGATGTTTGATTATCTAATGGAAAAGCTTCAGAAGTGGTGTTTTTAGGCCACTTTTATGAAAAAAAGGACAATCTAGACAGTTTGAGAATTATTTTTTTTAAAAAAAGGCTTCAAAACAATGTTTTTGACATTTTTTTGTCTTAGGTGGCCGGATAGCACAAAATATACACTACTTACAGGAATAAATAATTAACCTAAAAAACGAGTCATTTTGTGTTATTCGCTGGTTATTTTGTACCAATGAAACTCTCATTGTTCTTTAACTCTATAAATCTTTAAAAAAACTTTTGATCCAAATTGTCACTTTCCATGCCATCTTGTTGTGCTTATAACGCTGATAAGTTGACTGCCTTTTCCATTATCTGGAGCACGTTTAAATCTTAGATTTTTCAAGGGAGCTAATCTTTTTTTTACCGAATAACATCGGGGACTGTCTTTTCATACTTATTTTTGGTCGAGGTCCATACTAAATAAAAAAACCTACCAGGACAAGTCCTGACGAACAATTCAAATTGTTTTCATTGACTAAACAAACATCTAGACCGAAAACGGACTATGAGCGAACTGGAAAAACCATTTTGAAAAAAAATCAGATCAAAAAAATTTAAAATAAAAAACAGAAAATCAATGTCAAAATGTCGCATTTCAAAAAAATTCACTAACGAGAAATGGAAAATCGGTTCATACAAAACACTAGGCCTAGAATTAACTATGAATGGATTGGAAAAACCATTTAGAAAAAAAATCCGATCACAAAAAATCGAAAAAACGGTAAACATCAAAGTGAAATTGCCGCATGTGAACAAAAAATCACTAGCGAGAAAGCTAATTTTTGTTCAAACACTGTTTTCTCGCTCTACTTAAAAACTAGAGCGAAAAAATTTCACGCCGCAAAACCACTCGCTTTTTTGCTCCATTTCCTGTTTCGGCGTGACCAAAATCACTACTCCAATTTGACTTCAAAAATCATGAAAATGTGTGAACAGATCTTAAAAAAAAGACAGCGCCCCAATACAATTCAAATTCTTTGAATTGTAAAAAACGTGTCTCAAGAACATTTGGGAAATTATTCAACATCCTCCCTCTCAACTTGGAAACGCTTATTTATCTACGATGATTTCTTTTAACTCAATTAGTGTACATTTTCAACGCAATAAGTTCAACGCATTCAACTACAATCTTGCATATCTTAACCCCCCCCCCCCCCGCTTAGTTTTATGGCAAATTTGGGCAACGGTAAATAAACAGAAAATTGATATGAGTTAATAATATAAAGTGCGCCTGATTCCTGCAAATAACATGCGCCAAAAAAGAACTTAGAGGGCTTATGTCCCAAACGAGCAAAAATCTGCAAAAAAATTCTTAAGAGGTTGAATATTCACCCCAGGGGTTGAAATTTTCCGCCCAAATTGACGTAAGAGTGGGGCTGCAATGGGAGGATTTTTTAGGAAAATGCAGCTCAAAACTCTTTACTCTTTTTGGGCTGCATTGGGCTTCTAACGGGGGTAAAATGGTCTAAGAGTGAGGGGGTAAAAGACAAACTAAACCCCCCCCCCCCACACTCTTACATCTTTTGGTCTGTCAAGTCGGGTAAAACTATGTAAGAGTTCGGGGGTAATTTCTCCATTACCCTCGAACTCTTACATTTTTTTACCCCCTTGACGGACCAAAAAGATGTAAGGGGGGGGGGGGGTTAGTTTGTCTTTTACCCCCTCATTCTTAGACCATTTTACCCCCGTTAGAAGCCCAATGCAACCCAAAAAGAGTTAAGAGTTTTGAGCTGCATTTTCCTTAAAAAAACCTCCCATTGCAGCCCCACTCTTACGTCAATTTGGGCGGAAAAATTCAACCCGGGTACTCATGATTTTGGGAAACTTACCTTGGTTCTGACGGAGACAAGGCGGCTGTAAAAGAATCGATCCTCACATTTTCGCCGAGCAACTGAAGCATTGAGGGGACCTTCGTCCAAATCCAGCACGACGAAGCAAGCATGCATTCCAGAGTTCTGGATACGAACGCTGTCACCCTTACATGGAGCAACCTCATCGGCAGTGATGACTGGCATAAAACATATCGCAATCATCCCAACTATCAGCTGAAGGAAAGATTCACTCATCTTATGTCTGCAACTGATTTGCGTCCAAAGTGTTTCAAAAGCCTGAAAAACAATTATTGGATCTTCCCGGATGTGACTCCCCTAGTTTAGTGGGTTGTAGTAAGGTGTCCTATTGTGCACTCAACGGGGGGGGGGGATATTTGGGTTCTACTGGGTTTGCAACTGGGAGACACACATTTTTTTCGATTTTTTTAAAAGTTTTTTTGGCGTTTTCGCGAGCCAAACGCCGAAAAACTAAAAAAAAAAATCGACCAAAAATTGTGCCTCCCCCCGTTTCGAGCTCAGTAATACCCAATTGTCCCCCTCCACGTTGCATGACCAGTAAGACACATTTTTGGGCCTATCCTATCAATTTTTGACATTGCGGTGATTGCTTTGTTTTGGATGTTAGTTGGGAAGTAGCACTGCTGTTTGAGTGGTTGTCATCTTTTCATCAGCCCAGGTGAGACTGTTCAATAAGAAAAATGTAAAAAAATCAACAATTTTGAAGGTCTTAAATACAAGAAATACATTTTGCGCCGGGTTTCAGGTCCAAAAGACAGTTTTTTGTTGACCTCATCTTATTTGGTGGGCATCATCAAGCAAAAAACTGTGAAAAATTTTCGGGAAAACTCAAAGATTTTGCAGTAGTCCCAACGTTAACCTTTTTATTTCCTCCTCATATAAAAATTATATCAAATCATATCATAATATTTGGTCATCAATCAAGGCTCATTATGTAGTTGGGAAGAAAATGTTGATTGTTTGCTGCATTCCTAATGTCTGCTTCCATTAGTCAGTCTGATCAAATCTTCGTTTCACAAAATGATTGATCAAGCATAGGAACAAAATTTATTATTAGTCAAAAGAATCATTGAAAAACAGAAGGGAATAAGACAACGGAATAAGAAAAGTACGTTATCATCTTGCTTTCTTGTCGGAAACGAATAAAATTAAACTCAGGTTGTTGATTGATCAAAAGAGAAAGCGAAAAAGATTTCTGAGAGCGACAAACACTTTAAGTAATAGTTGAGACGGTTTCAAAAGAACTTTCACTAGTTTATCTGCAGTACCGAGCCAATATTTGCTACTAAAGAACTAAGCAACAACTTTGCTAACATTGAATGAGTATAACTTTTTTGCAGAATAGAAGAACATCATTATCCAGTTATTGCAGCTTTGGATCAAGTAATAAAGATTTCTAAAAAGTTTCTTCAAATCCTTATTCGATTCCTTGCCTATACACATGCTTCAGATTTCTACTGCACAAATCACAATCTGTCAAAGTCACTCTTCACTGTGCATTTTTTGAGAATTTGGACCAAGCAGTATTTATGGTCACCAACATCAGCTAGATTTATGTAACTCTAAACGCAAACTTCCAAATATTTTTGAAAAGGAGAATGTTGAAGAGAGTGTTAATGTCCAAATTGGTTACCTACCAACTTTTATTTTCAACCAATTTCAAATTAATTTATGTATTTATCAGAACAGTTCGTACGCAGAACTTTCAAAGTTTTTTTATATTAATTTTAGTGGATATCACTGCCTGAATGTTGATAACGATAGTGTAGGAATTAACTTTCAAATTGAATTAAAAAATTGATACAACTTTTTCAACAAAAAAGCCGAGCCATCTAGCTTCAATGGAAAAAATACAACTGATTAAAGAAACAAATATTACTGAAAAAAGTTTTAATTCAATGTTTTGTATTACATCATATGAGATAGAGAGAAAAATCTTAATTTAGCTTATTCAGCAATTGCTTGATATGAAACTTACAAACAAAAAAGATAGTATGAAAATCCGAAAAAGTATTATTAAAAAAGATAAAAAAATTTCTTCAAAGCGCGTTTAAAAGATAAGTGATCATCAAACACATCCAAGTTTGTTTTCTGCTGTCTGTAATTTCCAGCCCGAGCAGCTCGTACGAAGAAATCAGCATCAGATAACTTTTTCTTTCTCTTCGGTATTTTAAATTGCAGTTTTTCTGGCCTTCGGAGAGGGTAAGTTTTCGGCTCCTGAATATCTATAAAATGTTGAACGTCGAAATCAAAGCCACCAGAGACAATTTTATTCAACAATAATAAATCTTTGTATTCGAGATAGACACTGACGGTCAGCAACTTAGATTCTCGGAGTCGGTCGATGTAGTTTGAATTGATTAAAAACCATTTAGTAGCTCGTTTCTGGAACAACTCTAATTTCTTCAGTTCCGTTTTGGAGGGCATCCAGACTTCTGAAGCTTGAAATAGAGCTGAAACAATGAAAGACCGATATATGTTAATTTTTGTGCTCTTTGCTATGTTTGTGGGAAGGTTTATTTTCAAGCTGAGAAAGCTTCCATAAGATTTTTGAAGATGGGTTTTCACACTACATCCCCATCTGAGGTGCTCCTCTGTTATTAGACCAAGATCGGTAACTGGTCAGATGCTGGTACGACAGCGGAGCTAAATTCCAAATCTTTTTCTTCATCAGAGCCTTTACTACCAATAACCAGGTATTGCGTCCTTTGCAAATTGAAATCCATTCCATTATCTGAACTCCAGGTGACAAAGTGTTTTAGATCGCTTTCAAGATCATGTACCGAGGAGGACTTTACTTTGCTATCATCTGCGTACATGAAGAGCTTGGAAAAAGTAGATACGTTAGCAAGGTCATTGATGAGACATACAAAGAAAAGAGGGCCCAATATTGAGCCCTGAGGCACGCCGCTTGTCACAGGGATGTTGTTAGATTCTGATGAATCTACAATGACGTGCTGATGTCTTCCACTTAGGCAGGAGCCAATAAATTTAAGCAGAGATCCGCCTTCCCCAAATTCTCTTATCTTTCTGAGGAGGATGTGATGAGGCACTTTGTCGAATGCTTTACTGAAGTCAAGGTAACACCTATAAGACGAAGAGTTTTGATCGAAGTTATCGTACAAATCACGAATAAATAGAAGAAGTTGCAGAACAACCGATCGTTTTTTGATAAACCAAATTGACAATCAGATAATTTTGATTTCATGTGCCCATATAAGTTTCTGTAAAAATTTCCTTCGAGTGCCATGGCCAATTTGGAAAGATTGCTTTTTGGTCTATAAGATGTGTTGTCATGAGGGTTGCCTTTCTTAAAATGTGGTTTTATTGAGGAAATTTTCAACAAATCGGGGAAGTGTGACCACAGAGAATGAGATTTTTAAAATTTAAAAACATGGAAAGATACAATGGTAGAGAAAAATTTAGGGAATTCTCCAGGCAAAAGATCTGGACCACAACCAGGAGTTAAGATACGCAGAGCTTCCTTCACATTATTTAAATTTAATTATAAATAATTTAAATCAGATTCACTGAAATCCTCAAACTCCTCCATTGAATGAGAGAATACGCTGGAAAAATAGTTATTGAAGGCTTCAGCTTTAGATAAGTTAGTCGAAATGTGGTTATCGTTACAGATCATGACAGCAGGATAGTCACTCTCATCTTTCAGGGTTTATAGTAACCAAAAGCGTGCTTGAATGCCAGAATGATTTCGGGAAAACTTTGCAATATAGATAGCCGTATCCAATTCAATTGAGTCCTGGCAATCTTTGTCTAAACGTGGATGATAACAAATATTTTGTTTCTTTAGTTGCCTGTGGCAGAAACTTTTCCGCTTATTTAATTCACGTATGGTGTGGGATGTGTAAAAAGAAGGAGAAAACAGTCTCTTCTTTCTTTTGCATTTCGCATATTTAAAAAAAATTTCATCAAAACATAGAAACCAGTGATTAATTTAAGAAGGAGAGTCAATTTTTTCGAAAGCTGAAAAAACAGTCGTAAAGAGGTCAAAGGAGAGGTCTTCATAGGAATCCTTTTGGAGACGCGGTTTTGATGAGGTCTCTTCAGATATCACCCTGTAATCGGGCAACTGGTCATCGTTACAGATTATGACAGCAGGATAGTCACTCTCACGTTTCAGGGTTTATAGTAGCCGAAAGCATGCTTGAAAGCCAGAATGATTTAGGGAAAACTTATCAATATAGATCGCCGTATCCAATTCAATTGAGTCCTGGCAATGTTTGTCTAAACGTGGATGATAACCAATATATTGTTTCTTTAGTTGCCTGTGGCAGAAACTCTTCCGCTTATTTAATGCATGTATGGTGTGGGATGTGTAAAAAGAAGGGTAAAACAGACTCTTCTTTTTTTTGCATTTCGTATAATTAAAAAAATTCATTAAAATGTAGAAACCAGTGATTAATTTAGGATGGAGAGTCAATATTTTCGAAAACTGAAAAAGCAGACGTAAAGAGGTTGAAGGAGAGGTCTTCATGGGAATGCTTTTGGAGACGCGGTTTTGATGAGGTCTCTTCAGATATCAACCTGTAATCAGGCAACTGAAAACACAAAAACTTATGGTCAGAAAATTCTATGAAAAAATTTTCACTGTCTTGATAAAAATAACTCGTCAATATTCGTAAAAGCTAAATCTAAAATATTCCCAACCTTGTGGGTTCCCTCATCAACAAGTTGTTGGTAGTTTTTGTTGCCAAAAATTCAAGGGAGGCTCTTGATTCAGGCGATTTCAGGTTCATTAAAGTCACCAAAAACAGCAATTTGGTGATCGGGATAACGAGTTATTATGTCGCTAAGGAAATTGATCAACGAATTTGATGATACACGGTACCGGCTTTCCTGTGGTGGATTGTAACAACATAAAATCAGAAGTGGATGGTGAAGAGAGACTTGAACGCAACATGCGAAACCAACATTCACTTTAACATTCGAAAAATAATCATTGCTTCTACAGAGAATAGCAGATTTTCCATGTGTCCCATTTTTACGGTCCATTCGAGCTGCCAGGGAGTTATGGTTGGATAAAGGAATGTTCGATTTAAATTTCTTGTCTAACCATGTCTCTGTGAAACATAAAATATCTGCTAGTTTCTCTGAAATAAGATTCGTTAATTCGAGACGTTTTTCAAAACTTAAAACACTTCTACAATTCAGCAATGCGACTGTGAAATGACCTAGTCATGAGCAATCAACTTCTTTACCTTTTTTAAAGAATTTCGGGTTCTTGATAGACAAGAGTGATTTATCTACTCAATCCGATATTAACTCGTAACGTTTCCTTAAAAGCTTTCTTTCGAGAAGTTTTTCTGTCGGTGACAATTCTGGTAGAATAGGTATCTTTCTGCGTTTATAGAACTGGTGTCGCATAGCTGCAGAAAAACATTTTCTTTTTTCCCAGATATTTTTAAATGTAACAAGAATGTTTCGCTTTTTGTCTGCATCGTATTTTCCAACTCGGAAACAGTCCTGGCTTTTTTCTTGGGTTCCGAGTTTTTCAAGGATACCATCAACAACATTTTTGTCATTAATTCCGCGTTCAATGTGGAATTTTTCATTGCTGTCATTGCTTCCAAAGAATTTTAGTTGCATTTCATGTTTTGACTTTTTCGAGCACTGTTTTTCTTTGCCCACAGTCATAGAACCCTGTACCACAGGGTTTGTGTTTGTCTGCAAGGGTTGGTTGGGCGCCAGGATTGTATTATCGATTTTTGTCAGTAATTCGGATTTTGACTTGGCTTTTTTAGGATGAGATATGGAGTCGCGGAGAAGGCATAAGATCCAATTTTTGTTCAGTTTCCCTGTAAGCTTTTTGAACCCCTCTGGATCTGCATCTACCAGTTCATTGATTGATGGATAGTAGTCTTTCCCTCCAACTGATGAAGTGGGTGTCGTCGATTCTTCGGCCCCATTTACAGCTTTTTCCTTTTTGTTAACCATGTTCCAATATGAAGCTATTTAAGAAGTTTATCACAACAATTAGCTTTGTCCATTTTGTTAGCCATGTTCCAATATGAAACTATTTAATAATTTTATCATAATGCCTATCAAATCTTACTAAATTATCATCTTTCATGTACTTTTTATATTATATGGATAGCTATATGCGAAAAATGAAAAAAATTATGATCAATTTAATTGAAAAAGAGTCCACAAAGTTTTGAGTGTTGGTTCTAAAGTGGCAGTAAACTGAGAAATGCAAATACTTCTTCTTCGAAGTAGAACTGTAGCAGTCAAGTGTATACAAAAGGGTAGCATCCAGTGCTTGTTCAAGTGGATCAGCAAAAAACATTGTCTTTCTTTAATAATTATAAATAAATAGCCAATGACTACCCGATGATGTTGATATTTAAGCATTAACCACAGCAAAGCAATTGTCTGGCATTTTTGGAAATTTATCAGCTGCAAAGACTCTGCAAAACTTCTGCTTCGGATGAAAAAATTTACTTACTAGTTAACTTATCTCAAAATTATCCATCAACCGGATATGTAATAACCAAGTTTTTTGTAATTTCTCGTTGCGAGTTGGCGTAAAGTTTGAACTTCGTTGCCCTAGGAAAAAATTTCAACGTTGTCATCTAAAGGTGTTCCAAAAGTAAGCTCCACCGAAATCGAATAATTTGTTAATTCAGAAAGACTAAAATTGTGTGAAGCCTCCTGTGTTGAAGTAACGTCGAAGGACAAAAAAAATGAATTGGATAATCGGCTAGAGGAATGCCATGGCCATTTTTATAACGATAATCTAGAGCTTCAAGCGTGCTAAAGTAGACTCGCTGATCTGAGTTTGTTGAAATAGGTGTTCCAAGAGCCGGCAGTCCATTTCGATAAATCACTATTTCCCTCAAATTTAACTTCTGGTAATGGAATGGTTCGTTCTGTTAGTTCCTAAATATGATTGATTTGTTGACATTGCGATAATCATTCTTCGAACAGGATCTGTCGAGAGGATGTCTTCTTGAATCAACTGCAAATGTCAGCAGTGGCAAGAAAAGTCCAGGGCAGCCCCTCTGTGTACCGATAGACAACTGGTGCATAAAGAAAAGTTTTTTAGATTGCAGACAACACATGATCAGCCACAGCAATTTTGCGTACGTAAAGATTTGCTTCAACAATTTTTACACTGTAATGATCATTTGATTCGGATATGACGGTAAAATTGTTTGGAAACCTTCTGGAGATGCGAAGGGTAAAACCACTTCCAAGATGTTTGTCAACGGTTAATTTATCACTGGCCGGTTTTCCTAGAAAAACAATACAGGGAGTCGGCGATTATAGCTTTTTGTGCAGCAACATCAATATAGATCGCCGTATCCAATTCAATTGAGTCCTGGCAATCTTTGTCTAAACGTGAATGATAACAATTATTTTGTTTCTTTAGTTGCCTGTGGCAGAAACTATTCCGCTTATTTAATGCATGTATGGTGTCGGATGTGTAAAAAGAAGGAGAAAACAGTCTCTTCTTTCTTTTGCATTTCGCATATTTAAAAAAGTTTCATTAAAATGTAGAAACCAGTGATTAATTTAAGAAGGAGAGTCAATTTTTTCGAAAACTGAAAAAGCAGACGTAAAGAGGTCAAAGGAGAGGTCTTCATAAGAATACTTTTGGAGACGCGGTTTTGATGAGGTCTCTTCAGATATCACCCTGTAATCGGGCAACTGGTCAACGTTACAGATTATGACAGCAGGATAGTCACTCTCACGTTTCAGGGTTTATAGTAGCCGAAAGCATGCTTGAAAGCCAGAATGATTTAGGGAAAACTTATCGATATAGGTCGCCGTATCCAATTCATTTGAGTCCTAGCAATCTTTGTCTAAACGTGGATGATAACAAATATTTTCATTCTTTAGTTGCCTGTGGCAGAAACTTTTCCGCTCATTAAATGCATGTATGGTGTGGGATGTGTAGAAAGAAGGATAAAACAGACTCTTCTTTCTTTTGCATTTCGTATAATTAAAAAAATTCATTAAAATGTAGAAACCAGTGATTAATTTTAGATGGAGAGTCAATATTTTCGAAAACTGAAAAAGCAGACGTAAAGAGGTTAAAGGAGAGGTCTTCATGGGAATGCTTTTGGAGACGCGGTTTTGATGAGGTCTCTTCAGATATCAACCTGTAATCAGGCAACTGAAAACACAAAAACTTATGGTCAGAAAATTCTATGGAAAAATTTTCACTGTCTTGATAAAAATAACTCGTCAATATTCGAAAAAGCTAAATCTAAAATATTCCCAACCTTGTGGGTTCCCTCATCAACAAGTTGGTAGTTTT
The DNA here is from genome assembly GCF_964194025.1 of Convolutriloba macropyga. Classification (NCBI taxonomy): domain Eukaryota; kingdom Metazoa; phylum Xenacoelomorpha; order Acoela; family Convolutidae; genus Convolutriloba; species Convolutriloba macropyga. The sequence goes on along the minus strand of NC_134471.1, from coordinate 77,493,679 downwards.
TGTTGCCAAAAACTCAAGGGACGCTCTTGATTCAGGCGATTCCAGGTTCATTAAAGTCACCAAAAACAGCAATCCGGTGATCGGGATAACGAGTTATTATGTCGCTAAGGAAATTGATCAACGATTTTGATGATACACGGTACCGGCTTTCCTGTGGTGGATTGTAACAACATAAAATCAAAAGTGGATGGTGAAGAGAGACTTGAACGCAACATGCGAAACCAACAATCACTTTAACATTCGAAAAATAATCATTGCTTTTACAGAGAATAGCAGATCCTCCATGTGTCCCATTTTTACGGTCTATTCGAGCTGCCAGGGAGTTATGGTTGGATAAAGGAATATTCGATTTAAAATTCTTGTCTAACCATGTCTCTGTTAAACCTAAAATATCTGATATTTTCTGTGAAATAAGATTCGTTAATATGAGACGTTTTTCAAAACTTAAAACACATCTACAATTCCCAAATGCGACTGTGAAATGACCTAGTCATAAGCAATCAACTTCTTCACCATTTTTAAAGAATTTCAGGTTCTTGATAGACAGGAGTGATTTATCTACTCAATCCGATATTAACTCGTAACGTTTCCTTAAAAGCTTTCTGTCGAGAATTTTTTCTGTCGGTGACAGTTCTGGTAGAATAGGGATCTTTCTGCGTTTATAGAACTGGTGTCGCATAGCTGCAGAAAAATATTTTCTTTTTTCCCAGATATTTTAAAATGTAACAAGAATGTTTCGCTTTTTGTCTGCATCGTATTTTCCAACTCGGAAACAGTCCTGGCTTTTTTCTTGGATTCCAAGTTTTTCAAGGATACCATCAACAACATTTTTTTTCATTAATTCCGCGTTCAATGTGGAATTTTTCCTTGCTGCCATTGGTTCCAATGAATTTTAGTTGCTTTTCATGTTTTGCCTCTTTCGAGTACTGTTTTTCTTTGCCCACAGTCAGAGAACCCTGTACCACAGGGTTTGTGTTTGTCTGCAAGGTTTGGTTGGGCGCCAGGATTGTATTATCGATTTTTGTCAGTCTTTCATCAAGTGACGATAGTAATTCGGATTTTGACTTAGCTTTTTTAGGATGAGAGATGAGTCGCGGAGAAGGCATAAGATGCAATTTTTGTTCAGTTTCCCTGTAAGCTTTTTGAACCCCTCTGGATCTGCATCTACCAATTCATTGATTGATGGATAGTAGTCTTTCCCTCCAACTGATGAAGTGGAGGTCGTCGGTGCTTCGGCCTCATCTACAGCTTTTTCCTTTTTGTTAGCCATGTTCCAATATGAAGCTATTTAATAAGTTTATCACAACAATTAGCTTTGTCCATTTTGTTAGCCATGTTCCAATATGAAACTATTTAATAAGTTTATCACAATGCCTATCGAATCTTACTGAATTATCATCTTTCATGTACTTTTTATATGGATAGCTATATGCGAAACGTGAAAAAATTATGATCAATTTAATTAAAAAAGAGTCCACAAAGTTTTGAGTGTTGGTTCTAAAGTGGCAGTAAACTGAGAAATGCAAAAACTTCTTCTTCGAAGTAGAACTGTAGCAGTCAAGTGTATACAAAATGGTAGCATCCAGTGCTTGTTCAAGTGGATCAGCAAAAAACATTGTTTTTCTTTAATAATTAAAAATAAATAGCCAATGACAACCCGATGATGTTGATATTTAAGCATTAACCACAGCAAAGCAATTGTCTGGCATTTTTGGAAATTTATCAGCTGCAAAGACTCCGCAAAACTTCTGCTTCGGATGAAAAAATTTACTTACTAGATAACTTATCTCAAAATTATCCATCAACCGGATATGTAATAACCAAGTTTTTTTGTAATTTCTCGTTGTGAGTTGACGTAAAATTTGAACTTCGTTGCCCTAGGAAAAAATTTCAACGTTGTCATCTAAAGGTGTTCCAAAAGTAAGCTCCACCGAAATTGAATAATTTGTTAATTCAGAAGGAATAAAATTGTGTGAAGCCTCCTGTGTTGAAGTAACGTCGAAGGACAAAAAAAAATGAATTGGATAATCGGCTAGAGGAATGCCATGGCCATTTTTATAACGAAAATCTAGAGCTTCAAGCGTGCTCAAGTAGACTTGCTGATCTGAGTTTGTTGAAATAGGTGTTCCAAGAGCCGGCAGACCATTTCGATAAATCACTATTTCCCTCAAATTTAACTTCTGGTAATGGAATGGTTCGTTCTGTTAGTTCCTATATATGATTGATTTGTTGACATTGCAATAATCATTCTTCGAACAGGATCTGTCGAGAAGATGTCTTCTTGAATCAACTATAAATGTCAGCAGTAGCAAGAAAAGTCCAGGGCAGCACCTCTGTGTACCCGATAGACAATTGGTGCATAAAGAAAAGTTTTTTAGATCGCAGACAACACATGATCAGCCACAGCAATTTTGCGTACGTAAAGATTTGCTTCAACAATTTTTACCCTGTAATGATCATTTGATTCGGATATGACGGTAAAATTGTTTGGAAACCTTCTGGAGATGCGAAGGGTAAAACCATTGCCAAGATGTTTGTCAACGGTTAATTTATCACTGGCCGGTTTTCCTAGAAAAACAATCCAGGGAGTCGGCGATTATAGCTTTCTGTGCAGCAACATAAATAGCTCTATTGTCAGTTCCATCAATTCTAGCCAGTTCTTCTTCATAATAATGGCCTTGAAAAAGTAACAAGTGTTCCCGGCTGTTCTTCCGAACAAAAACTCTCTTTCTAGGGAAGCCTTATGTGCGTAGATGCCGTTTGTGTTTGACAATTTAACACTATTTGATGGGACTGTACACTCTGGAAACCTCGAGTGCAGAGCTTTAGTACTAAAATACTGCGAGCCTGCTTTTGGTGCATCAGCACCAGGTTTCAAATCAGACACCATTTGTTCTTGTGAGTTTGCATTTTATTTCAGGTAGAAAATTTTGCAATCCAATAAAGTTTTTCAACCACTTCGAAGTCCCACATTGGCACATCAGTTGGATATGATGGACCCACCTTATGTGTAAAAACATTGTCAAAGGTGACAAGGAGAGGCTGTTTTCCAAACAAGAAAATCTGGAGTTGTGTGTGTTGCCTCTGCTGGCAATAAATTCGTATCCATTATCCATTTTGGAAAAGAAATCTGAGCGACTTCTCAGTAACCGTTGTTTTCTCTGAATTATTTTTCCGGATTTGACAGAACCGCTCCGTTTCAGTTTTTCTTGTGAACTTTGCCACCAAGAACGCCTCCAATTCGGCCTTGTGAGCCACCGATTTGTTTCTTTACCGCTTTCTGAACAGTTGATTTGAGTGCTTTTTTATTTTTCTTTTCATAACGACAAGGTCAACAATCTCTGGTACCACCCGTACAAACAGTTTTCTTCCAATCTCTTAAGCAACAGGCTACAAAAACTTTTTAGCTATCGGTATGCCCGCTCTGCCAATTCAAGCTGCCTAAGCCCCAAACCCACTACCTCGTTGACGATAGTGTTCTCCAAGGTATGTTAAAATTGATTGTTGTTGATAGTATGCTTCTAATTAGTTCAGTTTTTTTAATGTTTAAAGTCAGAGCAACGTTTCATATTCCGGTTTTGGTTCTCAACTTAAACTCATTACACTGAAAGTTGTTTGAAAACAATTTCTTATAGTTCCGATTGCTAAAAAAAACTATTCTATGCGTTGGTTCAATTTCACAAATGCTACCGTTTTTCAGGCGTGGTTTTGAATCAATGAAACGAATCAGAGAATTTGTGTCTCGAATGTGCTGATACTAAATTATGTTGCTGTATACAAATTTCAATTGTTTTCCTGCAAGCAGATCGCAATGGTAATCAGCGTCAAAAGCTTTCACCTCTCCGTCGCTCATTGCCAAATTATGAAACGAATCTATCATTTTATAGCCATTTTTTCCTCATTTTCACCGAAGAACAAAAACAAAAAAATGCCTGTGATTTTATTGAGCTGATGACTGAATTTTGTAATTTTTCGCACTGATCAAGAAAGTCTCCCTTTTGTATGGTTTTGAGACAGCAGCTGATGGCTTTGTAACCTTCATAGGAGTGCTTTATAATTGGAGTGCTATTAATCTGAATAATTCTGGATGGCAACATATTTTCACTCAAAGCTACTCTCCAATCACCTTTCAGGCTGATTTCTTCATTAGAAAAGTTTTTAAAATTCGTCAAAGTATTCTCTGGAAAGATGCTCATGGAAGCTGTGTATTGAACTCATTCATTTTTATGTGAACGCTCAGTTATTGCCAACTATTTCACTAATTCCAGCTGGTTGAAATTACCCCTGATTGGATCCTGATTCGAATCAGTAAGGCTGTACGTTGGAGTGTTTATCGCTGGAATATCGTAAACAATTTGTTGATAAATGTCTGTTTATAACCTTTTCGGAAGTGTAAATCAACTTTTGATATTCTAACAAAATCACCAATTTCAAAAATTTTGGTCGACTTATTAATTTCTCGGGCACAATTGTGGTTATTGATAACAGATAAGAAAGGCCTTTTTTGGTGACCTTATTCGGAGCAATTTTGGTTACACGGTTGATGCGTGAATTGATTATTTGTTCAAAATATTCAACTGACTGAGATTCTTCCCGATACTTGCTAATAATGTTCATTAAAGAGCGGATGTTGCTTTCAGCAAAAACTTTCCCAAGATTTTCCCTAAACTCTTTTCCAGCATCCACTTAAAATTTTTGTCTGTTTGTGTTAATGATTTGTCTGAAGGCTTCAGCTGTTGTCATTGCATATTTCGATTTGAGTTGTTCAACACGTAGAAAAAGTGAAAGACAGTCAACATTATTCAAAAAGAGCATTTTGTTTGACAGTTTGCCCGCTTGTGCCAAGTCAAGAGACCAAAGTTTATCAATGTTACATGCAATAGCTTTCAAAAACATTTTTTGGAAGTATTTTTTATTTTGTGTGACATTTTTGTTCGCTAGAAAATTTTTCACATTGCAAGGCTGTAATTTTGTGCTTTTTTGTAAATTTTGAGCGCTTAGCATTACAGCTGGTCTTTTTATGTACATCAACTGTGACAATTTCTCTTCACTCGTCGTAGGGTTCCTATTGTTCTTTCCTTCTGTACACTTGATTCAAACGGAACTTCAAGACCTTCCTGCTCTATTTTGTCAGGGTCACTGCTGCTTTCGTCTTCGGTGAATAGTGTTCTGCTGGACTGTTGCTGCTTCTGATAGCCGTGTTTTTGAATCTTTTGAAACCCTAATCTCTTTTGTTTCTGTAATCTATTGACGATTTTTTTTCCTTTTAATACGGTTTCCGGACTGTTTCCAATGGGTAACTTTTAATTTTCAACAATGAGCACACGATTAGGTTTTTTGATTGTTTCTGCAATTTGTTCACACTCTGAATATTTTGAAAATAGCAAACGAGATTATACTGATTTTAGGACTTGCACTGCCCGTCCATTTGATCTTTCGACCCCATTTTTGTCAAAAACTTCAACACCAGAGTCTTGTTCCGACATATTTTTTCATTGATCCACGCTTCATTTGGTTCCTTTTATCGTCTTCTACTTATAATTGACAGCTGTGCCGATTTGTGTTTAACGTCAAGATGTTCAAAGACCTAGCTTTGGTATGATTGAATTTTCATATACACCTTTTTTGGGAACTAGAATAAACTCCTCGAAATTAACGTTTTCTCTTCTTTTGTGATTGACTCAAAAACTGGTAGCAAAAAAGAGACAAACCAAATTCGAAACCTGTTTTTGTGAGTAGTATAGCTATTCTCTTTTCAACTGAAACCATTTCTTGAAGAAAAATCTTAAACTGTTTTTCATACATATCGCTCCAATTTGTCGACCTGATTTTCCACATGTCCTCTGATGACGTTTTAAAGACATTCACAGAGTACCAATACATCATTTTCATCGGAAATGCGGAGAAATTTCCTCAGCTCAGGGCCAGATAGAAGAACCACTCGCTTCAGTATAAAGAAATTTTTCTCTTTCATTTGATATGTGACTTATATTCGCTTTGTCTGAAGGTATGTAGAAGGCCGACGGTCCATGCTCTGTAATTTTTGAGCAAAATCGTAGACAATCAGATGTTTTTAGATCGAGATCATTCAATAAGTGTTCAAATGTTTCCCTTGTTGCTATTTATAATAATTTTTCAGTAAAAAAAAGTAAGTTTGAGTTGCTTACCGAGAAATTCAACTCGCTGAACGTCACGTGGTGATTTGATCAAAGTGATAGTATGAGTTGTATTCAAATTGATTGCTCGTGATCAATTACTTTGCTGGTAAAGATTGTGTTTGAATAGTGTTTAAATAACGTTGATAATTCTGTGTCGCCCGGCGGAAGCTAGCTTGACAAACTATTTGTCATTTAAAATTTCTTTGCAAAAATTGACAAAGATAAGCAAACAATACACAGTACTTTGCACAAACTCCAGATTTTGAGAAAGCAATGTTTGAATGCTGGTCAATTTGTGAGTACATTGGCTTTTTTTTCGTCGTAGAGAAAAAATATCTTTGTACTTTGGATAAAAGGTACTTCGTGATTTTAACGAACAATTAAATTTGTTTTACCACAACCCGATAGACCCACCAAGGCCATGAAAAGTCTGTCACTTGTAGAGATGATTTATTCATAATTGTGCGTTTGGTGAGACATATCCAACTAAAACTTTTAGATTTGAAATCCAAACTGGTGTTCCCTCATAAGTTGGTTTAGGCAAAGTTGATTTCACAAGCAAGAACTATTAGCATCAAATTACAAACATTTTGAACATAATATACGACTTCCGACCTTGTTAATGTTATCTGTTTCCTTAATTGTCAATTAGATTTGCTACTACTTTTTTTCGGAAAGAGACTCTTGCACAAATTGATCAACTGTTACTTGTTCCATCACAATGAAAATGAGTAAAAAATGATAATTTATTGTACCTTTTTGAAGTGTTACTTAGAACACTTCATGACAGCTATAATCACTCGAAAATTCATCCGTGTGCTCCACGAAGCACGCGGGTAATCTCGTACTTTTTTCATGGCACATAATTTTTTCACCTTGTCCGTGTTTACGCGTTCTTGAATCGCTTCAGGCATCACTTTACCTTTTTTTTTCTTTTTCTGTACCGGTTGGATGTATCAATATCAGTAGCAGCTTCGGTGGCAAGACAGTGCGATGACAATCCGACATTTTTTTTTCCACTGAATAAAAGGTTCGATATAGAAAACCAAGTGAGTAAACAAATGAATTTAATCCTATTTCAACAACACCCTAACTTTTCTCGGATGAATTTGAGTATCACTTTTTATTGTTCGTCCTTTGCGATTTGAAAGGTTCAGTGTCCCCTCCTTCTTGATCAAGGCGCAAATGGTCGAATTCAGTGACAAGTGTGCTTACCGTTTCGTCAATTCCTCTCTCATTAGTCAACCAGTTAAATTATAAACAAGCATACTCTCGTGCAAAATGGTTGTTGAAGTCGCCACGTTGTGTTGAGCTATGATTCACACAGTTAACTGTAAAAAAAATCTTTAAGGTATTTTAGGACAATCAAGAATCTTCAAAACGATTACTGGACAATTGAGTAACTCCGATAAAAGTTGAGTCTTCTCCATACCTTTAGCGTAATATACCGCCGTCGCCAATGCTTCCAACAATCTGTTCGAACAATTGGATAGTTTACCGTATCGAGTTTCAGTCTAAACTATGTAAATTTTTTGATAACCAAATAGTTAAACTTTTCTGCGGTTTCGTCCAATCAGAAAAAATTGATGGTGGAGAAAAGAACACAATTGTTGTAATCCTCGGCGCATAAACCCAACTCTTTATTAATAATTTTTTCACTTCTATGACGGAAACCTTCAAGGTCCAACAGAGTTATTATACTGCTCAACATTCCAACAAGTTATATGTTTTTGAGTCAAAAGTTTTAATATGCAAACAAAACAGAACTCCTGTAAGATGTCCATTAAAGAAACTATTTAGTTTCCAGGGAAGCATGTACGAGTAGCCGGGTCCTTCAATGTAGAGTTCCTGGACGAAAGGCCAGCGTCATGAAACATTGCATGTAATTGTAGAATTTTTGAGTTGTTTATGTTTGAATCAAAAGGAAGAGTTATTCATTCCAATGAGTCCTCCGTATGGTCGAAGTTTCAAAGTATTATCATAGGCAAAATTTTCCTTTTGACTGAAGTATTCACTTGATGCTAAAAAATAATTCAGTCTAACTGACTTCATTGGATAAAAGGTTGCTAGTAAAAAATACTTCTCATGAAAATCTTTCAAACCGTATCTACTCACAATTTGTTTATCATGATGCATTCTGAGTTACCAAAACCGGAAAAACAAGACAAATTTTCAAGCTTTTCCTCGAGCGAATCAATTTATTCTAATTCATAGGTTAAAAGTTTGCAAATCTTTTTTGTCTGCTGGGGTTGAAGGCGTTCAAAATAATTTTTTCATGTTTGTCCTAGATCATTCTTAAAACAGTAGCAGTTGTATACAAATTCTAATTCCTGAAACTCAGTTACACCAAAAAGGAAATTTTCTGTTTTTGCCGATTGATTTCACCAGTGCGAACAAAACGTACTATTCGAACAAAAACAACCAAATTAGAAGCTTCTTTTTGTTGCCAAAAATACGTTTCCGGAAAGATAAGAAGTGCCGTGGATTACAGGAATAATTTCAATTTTTTTAGATTGAACGGAAATTACATGTAGCACAGACACTGAAGAACCTTCCTCGCCCTGGTAAATTGATCTTTGTAGAACGCAAGCCTTTCTAAAAGTAGCAGCACAACGCCTACAAAAAAGTTTTCAATATTACGCTCCAACCAGATTCTATAACTTCTTTATAATTTAATTAACAATTTTGTTTCCTGTCTCATTTACCAAGAATTGAAATAAAATAATTTGGCGCTTAATAAATCTTCTGAATAAAACTGTTCAGATGAAAATAACAGTACCATTTTCAAATTTCTCTTACCGTACCCTTTAGAAATTTTCTAAAGGCGTCCTTTGGGGATATCTACCAGTCTCCAACAAACTAGTCAGGTCAACTCTTAATTGTGGAAACAGAAGAAGTTGTCACTGACTTCCTAAAATGTTTCATCTTGCATTCATACTGAAAGAAAGGTCATCTATCAGTACTCAAACAATTGCATACAAGACTTTAAAAAGGAGAATTTCGTTATTGTCTAGCAAGAGTATCAAGTTGAAGAATGGAACACTGTGAAACACATGGCATCAATCTTTCAGATATGAAAAAGCTTCACTTAAGGGAGCTCAATATACTCTTGAGTTCATAGCTGGTTTTTTTTTGTAATTTTAATTTTGACTCAAACGTTCTGTGAGATGACATTAGACGAATTCTCTATAATTAGGATTTTCAAGAGATACCTATTTCATGAAAATCAAGAGGCGTAGGCAGAACTTGGAAATCATTGAAGACTTTTGCATAATCCCAGCTGTTATTGAAAGTCCAGATTAAACAGCCATCACTTCTAAATTGAAATTTTTTCTACAGCAATAACAACACGAGTAATCTAAACACCCAAGTTTATTAGGCTTGTGGCAATCAACAGTCTTGAAGCGCCGTCTGTCAGATCTTGTCTTGCTCCAAAAAAGCCTGAACTTTTAATGAGTCTTTCAGAAAACACAAACAGTTCTAATCTTTTGCATTACATTAGCTCAACCTTAGAAAACTCCTAATGTTTCATTGAAAAAACGAAAATTTATCCTGAGTTTCTGTTGGTCTCTCTAGTTTTCAACCATTTGATGATTAAAAATATCTTCAGAGAACAAAATTTAAAATACATGTTGACAACATGTTTTCCTGGTAGTACTCATT
>NC_134471.1:77471358-77478858 GCF_964194025.1 Convolutriloba macropyga | reverse complement strand
TCTTGACACCTGCTCATCCTCCCTTGTTGCTCATCCTCCCATGCATCCTGTACATCCTTCCATTGCTGTCCGCTTGGATTCCAGATCCAGCCAACTGTCCAGATCCAGGCAACAGTCTAAATCACCAGAAGAATGAGACCAGAAGAATTTGGGTCTTTCCCATTATAGCCCCCCCCCATTATGGTATAATTACCATGATTGGGGGGGCTATAGGTTACATGCCCACTAAGCTTGGGGGGGGGGCTATAATGGGAAAGACCCAAGAATTTAATGCTGCGCAGACATTAAAGTGAACTCAGTTGCAAGTGAACTCAGAATTAAAATAAGACCCACACTAAATATGCCAGAAGACTCCTGACCAATACCACATCAAGATGTCGATGTACACATGCCAGGAGTGACGGAGCAAGCCTAAGCATAAAAATTAAGGCAGCAAAACGATCTTGTCTCCTTTTTGAACACGTGCATTTTTTTTACGAACAAATAACAAGCTGTACCTCAGTTGCAGCTCTCAAATAACTCCTTTTAAAGAAGAATAAATAAAGCACACATAACTGAAGCACATTAAGCCAATTTGAAAAAGGTTTCGCGCATATTTGTCTGGTTAACTTTAACATCTGGTTAACATAAAATAGTATTTCTCAGCTGGACGTAAAATCACACCTTGAGCTCAGAATATTAAAACATCTCCATGATTTAAAAATTAAACGGCAGCTAGTGAAACGTTCCAGCTAAAGAAGGTTAAACCGTCTTTAGGTCTGCTGTTTGTCGAAAGAGTTGCCCTGAGCTAACCGAAAAAAGTCTAGTGCAAGTTCAATGTCAATTTCTTATCCTTTCTGATCCTTAAATTATTCCTTCACATGTTTATTAGCATAGCCAGCATACTGCCGGGAAATAGCCGCCGTTGACCCACTTAACACACATCGGGATTGATACAGAAAAAGAAGAAAAAATAAAGAGATAGAAATTGACAGATTTGTTTATGTGTCAATTTTCTTTCATTTTGTGTTCAAGTTCTGCACACTAAAGTTGGATTCGAAAATTACACTTAAATCAGCCTTTAAACTGAACGCATTTAAGCATAGTACCAATGCCAGCTAGAAATTGTTTTTAATGAACTTTGCTAACCTAATGCACTATGACATAATGACCGGGCTTTAATGCTAATCTTGTTTCTTTTGATCTTTTGATTTTGCTCTTTTCGTTTTGAACCTATTCACTACATTGCGGAAATCAATATGTGAAAGAACTTAAAATCCATTCAATTGAAACAGTGAGTGAGGAAAGTCAGAAGTCAAGCAAAAAATCGCGGATTTTTTAAACGGTAAAATGTTATCAAAAAGTAAATTGAAACAAAAAAAGAAGAGCGCCTAATAAATATCCGTTGAGAGGCTGACGGCGGCTATTAATTACTAATCAATACCATGCAGTCTTTCTGTCTTTTGTTGCAATACAATGACTTATAATTGCTTTGACTGATTTGTGCGAGCATTAGGACGTTGTTTAATGTTCTGACGGAAAAATTAAGGGCATCAATTTCCTGAAAACAACAGAACTAAAGAAACGGATGACTAAAATTAGTGCTATTTGGACACTCACGTTTGAATCAATTTTACTAGTAGTTATTGTGAGAGTTTTGATAAATTTTCAAGGGTTTGATGAGTTTTCAAAGGACTGCTTGCAATCACTGTTGAATAATTTTTTACAGATTGAATCTTTTCCTAATAACCGACAGAAGCAGCGCCCGTACGGTCTTTCTACCAGTGGCGGTAAAATGAGCACGATCATTAGAGTCAAAGTGTGTTGGTTGAACATGCCTAGGCCCAACATATGACTGAACGCTTGTGCTCAACAGATATTTTTTTAAATAACTGTTTGTATCATTAATGAGTGCTTCGTCAACATCGGGTCGACGAAAAAGTCCTATCACGGCTGTTTTAACGCCGTCTTTGACCGCAAAATCATGGAAACTTATGAGTCGGGCAGCGGTTCTTGATGGAGTTTCTACTGGATAGCGTTTACGTGGATGTACACTAACATCATTATTACCGCACATAATTATACAATGCGTAAAATGACTGACCAGAAGAGAGTCCCAGGCATCAAGAAACGCTGCACGAAATCCATTTCTCGCATAAAGGACAATGTTATACCGTTTGAGCTCAGGATCGTTGTTGATTTCATCCTCCAAACGTACCAAATTGCTATCGCCAATAATAAGTATATAAGAGCTAAAACGAAAGAACAGTTTTCAATCAGTAAGCATTCTAACTTAAATTTCAGTCAGATGGGGCAACAGCAGCGGCTCATTGATGTGGCATGATTTTGTTTAGTTATGTTCAAATCCTTCTTTTACAACGCTCACCTTTAAAAGCGCATCGTTGTTTTCACGGAGAACCACACATTTGTATTTTATTGAGGAAGCTAATATTTTTAAAATAGGACTTGGATTGGATATTAAAAATAGAAAACCAAACGTGGGAGTACCATCATCCAGTTCTAGTTCAACACAGTGCTCAAACTTTCTTACAAGTGCAAAAACTTCATTGTGGTAGGAGCAAAAAGTTTCAATTAATACTATAGTTTCATCATGAGTTTGAACGATACACTCGCCGAAGTTGTTGTGTAATTTCGTATACGCTAGCGAACAGTACAATGTCCCGTTATTGTCGATGTGTCTGCCAAAAAAACTATGCATTACAAAATTGGTCTGATTTTCAAATTTTGTGAAGAAAGTTAACTTTTCTTTGCTCTTGCAGACATCTTTTTCTCGATCATATCTATTTTGCAGCACGGAGCAATGTTGGCTAATTAAAAATTTTTCTACAATTCTTTCTGGACTTTTTATGGTGCCAGAAAGGGCTGAAAGAAGCTGGTGATGAGCCGATTCAAAAGCAAAAGCTGAAAACAACCATAGTGGTCCTATTTGAGAAACCTGATCAACTATATGCCTGAGTTGATGAAAATTAAAAGACTGGGAATCAACACCAAAGTTTGAGACAAAATTATCTAGGAATTTTTTTATTAGGTTATCAGCATGCTTTAGATCATTTCTGCTAACAGCCAAACCAGAGAGAATCCGAATTGCTAGAGATAGCTGAAAAAAACTTAGGACACCACCTCTATGTTTTGGCCCGAATAAATCAGAGGTAAAAACAAGTAAACCTATATGAAAGAAGAACAATTTATAGTATGCTGCTTTCCAGAACTTCACTTCCTCTATCGATTTTGGTCGATGAAGAAAACTTAAAGGGACGTTGCATGATGAGAGCCTAGAAGCTAAAATTGGACTCTTATGTTTTTTGACTTGAGACAAAAGCAAACAGGTCAACACTTTTGCTGTTCCTAAAAAAACCTGGTGCATTGCATCAATTGGAGCATCATGGGGGAAGGTTAACAGACTACAGAGGGGACTGTTAGATTTAATTCCTAACACTGGTTGTTTCGTTTCTTGAGCTCGAAGAGAGCAGTAGGAAAATGAAGCGGCTGTTCTCAGTTGGCACTTTGACGCTGTAGGGAAAAGTACTCGATTATTCCATCTGACACCTCTCATCAAACAAAAAGTGCAGCTGAAATAACCCATATGTTGGTTCATACATAGGCAATAAGCAGTAGCAGGCATATCAGCAACTAAACATCGTAGTTTGTATTTTACTTGTCCTAAGTTATCAATATTGTAAGTTCGCTTCACAATACGTTCTAGTTCTGAAGCTACCTTAGGAAGAAACGCATCAAATTTGGGTTTTTTTGCGCCGTACCATAAACATAGCAACGAGATATTTTTGTAACTTGATCTCAATTTGGGAGGTAAATTATACAACTGCACCCAGACAGGCCATATAGATAAGTTGCGAGAGGAAAAAACAGAAGCACCATCTATGTTTATTACCAATTGCACTTCATTCTGTACAAAATTATCAGTGGGAACTGACCAGGAGCAATCAGAGCGCCAAGAACTTTTAACATAAGAAATGTTTGTCATTATTATTTTTTGCAATTGATCTACCACATCAATACAAATTAAAACTGAGTTATCTAAGTCATATTTAACGAATTGAGGAAGATCGAGGGCGGGAGCGAGGGCCTTAAAATTGTTTGAAACAGGAAGACAAAAAGAAATGATTTTCTCGAGGTCCTTTTTCGCGGCCTCTGAAAGTTTATGTTTCAGGGTTATTTTGTCAAAGTAATTTTTAAAATATGATAGGGTTACTTGACTTCCATCATAGAGTGGAATCGTTGGTTCTATATATTGGGATTGGTTTTCAATATCTATGGTTGAAAACGCCCAAAGGGGTGAATTGGGACGTAGGTAAGTAGGAAACGGGTTTATAATTCATTAATTTCAAGCTTTGATTATACTCGCCTAGCAGGAAATTTTTTATTGCGTCTACTTGATCGTCGTCCTTCGGAACATCTGCTTCAATTTTGTGCCCATGAACATCATTGTCCTCCACTAACTGACTTACGAGCTTAGCGTCTACGAAAGCCAAAGTTTGCCATTTTATTTGCTTCTTTGGTAAATTTTGGATATTTTCGCGGGACATATGTTCTGAAAAACGTTTTGTTTTTGGTTCAGATTGATCAAATTTTTTTGAAAATCTTTCTCTGATACTTTCTTGGGAAAACACGTTTTTCAAGGTTCAATTTATGGTTAAACTCTTTTTCTTTCTTATAAATGCTTTGGACGTTGACGCTTTGAGATCCATCGCTCGTAAAGACCTAAGTGATTGGCTCCATCCTTTGCTCTGCGGAAAGCAAACCTGCTTTTTCCACAAATGTGAGTAACAGCTCCTGTAGCACAATTTTTAAACGACAATTAATTTATAGAAGGTACCGTTTTGCAAGGGCCACTTTTTGCTATATAAACAGAAAGCCTTCTTGAAAAATGAATCCTAACAACAAGATGCGTACCAGAGTTGCGCATAAGCAATTAGTTTGCTTCATTTTCAAACTGTATTATGTTTTTGTTTTTCTGCCTAAATTAATCAGAGAAAATTGTTAACGCAAATGGGAATAGCATCGAAAAATATCCAATCAATTTTATTTGTTCAAATAACCAGTTATAAACATAGCCGGCAGATTGCCGGAAAATAGCCACGATAGACGCTCGTGGCCTTCCATGAATTGAAACACCTAAAGAAATAAGATAGACAGATCGACCACCAGTCCTTTAATAGACCACTAGACTTTTTGGGTTATCTTCGGACTGTCAATTTTTTGACACGTGAGTTCTACAAGGAAAAAGCCCTTGAAAAGCTATTTCAAAATTGATATTCGAAATCAAAAACTCAAGGCTAATAATCACGAATTAGGGCATGTAGGATTGGCACTACTTAGATGCACACTATTAACTAGTAAATCTTCACAAAAAATTAAAGTTCCATAAGTGAGTTCAGAAGTCATTTTTTTGAGTGAGGTAAGTCACGCAATTGACCTAAAAGCAGAAACGAGTCACGTACATAAATTTTAACTGCAAAGTAATAGAAGTCACTGAAGTCACTTCCAAGAAGTCAGGTCGTAAGAATCATCGATGGAGACGACGAATTAAAAAAAAAACACGATGTCCCCAATAATAGCCGCTATCGCTTCGCGGCTATTAATCAACTGAAAATTGAAACTGGTTACTATCATAACTAAAACAAAACCGACTAAACGTCGGAAGAATTGCTCTTGAACGACTAGTGAGAGCTCTAATCAATTGCAGCCTGCTCCAGTCTAGGGGAGGGGGAGGTAGGGGGAGCCTAAATCGGACTAAAAAGTTCATTAGTGGGCTTCAAAGAACCACATTAGGGGTTAACACATACCACTATTAAGACTTAAAGTAAAAAATGACACCAGTTTCGGCGCACTTTTGATTTGACTTTTAGCATTAAATTGCCGCCAATTGAGTTCAGCTGCTTAAAATTGCGACTGAGAGAGAATTTTAGATCACGCGAAACGCAAAAAGTCAAGGGCGTAAAAGTCACTCGAAAAGTCAAAACCGTCAAGCAAAAATTTTGCATAAAAAAGACGCACACGTTTACTATAATTGCTATGAACTGCGTTCAAGAGCAATTAAACATTTGTAACGATAAACCTTTGAACTTTGCTTCAACGTCCTCGGGAACTCGCACACGGCCGTCGAATTCAGGCTGCAGTCTTCCAGGGAACCAACACATTTTTTCGCGTTGATCCCTTGAGAGAAGTTTCTTTGCAAGAAACCTTCCTACTTGACGATAATCACAAGGATCACCCTTGTAATCGACCAGGTTAACGCCATTGTATAATATCTGCTTGGGCTTGGAACATGAACGTAGCTCATTTTCGACACTTTTTCTAGCCTAAAATAGATAATTGTTTTGCTCAACTATTTAATGGCAAAAAATATTTGACCATCAAAAAAATTGAAATATCGATAATAAACTTTTTATTTTTCGTCTCAACAACTGCCTCCACCATTTGCAAAAGTGGTCTTTTCTTGAACACAGTTTCAGCGACCTATTTATTGGCCTATCAGAAAAGAGTATTCACGGTGCATGAGAGGTACGGCCGTGAACAGCAGTTCCCAATCAAGCTGAAACTTATATTTGGCTATCTGAACTGTAGGGCAAATCTGGACTGTAATCTTGTCGCTGAATATAAAGGAGAAGGGGGTAATATCTACGTATCGGAGGGGCGGGGGTTACTTTTTGAACAATGCTGGCAGATATTTACTTACCCTAGCTTTGATATTGTTGGCTAGATCAAGCAGGGAATTGAATAGCTCAAGTCTGGCCCTGCTAGAATCTCTGAGTTTTTCCTCCAATCCCAGGAGTAAATTGCATGTCAATTCCAGAGTTTGATCATCAAAAAAACCAGGTTCGACATCAACTTCAGCAGAAGTCATTTTTTTCTAAAAAGAGTTTTTACTCTGATATTCTGTGCTTAGCTAAAACTTTTTCAGAACATAGCCGGCAGATTGCCGGAATAGCTGCGAAAGATTTGACTTGCGTGCCGTATAAAAGAGAGAGAGGCATACAGATCTATATTGAAAAAAAATCAACGCGCTCAAATAGCTAGGTAAAAACATTCAGCCATAAATTATTGAAGCTTGTTAAAATTCATTGTGTAGAAGCCTTCTATTAGGGACATTTACTACACATATGAGTTCCTTTGACCTTAAACTAGTTCAAATTAAACTTAAGTTCGAAAGTGCAAGTCATTTTTTTGAGTGAGATATAAAACCTATGATCAAATCCTAATCACGCAAATCTTAAAACTTTTGCTGGAGAGAGAATGAGAACTGACGCCACGCGGGCCAAAACCGTTGGTGAGAAGAGTCATTTGGAAAATTTGTCATTCATTAGAAATGATTCAGAAAATTTGACTTTTTAAGCTTTGCTATGTGATCAAATGTAAAAAGAAAAAGAGCGTCAGACAAAACAAAAAAAAACCAAAACCACCGCAATATAGCTCCGGCTCAGTAACAGCATCGCAGCTATAAAAAACAATATAACTGGCAGATTGCCAGAAAATAGCCGC
>NC_134471.1:77446772-77468658 GCF_964194025.1 Convolutriloba macropyga | reverse complement strand
TAAAGTTTTCACCAAATATGCAGAACTCTTTACCATTTTTTGAGTGCTTAGCTATTCTTGATTTTGAAGGTTTCGTCAATCGTAAAAAAATCATCAATTAATATTATTGTTCTTTCGTTGCGTTTTCATGTAGTGTATAATGAAGGAAAATTAATGAATAAAGAAAGTACCAAAATGGTGTCAAAAAAGATCGCAAAGTTGCTCTCATTTTTGCTAGATTGTCCAAATTCTCTGGTTTGCTTGAATTTGACTTTTTGGAGCTCCTCAGTTTAGAAAGACACTAGAAAATCATAGAGCGTAAGAAAACGTAGAAAGCGTTTAAAAAATCTACAATCATTATTTTTATGGTGTCTTTATTCTCCAAAACCAAGTCTGAACGCACTTAGATCTTTAAGTTAAAATGATATCATTAGTTTCCATTAGCAATTATTTTGAGTTTTGGCGTTAAAATGCACATATACATGGAATAAATCGTGATAGTTATAAACATTTTCGTAGTAAGCTCTGAAAGAGAACAGCACCACAACTGTAAAAGAAAGGGAAAATTGCACTTATCGATCAATTTTTATTTTCCTTTCAATGTTTAAAAAATGAATTAAAAAATTTATCCAGTTGTGCTATGTTTTCAAGAAAATACTCAAATTCACATTTTTTGGCCTTCATTTTTGCTTTCAGGTGGTTTTCATTTGAAAGAATTAAATTTGAATATATATTGTTTTCATTTTATTCAACTGGAGTTCATAAAAACCTATTTTGATTTAACTCTCCCTTCGGTAGGATCAGCATATAACTTAGCAATCTGCAAACCTATGTAGTATTGTTGGAAAACTAACGACAGCCAAACAAAATGAAATGATATTTTAGCATGGAAAGCGGAAAATTGGCTTCATGATATAGTTATGTAATCATATTTTTTTAAGAAAAATAGATCCCTTTTTAGCGTTCTAAGATTAAACAGTGATTTTGTTTTTGTAGGAAGTTTCTCAGATTTTTGGTCCCAAAATATCTCAGCAAAAAATGTGCCCTGCTTGAGTAGAAAATTGGGTTAATTTTAGACACACCGAAATATTCCCTTCTATTCATTGAATTATAACGTATCGTTTCAAAGTTTTAAAATAGCTAAAATCTTATAATTTTGTTATATATATATATATATATATATATATATATATATATATATATATATAAATATATATATTATATATATATATATATATATTATATATATATATATATATATATATTCAAATTTAGTTGATATAATAGTTCGTATTTTGCTAACACAATGCCACACACTGTATATTTCAGTTTTGTCAGTCATCGTTTCTTTAAAAGTTGTAAAGCAAAATCAACTTCATTTAAGGAGAACTTTTAAATCCTAAACAAAAATTCAAACGCTCTGATCAATTAATGAAAGGCGATATCCAAAATTTTGAATCTCAGTGTTTTCTTATAACATTTCTCTCTTTTCAACACAGCAGAAAATTGTGCAAAAACAATTAGACTGATTGATGACAAATTTTGTTTCTACAACTCTCTCCGTCGCATATGTTGAAATTTTTCCTCCTTTATTAGTTCTCAGTGATCTCGTCTTAACGATAATTTTTTTTATTTCCGTTTCAAAACAAAATGCCGATAACATTGATTGATCTTTGCCGTGGTAATTACAGAGTTCAACTTTCCTCATATGGTAAAAGGTTCTTGCACGCAAAATGTTATTTCAAATTAGTTGCCTTTTATTTTGCAAATTGTTTTACGTTAAAAAAGCCATATGTAATTAAAGATTGGTGTGAATTGACAATAGGTTTGAGAAAAAATGGTATGCCCGGCTATTTTCCAATTCGAAAACGTATTTCGGATCGTTTTGAGCTCGAGTGTCAAATTATAGATACAATTGAATATGAATTTTATAACTAAAATGTTTTTTTTAACAAAACTTCAATTTTGTTTTTTTCGGGTTTGAAAAATTACGTCTAATTCTAGTAAATTGTGGTAATTCAAAACATATAAAAAAAAATTGAATTAGGGTTGCCTGCGAATTTATATATTATAATGAGACATTTCACTCGTTTCTCTTTCTTCAGTAGTAAATAAAAAACACCAAAATTTCAACGAAATGAAAAATCTTAAGACATTCAAAAACGATGTTTTTTAATCAGTTTTCAACAAAAAAGATTGAGACTTACTTGTTTTTTGAAGCTACTGCTTTGAAAATTTTTATTGCACAAATAAAAAAGCTGATACAGTATTTAACTTTGTTGTGACTGCAGTTGGAAACCTTGAAAACCTGTTTCACGCAATTTTTCTACGTTTGGGGTAGGAACAGCAGATCACCAGGCAGTCTGCAAAATGCCTGTTTTTGTTGGAAAGACAAATGTCACAAAGAAAATTTTACTGGGTTGTCAGCGTGAAATACGACAAACTGACTGAATGATCCAGCTGATATCTCAGCAGACTATCAATCTGGCAGAGTAATTTATTGTAATCACAACAATTACCACACAATTTTTTCGAAGCTATGGAAGATTTCTCGGAGAAAAGCTTCTCAATTATCTCAGTCAGTGACATTTACACCATAGAAGATTATTGGTTTTCATCCCATCTAAAAAATAGGGTTGTCCTGAGGACAACCTAACCCTTTGCATGCGCTATGACAACCCAAACTTTTGCATGGGATAGGACAACCCAAACTTATACATGCAGTGACAGCTCCCTTCCAGCCGAATTATTATCCAAAACTTTCCCCCTCCATTTACCGCTTTCGAAGGAACTACTCAGTTTAAACCGAATTTTTATCCAAATATTTTCCCCCTCCATTGAGGGAATAATTTATTGTTACTGAAGAGTGAAAAATTTAAACTTATAAGAAAGACTGGATATACACTGCGAACTTACTGTAGAACAAAACCACGTAATTGGCTCAAATCGAGCAATTGAAATTTAGCTAAATAACACAAACTTGGTTTTGAGAAATTGAACCAAAACTTAACACAAAATCTGTACAATCGATAAATTACAAATCACGATAAAAAGCGTTGTTTCTGAAACCAGTGTTTAGCACGAATAGGTTAGTGTTTTGAAATGGGTGTTGAACAATAAATTTGGGCCATTTTAACGAAAATTACAACAAAATTAGCTAGAAGGAAGGAAAAATACAAATATCGAAATCTTTTCAAATTTTTATAGGGATATATATATATATATATATATATATATATATATATATATAAACAAATGTGGATATATTAGAGTAGGTTAAAAGCGCTGAACAGTTTTAATTGAACTCTAAGATATAAAACACAATTCTTAGAAGTTACAGACGTAAAAGTAGGGCTGAAAATTGCTGTCTTTTATGTGAGTCGTCCCCTTTTACGCGGTGGTGTCGCTTCTTCCTCCGCCGAATCGGTTATTTCCCTTCCATCCCCAGATTCAACAGCTTCATAATCTATAAATGGACAATTGATTGGAGATTCATCGTCAATTACTGCCTCGAAATCGACATTATCCTCACTATCCAAGTCCGATTCGTTTATTATTCTGTTGAATCCGGGATCAGGCGGCTCCCTAAAGTTCAAGGACGAGATAGGGTTTCTGCCAACTTTCAGTGGAAGCAGGGAGCGTGCTGTCCGACTCAGTATCAGTTTTTCATTCTTCCCCAAACAGATCATCGATTTCATCTTGCATCAGTGCGTCCAACCCCACTCTGAATCACTTTCAAGATCAGTGGCTTCAATTGCGTCGGCGTGACCGTACGGCAAAGTTTTTGTACCGCCCTAAAGAATGAAACATTTGTCATCGAAGGGACTCTGGGACAATTTATTGATTGAAACAGTCTGTAGAACGTGACGGTCTGTCACAATTCTGTTGTTCGGTGTTCGTAGTGTGGATGGCTGGAACAGAGCCTCTTTGTATTTCTGGAGCGTTAATTGTTCCCATGCAGCCCTGGTAAGTTCTTTTGCAAAAATTTTTTGGGAATCTCAGTAAAAAAAGTTACAAGAAAGCGTTAAAGTTTTTTCAATTTGTCCTCCAAATTGTTTTACAAAGAAATCTTTATCAATACTTGCTTCTCTTAAATTTTAGTGTGATGTATGTGTGATAATGACTAACCATAATAACACCAAAGACAAAATGAACTTATATCTGATTTATTTTTTGAAGTTATGTAGTATAACTTCGGCTTCAGCGAAACGAACTCGTCGATGAGTTTTCCGGCGAATTCATCTTTGTATTTGAGAACGACGAGTTTGTTGTTGTTGAAAAGTTGATGCTCCTTAGGGTAAATTGAAAAATAAAACTCCGAACAAAATATTGGGTTTTGCTGGTAACTCTTTGCAGAAATTGTCAGACCCAATAAATAACAGACTGTCTGTGTCAGAATATAGCAGGCGACAATCAAAATGCGGCTTCACTATGTTATACTGAAACCTATAAATTTCAAGTTTAGACAATTCTAGAACTGTCGCGCCAAAAATTTTCGGCTCGTCCCAATAGATTATCGTTGGGTCGTGTGTGATATCAGCAAAATTTTGGAGGTAAAGCTGAGACATTCTGGAGCACTTGGTCTGCATTCTGCGCTAAGGTGAGTTTCATTCTCCTTCTTTTGACTCAAAGGTTTTACCTTAAGCGCTATTGTTCATAACTTTGAACAAATTTTCTTCGAATTTAATCCTCGCGGTCTGTCTTTTTTCCGTGTTTAGTCTGATATATGGCTCCATCCTGTTTTCTTGCGAAATTGGAGCACGCGATGTACACTTTCAACAATCAGACCAAGTTGTACATAAGGTTGGAGCTTGTAACGCTTTTTGTTCGTAACGGTTTGTAGTAAGTTGGGGACAGATGACCGCGGCCTGTTGACATTGAAAATCAACTCTCTCTGGTAATTGCTCAACCACTCATCAGGTACTTTTTCTTTTGTTGGCGCGAGAGGTATATCACGATTGAGATCTCGTATATTATGTGGGTACGTCAAATCTACTTCAAGGATGTAGCCTATGGGAAAATCGGTTGGTGTATTGAGTACCTGCTAGAGTGGGACTTCCAACAGCAAAAAGTCACCAACGGGTAAATGTTCTGTTTTCATGATGCCACCACACATATTGTTGGCATCTACCATGAAACCAAAATTAGACTGGCGCGCACTGTCATAATTCTCCATGTACTTGATGTAACGTTAATCTTGAAGTAACGTTGTTCGTCTTGAAGTAACGTTCATCGTACACCGAGGCGAGACCACCTCTAATCATGATTTCTACAACTTATAGATGTTCTCGATTTTTCGGCAATTAAATATTGGCACCGAAAACTTTGAGAAATTTATCACCAGCGAGGTTTGAGGCAGTGTAGTGATGTGCAGCACTGTCCAGTCCAAATGTGTTCATACACCATCCCCGAAATTCTTCAAACACGCACGCAAGCAAAAGTGTATTGCACTTCAGATATAAGTTATGATAGTCTTCAAGGTTAACACATTGGAAAGAATCGAAATCAGTTTTTCTTTTTGTATTTCTTCCTCTGTAATTTGCAATTTTCCATTGTCTAAGCTGTTTTTCCAGTATTCGCGTGCAGGAAGTTCTGTTTCTGCGAACTTTGAGCGGTCAGTCATGTACGAATAGTGGTATATTCCTTTCTCTTTAATCAAATTTAGAGCATCAGCTGATTGGTCACTATCGAACATTGAATCGAAAATTGCAAAAGCTGAAGCGGGTGGGTTAGCAACTAACTTTTCTAAGGTTGTAGTTTAAAACTTGAAAGAATCGATGAAGCGTAAATATTTTTCTGACTTTTCCATATATCCCCGTGACTGTTTTGATTAGGACACCGAACGTCATCGATATGTACTTCTCCTCTGTAGATTGGATGACGCTTATTGTTGTTGATGGTTCGATTTCTCGAAGCGCCAAGCATACGTGGTGAAGGTTGCAGATAGCGATGTTGTGACCAATTAAGGGAGCGAAATTGATTTTGCGTTAATCTTGATTGTGCGTTAATGTAACGTTAATCTTGAAGTAACGTTGTTCGTCTTGAAGTAACGTTCATCGTACACCGAGGCGAGACCACCTCTAATCATGATTTCTACAACTTATAGATGTTGTCGATTTGTCGGCAATTAAATATTGGCCCCGAAAAATTTGAGAAATTTATCACCAGCGAGGTTTGAGGCAGTGTAGTGATGTGCAGCACTGTCCAGTCCATATGTGTTCATACACCATCCCCGAAATTCTTCAAACACGCACGCCAGCAAAAGTGTATTGCACTTCAGATATAAGTTATGATAGTCTTCAAGGTTAAGACATTGGAAAGTATCGAAATCAGTTTTTCTTTTTGTATTTCTTCCTCTGTAATTTGCAGTTTTCCATTATCTAAGCTGTTTTTCCAGTATTCGAGTGCAAGAAGTTCTGTTTCTGCGAACTTTGAGCGGTCAGTCATGTACGAATGGGGGTATATTCCTTTCTCTTTAATCAAATTTAGAGCATCAGCTGATTGGTCACTATCGAACATTAAATCGAAAATTGCAAAAGCTGAAGCGGGTGGGTTAGCAACTAACTTTTCTAAGGTTGTAGTTTAAAACTTGAAAGAATTGATGAAGCGTAAATATTTTTCTGACTTTTCCATATATCCCCGTGACTGTTTTGATTAGGACACCGAACGTCATCGATATGTACTTCTCCTCTGTAGATTGGATGACGCTTATTGTTGTTGATGGTTCGATTTCTTGAAGCGCCAAGCATACGTGGTGACGGTTGTAGATAGCGATGTTGTGACCAATTAAGGGAGTGAAATTGATTGTGCGTCTTATCCAGTTGCACTTTATATGCACTTTATTTGCAAAACCAAGGATGTCCCCGCGCTGGTGGCAATGGTCCAATTGTTTTGTATCTTAGGGTCCAAAAGGTTCTTCACAAATCCAACACTCGATTGTACTACTTCTATTTGGTACTTATTGCCCCAATTATACTGGAAATCGTCTTTTGCATAGTAAAATTCTAGTGCCATCTCATGTAGTTTTTTTAAACAAGTTTTCCATGCAGTTTTTGGAGCTGTCGATAACTAATTCTTTTAGTGTTGAAAAACCATTCTTAATCAAAGTTAGAGCAAAACCGGAGGGTATGTGTTATTCGATAACTTCAATTGAAGATGCGTCCGGATTAGCTGGATAAGTTGAGACTGGCATTAGAAACGACTCAAAGTCGAAATAAATAGTAAATGGAGCAAACCATAGCGCCTTAAAACTTTTGGAACAGAAATAATTTTTATCATCGCAGGGCATCTTTTTTGTTGCTGGTGCATTATTTCGGCATTCTTCCTCGTGAACTTGATGTTGCTCTTCAGAGTGGGAAAAAACAGTTCCTGCAAAGACGCAAAAACGTTCCTGCAAAGACGCAAATTGTTTGTGAACTGTTTTTCCTTCACGGTGCATACCAGTTTAATGAGGTTATTGATATGAACATATTGATGTACATCTTCGTTATAACTAGAAACATTCATATGAAGGAAGTCTATTGTTGAAAAATGAAACACGATGACCTGCACGTGATTCATGATTTCAAACTGCATTCATGATTTCGAACAGATGTAATTCGTGAAAGCCCATGGGCATGGAAAACTCACCGCGGGGTTTGGTAGTCTCAGGTTTTCTGTATGTAGCCGGGTTAGTCAATTGTGTTCTAATGTCTCGGGAACGGTCAGCTAAGCTTGGTCCATGCAGTTCATGGTACCAAGCGGTGTAGCAATAGTTGAAACATTCGAAATCATCATGGTTGCGTATGTTCAATGAAAAGCGTTGATTACGAAGAGAGAGAGAGAGAGAGAGAGAGAGAGAGAGAGAGAGAGAGAGAGGCAGCTCAATAAAATATGAACCACGTATTGGGGAAAACTTAGCGAATTTTAAAGCAACCCACAGAAGTTTTTGAAGAATCGAACCACTTCCATTAGATGCGAACACAAAGAGGAAAGTGAGCATCTTCTCCACCACGTGAAAAAACGTTTTGTAGGACAATTGATGATAAACAGACGTCATTTCAGAATTGACGTAGATGTCAACATCCGATGCTTCTCCAATTTCACGAGCTTCTTTATGAAATGATAGTTTCGCGCTGCATTGAACTTTTTGTGAACCTTCGTTCGAAATTTTTTGTTCCGAAATGTCATTGATTCCATTTCTCTGAGCAGTCATGAAATCGATAAAGCCAACGGTTTTGTTACTACCTACAATACGATAAGACTGAATACTCTTTCTAAAGGCCGACTCTGTGAGGGTACCTCGTTGTTGTTGTTGATGTTGTTGCTTTTGTTGATGATGTCCCTGCTGATGCTCAATTGGGTTGCCAACTCTCGACTTGTTAAGAACAGGTAACAAGTGTTGTTTTCTGATGTGTTCGCTGAACAAGTTTTTCTCGTTGAAAGCAATATTACAATAATGACAAAAATTTGTAAATCTGTTATGGCAGTCAAAGAGGTGACTTTGTATTTCGGATAATTGACGGCGAGTTACTGGACAAAGTGAGCAGCGATATACGGGTATAGAGTTCTCGTCAGCATGAACAATACTTTCATGACAAGCGCGGTTACTTTTTTCGCTCTAAACGTTGTCACAAAAGTTACTTTTCTGGCTTTTTCAAGATAAATTTGAACAAATACTTTATCAAGGCAAGATTTCTCAGATACGGTTGGTTTCAATCTTATTTTTTTGTTACGCTGTGCAATGTTTGAAAGTTTGCGCGCGCAAATTTGAATTTGAAATTAACCAGTCAAATTGAAGTAAACTTAAAAACGCACCAAAAATCGAACTCGAACATAAAATGGCTATCACCCAGAAAAAATGACTGCAAAGAATTCTGCGAAAAGTTGTTGGCAGCGAATACGCAACAAAATTTGTATATCATTTTTCTACATTTTTGATTGAGGTCATTGATATCATCTTCATCCATCAGCTGGTTAAATTGAGATTTTTTGAAACCCAGCGGGCAGAATCCACAAAACTTGTGCTTGCTTTTTCGCCAATAATATCAATAATATTGGGCAAGGCAGCCGAAGATTTCAGCTCGATCGAATTTGAGCAATTTGTTAGCGCGGGATTAATTAAATCGTGAGAAGTTTTTTGAGTACTGGTCAAGTCAAAAAGCATTAGAAAATGGTATGGGTAGTCTGTCAAACTTATGCCATGACCATTGTCAATATAGGCTAAGTCTGATATTGTATTGAAGTAAAGACGCTTGTCATGATTTGTTGATATTTGACTATCTGCGACTGGCATTTCGATAGATATAAATTTGTTCCAAATCAAATTTTCGGAAATGAAATGTATTCTGTCTATTGTGACCCAGAAAAACTTCGTTTTGTATTTAGACATAAAGCTCGTCTCGGATTGTTTCCCTGACAATTATTTCCTTGTCTTCTTTTTTCCAATTGTGAAGACCAGTAGAAGTCAAAAACGTTTTTGTAAGGGTTTCAAGGTACGGAAACGACGGCGGGCTAGTAAGCAAAATTCGTCAATGGCCGACACAACGTCATTGTTCAAAGTCATCATCCGCGCATACAAATTTGCTTCAAAAATATTCATTTTATAATGCTTAGTGGCATCATCTAACATATTAACAAAGTCATCAATTGATGTTGTTAAAGCAATCCGAAGAGTTACACCACCCATTAGATGCATATCACATGTGAAAAAGTTGACTGCTACGTTTCCGCATTCATTTGACTGTCTGACTAAAGCTTTTCTTCTTTTTACTTCAGTAGTTGATAAGGCTCCCTGATTTTCCTCATACGAGTAGCCTTGAAAAGCCAAACATGTATTTTTTGCGTCTTGTTTGTGTGAAATCTCAATATAACTTTTGTGAGCATTATTTCCATTTGCATAAAATGATATTAGACTAATCTGAATTTTGGCCTACACTGTGCAGTCAGAGAACAGTGAATGCAGCACATTATTGCCAAAGTATGAAGCGTCAGTTTTAGTCACATCTGCAGCAGCTGTACCGTCTTATTTTAAGTTTGCTTAGGAAGATTAAACAATTTTACATTTGACTTCCAGGAATATTTTTTGTAAATCAGTAAAGTTATTTCTATTACCAGTGACTTCAAATTCCAACATTGGACCATTGGGGCTAAACACTCGGCCCAGTTTTTTACAAAAACTTCCATCAAGTGTTACTAAGAGGAATGGTTTTCAATGCAGATCGAGGGAACTGTGAGATGCCTCAGTTGGTAATAAATTAGAGATCATCTTTCACCTTTGCAAAAAAACCTGATCAACTTTTTTTGGAGCTCTTGACTTTGAAATGAATGAGGTTTTGGGCCTTTTGTTACCCTATTTGAACTGCATCCAATTTGTCTCCTTGGTCGTTGGTGGAGTTATCGTTGTTCCGGCGCTCGACCTTCTTTTTGTTTTTTGATGTTATTTGAGACTGTGTTTTTCGAGGCTTGTCTTGGTGATTTTTTCTTGAGACTACATCTACAAATTCGGGAACACCCTATTTCAAAAGCTCTCTCCCGATATGTTTTGCAGTCGGTAGAATAAAGCGTCGAGCCAATGGTAAAGCAACATGTCCAATTCCCGCAGTTAAAGCCCCAAGTCCCCTTCCCCTTTGTCTGTAGTTTCTCGAAAAAGGAACTAATTGTCCTCTCTCAGTGCGAAGCACAATTGAAATTGATTGTATAATTTTTGATAACAGTATTTTTTATAGTCTAAATTTAAAAAAAAACAATTCGATGTGTTGCTTAATGTTCGCACACGCTACCGTTTTTCAGACGCTGTTTTGTGTCAATGACGCGCAAAAACGGAGCTTTTGCGTCACTCACATACTGATACTCAATAACGCTTGTGTAAATGAATTTTAGATGCTTTCCCGGGCATAGATCAGCAAGGAAATCTCCAATGTATGCTTTTGTCTCATCACTCTTCATTAACTTATTTGATGTAACTGTTCCCCTTTTGGTAACCAATGTGTACACTGCGTCCATCTGGAACTCCTGTACAGCCCAAAATGCTGGGTATTTCCTTACTGGGAAAAGAAATTCTTTCATATTTACAAAAAATTATTTCGTATTTTCCAGTACTCTTGATTTCTCGAAACAAAAAAACGAGTAATCAAACTGTTCGCTTGATAGTATCTAGAAGCTGATTAACATTGTCAAAGTGTCCAGTCATGAAGGACAGTTTTTCTCCATTGTAAGGCCGAGAAATAACATTAGCATCAGACGAAGTTTTTTGCGAGTCTTTGTATCCCTTAAGACTGTATGCTATTAAATCTCCATTCACGAGGTGCTCAATTTTCGTTGGAAAAATTATTTCACTAGGAGCCTCACTCCAGTCACTACAGAGTTGAATTCCAGCATTGAAGAAATTGCGAAAAGCCAGAGTGTTTTACCCAAATATTTGCACAGAAGCTGATGAAATTACATGCATAGTGAACTCTACATGCATAGTGATTTCTACTCATTTCCGTTCACGAACAAGCTAAATTCTGAATGATAAAATTTTCCTTCTATTTGGTCTTTGTTTGCATCAATGAGGGAATATGATGGCAGAAATAATGTCAGAATATCTTTTATCTCAAAAACTTCGTTAGTAAACAATTGTTCGTAGCCTTTTCTGAAAATTTTGTCTTTTTTAGCAATTCTCACAAAATCTCCAACATAGAAGCAAGGTTTTCGAGAAACAGGTGTTTCAGCGCTCAAGAACACAAGCTGCGCTACGTCTTTTTTTGTAACTATGTTTGGTGCAAGCTTAGTTATCCGGCTAACACCTGAATTTATTGTTTTCACAATGTCTTCTAACTTGTCAATATAGGATTAATTCCATTTTTTTTAAGGTACTTATTGATAATATTTTTCAGTGAACAAATATTCCGTTCGGCAAAAACAGACCTTTCTTCACTAAAAGTGCTATACAAAGTAATTGTTCGTGAGTTGCACAGTCTTTGGAAAGCTACGAGAAATTCTGTTCAATCATCAAAGCATACCTTTTCAGATTTTTCGTGTTTGGTCATTTTTTGGATGCATCAGCTGCTTCTGTTGCATATGTTGTCTTCATTGGCTCTAATTTAAGGTATCGTGACAGACAATCAATTGCTACCAAAAGGTACTTAACATCGCGATTGTATTAGACTTTAAATATATCAATTTCAGAACTACAAAAATTTTGATTTCACTCCTCGAGTTTCACGGATTTTTGTCTTCTAAAACATTTCCCTATTCGATTCGCAAGGTTCTTTTTACCATTCTGTCTTGTATAGGAATAATCATTGCTTTATGAAAATATCTAACAAAACAGAGAAGAAACTAGCTCAACAGAAACTATTTTTTTCCATTCCAAACACTGAAATCAAGCAAAATAAAAATTGTTATTTTGAATTTGAGATATAAAAATGGCCTCAAATTTGGCTCCTAGGAGTAATGAACAGCAGCCTGAAAATGTAAACATAAGCAATCAATATTCATTTGTAGTTTACGAAAATTATAATGAAGCAACGTTTACCAGGGAGCAGCTTAATCGACGCTCATTAGAATTATTTTGAAATGAATTTAAACAAAACTATTATGAGGGGGGTCCGTTTTGCCGAAGGCATGTCAAACTAAAATAAAAAAAAATATTTAAATTTGATTTGTTGTGATCGACGATACTGCTACATTCTGCTCTCAACCGAGAATATTCGCATCAGATTTAAATATTTTTCCGACAAGATACCCTATTTCAACCCTATGAATTGCAACGCATAGCTTTGCAGGTTTTATGATTTACGTCTTTTTGAATTATTAGTATGGTTTGCATAATGATGCTATGTTGGAAACGCATAACCAACAAAATGCGAAGAAATTGCCAAATCCTTGCACTGGATTTGTCTAGTCGGTTCTTCGGCACTCTGTTTACTTTTCTGTAAATGTGCAATAAAGAAGTGATTGCGCTCAAAATTACAGAAATTTTGACTTATCTTTGAAGAGAGTACAAATAATGGTAGTTTTAAAAAAAATGAATTTCACTTTTTTTCGAAACAATCTTGGCCTTATTAAACTTACACACACAAACACCCACTCACACATACACACACTTATACACACATATAAACACATACATACACACACATACACACACACACACCAACACCTACATACACACATACACGCACACCGACTCACGACATCGTAGACATCCAACTTACAACGCATTCTCTTATGCAATCCATTATGAATCTCAATTTACAGTTATTCAATCGTTATGGTTCGCAGAATTAGGCGATCTCCAATAGCATCAAACAAAGATTTATTTCGTATTACTAACAATTTAAATAAGTTCAACACAAAGATTAGGAAAATTGCAAAAAAATAACATTGCTTTTTCCTCCAAAACTAGAATGGCTCATTTTATCTAACATTATGATAGCACAGTCAATTTCATATTTTCTCAGACGTCTAACAAACTAGTTAACAAAACAACTATGATAAACAGCGATCAACAAATAAAAATTTTTAAATTTCGTCTAGCTTGTCCAAGTTTTCAAAATTCCTGTAATAGATTGATATCAATGGCATGATCTGGAAAAAATTCGTCAATTTAGTTCAAAAGAACGAAACACTAACAGAAAAGGAAGTATAATTTCCATGATTAACGCCTAATGTAAACAGCTCGTAGCAAGGTTCAGTGTCAATCAGTACTGATTCAGAACAATTTCAGAGAAATTTCAAGATTTAGTGCTGACTCAGAAGGATTTCAGTAGCAACTGTGACGCGCGTTCTGAATTTCTCTGAATCAGTGCAAAATGTGACCTGAATTAGACTCTGACTCAGTTCTGAATTCACTCGCGAGTTAGGTACGGGAGGTTTGAGAGCCCAAAACTGTTTCCTTTTTCAACATAAAAAAGTCAGCAAGGGATATAAGTTGCACATTATGTGTGAAAAATCCTGCAACGATCACAGACAAAGCAACAGCCAATTGCGAATGCATAATTTATCAGGGTTCATTTAATTATTCGAAATCATGAACAAAGACGCTCCTAACCAGTCCAATCTCCGAAGGTTCCTTCTCGAAAAGTAGCCAGAATATTGAACTAGAAAATGACTAAAATGAAAGCAACTCTGCTGCTATTTTTGATTTTTGGAGGAAATTGTTTTTTTTAAAAAACTCAAACATGTAAATTCGAATAACCCCAAGGTTAAACCCGGGTTGACCACCATAAAAGAAATTTACTAACCAAAAAACGCCATTTATGGAAACTTACAAACCATAAAACGAATCATATATTGCCGGATGCACTGTATCATTCTTTTATTGTCATGGGAGCCAAAAAGAATGCTCTCCTTGGAAAACTTAGTTTCCATAAAACGGACCATATATGGAAACTTAGTTACCATTGCAGATGATAAAACGGAAATTTGTATGGACTGTTATGGACCATATATGGTCCGTTTTATGGTAAGTAAGTTTGGTCAACCCGGGAGGTTAGAAGTTGGAATATTATAAATCAAACATACTACATATTTCCCTTGATTGGTATGGTTACTTCTACGTGTATGAGAAATGACACGACAAACATCATCAAGGTTGAATAGCTAGAATAGAAACAAGGCACCCAATCTGGCTGTTTGGAAGTTGTTTCGTGGGGTGCCCCGCTTATTCACACCTATTCATTTTAACCCCTATATTTTAACCCCGATTTGTTCACCCCTGAGTCATTTAACCCCTCTATCTTTTAACCCCTCTATCATTTCAGACCGATTTTAATCTTTCTATGAAATAATGATCATTAAATTAGCACTATACTCATTTGGCCATGCCTCGTGGGCCACAACTTAATTATGACAAAACATGCCTTTATTGTCAACTGCTAATTGGCGGGATGAAATGATAGTTGTTGTTGGCCATTTATAAAATAAGAACTTTCTGACACAATGCAAAGTTTCAAAACAACCAGGGAAAATGTTCAAATATTTTTTCCTGAATGATCATCAAAACAATGTGTTGTCCCAGATGAAGAAACGAAATAGATTTTAGACGCCATATTGATCTTTGAGAAGATCAGTAAAAAATTTTCCGTAAATGATCAAATGACAAAAAAAATGTATATTCCAAGGTGGATGTCAAGTTCTTTTGAAGACCAATGCTTTCTACACAAACGGAATTACCGATGCAATTCAAAAGACTATACAAGACCACATTGCAAAATTTTTAGGTGAACTCCTAATGCAGACAATTAAAGGACGCTTAGCATGACTTCAAGGAGCCACAAAGATTAAAATCAACAATTCTGCACTCAACAACATTATTTATCATCTCATAAACTGTAGAAAAAAATAAAACCATCACCAATCGACGCAAGGTTTGGTCCCAGACTTAGATAGCATGACACCAAACCGTATACTTACAGCACCTAATGCTAATAGATAAACTTATAATCAACAATTAATCAGATTTAGAAATGGCTAGCACACACGAAGCCTGAACTGCAAGGCCTCGGGAAAAACAGTTTGAAATTTTGCAGACAATGAAGATAGAAGAAAAAGAAAAACGCAACGAATGGAAAGCTCAGAACAACTATCCGAAGGGTGAATATCATTTCAATTTGCATAGGCACCTTGGTTTAGCTCTCAATTGGATCAAATTCGTGTGGGAACTTCAACTGAACTTAATCAGTACTGATTCATTGATATTCCAAGTCTTGGATCAGTACTGTATCAGAGCTCTGGTTATATCACTTTTAATACTTGCCACGTCTTGAATCAATATTTCAATCTTGGCAAGTTGTGAAACAAGTTTTGGCTTAGACTTGGCAAGTGTTGAAGAAGTCTTGGCGAAAATTTGGCACGTCTTCGCACAGAGTTTTCCAAGACTTCAGAAGACTTGATCAAGGTTTGAGAAGTCTTGAGTCATATCTTGGAAATATTTTTTCCTATGATGTTTTTGGCAACTAGAAAAAGCAGCCCTTTACAGTGGCAACAAGTTCTACTTAAGAAATCTGAGAAATTCTACCTGATTTTGACATGCAATAGTGCCCAAACAATTCTTCTCAAAACTTTATTTTGCTTACTAACTACGCAATAACGAAGACTTGACAATGACTTGAGTCAAAACTTGCCAATCCTTGGCAAACACTTGACTTAATTATGACAACTCTTAAGACTTGGAAGAAGACGAGATAATTGAAGCTCGCGAGTTTTTTTTCAATTTAAAAAGCGAGGAATGTAATAATACAAAGTCTTTATCTTATGTCTTTACTGATTATTTTTTCTAACCAGATAACCGAGTTAAATGCAATAAAGCAATAAAAAGATCTAGTAGACATATTTTGTAGAAAATTTTTTAAAGATTTGTTATAGTAAGGAGAACTTACTTTAAATTTTCTAGACGTCGTCCTTATGATACTAATTCAAAGTTTTTGTTTATGCTGATAAAAAGATAGAATGATATCCTGGAAGAACAAGTTGCTCCCAGAGTCAATTCATGCTGCGGTTGAGACAGCAGATAAATAAAATTTTTTCTAAGGCGCCTTGTTGTTTTTGATAGACAAGCTCCAAAGAAAAAAAATTAGCTTTTATCAGCGTGATGATTGACGAACCGGCGGGATGGTTCAAAAGATATAGCACTAGATTTTTAAGAAGGCCTCATAATTCTTTGTTTTTCTAAACAAATATGTTGCTTCGCTTCACGTAACTCTGTCCAGTCATCGCGAATTTTATCAATAAGGTTGGCCAATTGGCCCTTGTTTCATTTCGGCCCTCTCAATGAGATAAATAAACACGGTTCACAGGCTATTTTTGTGAAACACTCAACATTTAAATGCCATAACAGTGAGTTTAGTAAGCAACTTTATTTGGCTGTTGTTTTTTGATATGGGAAGCAAAGGTAATTGGTGATTTTCTAATCCATGTTTACATATAAAAAAAGGTGCTAATTAATGTCAGCTCAGACAATTTCCATTGGTGACTTTGGGTTGCAAACGAAGCCTTGCAGAATTGTCACATCGGAGGCACTTTAATTCAATTAAATCATAACCCTTAATTCACTTTGGTCTTTTGATTTCACATTAATAGTTCGGTTACTTATTATTAAGTATTTTCTACGTGAACAATTTATACTTTCACTTTCATTCGTGAGATGAGTGTCTATAATTTCTCAAACACTGTTTTTTGCAGTGCAATTTTAAATATTTTACGTATATATATTTCTTGATTAATGATACCAGCTAACTTCTTTCGTAGAAAACAGCGAATTTCTTTTGCAGAAAATTTCTCTATGCATAAAGCGTAAAATTTTTCTCAGATAAAATTGACAAAATTTTAATACTTTTTGGTACAGAAAAACGGATTTTTTAAAATCTATCTTGCCTTTTGCAATAGTTTTATTTGATCCGTCTTGTTCCGTTTTATAAGATCCGTCTTGTTAAAAATATGCTTCTTGATTGCAGAATTAATATAATTTTCAGTATCACAAGCTGATCTATTTCAGAAAATGTATCAAATCATATCCTTCAAAATGGTTCCAGATCTTCTGATTTTCTTGATTTTTTTTATTGTTGAGGGCCAATTTTTAGCGTGCATGATCTAGTTGCCTGTAAAGGAAACCTAATTTGTGTTTTTTACGTTAAATTAACTGTCTTTTGTGTTTGTGTTTATAGATCTAATAAAAACGTCAAAATTATGCCCATTGATAATTTTTGTTCGCTGATGTTGAGCCTTTAGTTTAATTTAAAATCTTCTTGGTGATTCTGTTGTTATTTTATTTACGTCAACATCATTGGAGAAATTTTTTCCGCAATTAATTAGCTCAATGCATAGGTGTGAAAATACAGCTTAAGGAAAAGATATATTTATCTTTTTTTACGGCAGAAGACGAAAGATGATCAAATGGCTGAAAGATGACATAAAACTTTCTATCAGTATCGAAACACAAAATTTGAAATTTTATGAGGACTAGCTACTGCACAAAACAGGCTCGACACTGACCAATTTTGGTCTCAATCAATTTTCTGATTTTGTGTATAAAATTCAAAAACGAATTTTGAGGCAAAGGCCAATTGTTTCTAGAACAAAATTAGGATATTTTCAAATTTAATATTATCTATATGGACAAGGTAATACAATAGTTGAAATTTTGTCAAAGTTTTAGATAAAAATGAAATATTTTCATTGAAATAAATGAATCGTTATTGAAGTGCTCAGGTTTTATTGGAAGTAATGTCTTGAACAATTCATACAGTCATTTTATTGACCCGGTAATATAGTGCTAAAAAATGTGTTGCAGCTTTTTGTTTCATTTTTTTAAATAAACATGTAGCGACAATTACATCATGTCATGTCTGTTGGTCTTTGGCGTGTTATGATTTTGGTTACTTTATAAAACAAAGAAAGCAAGCAAATCTCTTGATTATCGAAAACGGGTGATGAAATCTGCGTGATTATGTCTTCCCATGATCTCTGTGTTTCAGTCGAAGAGAAAATGCTGGACTATTCATTGATTACTGAAGTAGTGTTTACACATCTAATACATTTTTTTTTCAATTTGCAAGGTCCTAAAACATTAATATCTGTTTGAAGTGAAACAATATTCTTTTTGTCTGTTTTTGTCTGTTTAATGTGTGTTTGAAGTGAGAAGAAAGCGGAGATAAGTTTCATTTTATCAAAAATGGAGTACTAGGATTACAAATAAATTTTTGGCTTGTACTCCCTTTTTTCAATAAAATTTTGTTTCATTAATTTTTTTTCATTGTGACAACAATTGGTAACTGCGAAAGAAAGTCAGTTGCTCCCCCGAGCCAGCTCCCTGCGGTGGAGACAAAATCTCATCAAGAAACAAGCGAATCTCTGCGCCCAAAAATGACAGACAACTGTCAAAAATCAAAATGCGATAAGTTCTTAGCTTGAAACACCGTCGGCCGACTGAACTATCCGGCGCACATCTCAGCAGTTTATAAAGATGACCCTAAAACATATTGGCATCAGAAATCAAATAGCTCAGCTTTTTAATACCCCAGCATATCTTCAGGAAATTTGGCATTGAAGCTTCTAAGAACTGAATCTGCAACAGTTTGAGTTAAAAATTCGGATAAATTCTAGGGAATCTTAACAATGGGATTTCTAAGCAATTTTTATTAAACTGTATCAATTCTGGGCCTTAAGATAGATATGCTTCACTGAGTTTTTTTTGTTTGATAATAATAAAGAAGAACTGCTTCTGTCAATTAATGCAGTAATTAGACTGCATTTTGTCTGAAATTTGTT
Source organism: Convolutriloba macropyga (assembly GCF_964194025.1). Taxonomy (NCBI): domain Eukaryota; kingdom Metazoa; phylum Xenacoelomorpha; order Acoela; family Convolutidae; genus Convolutriloba; species Convolutriloba macropyga. Next base: position 77,449,446 of record NC_134471.1, on the reverse strand, counting down.
GGTTTTAATTAGAGTTTCAAGCGATTTGCTGCTGCACGCTCGAAAATATTAAACTTGTTACAAAATCGTTGATTATCATTTGGGTGGTGCAAACCTCACATGCAACAGTACATAGGGAACACACCCAAAACATGCCTGAAAATCTCAAAAAGTTGTTTGTTAGATCAACTGTAGATTTTTGCGACAGTATTTAACCTATTTTAGCTCTCGATACATCCACTGATCAGACAATAGTGCGTTCGAAACGTCCTCTGATCATACAAAAGTGTGTTCGAAACGTCCTGTGATCAGACAAAAGTGCGTTCGAAACGTCCTCTGATAAGACAAAAGAGCGTTCGAAACGTCCTCTGATCAGACAAAAGTGCGTTCGAAACGTCCTCTGATCAGACAAAAGTGCTTTCGAAACTCGCTCTGATCAGACAAAAGTGCGTTCGAAACGTCCTATGATTAGATTAAAGTGCGTTCGAAACGTCCTCTAATTTGATTAAAATGCGTTCGAAACGTCCTCTGATCAGACAAAAGTGCGTTCGAAATGTCCATTGATCAGACAAAAGTGCGTTCGAAACGTCCTCTGATCAGACAAAAGTGCGTTCGAAACGTCCTCTGAACAGACGAAAGCGCGTTCAAAACGTCCTCTGATCAGACTAAAGTGCGCCCGAAAACCTCTCCTGATCAGGCCACTGTGCGCTCAAAAACCTCCCTGATCAGTCTAGTGTGCGTCCGAAATTGTCTCTGATCAGACTAGCGTGCGCTCGAAACTGCCTTTGATCAGACCGTCCCAGACCGAAGTGACCTCTGATCAGGCCAGTTCCAGACCATTGTCCAGACTAATGTGTGCTCGAAGCCTTTTCCTAGACCATGTAATTCGAGCATAATGGGAACATGTGTGCGCTCAAAGATCGTCTAGTCAGGGGGAAACTTGGGTCTGGCCACCTCGACCTGGGCGAAATTGTTGCACTTGAGCAATCAAAATTGATTCAAAGGACGCTAAGAACTGAATCTGCAACAGTTTGAGTTAAATATTCGGATAAATTCTAGGAATCTTAACAATGGGATTTCTAAGCAATTTTTATTAAACTGTATCAATTCTGGGCCTTAAGATAGATATGCTTTACTGAGTTTTTTTTGTTTAATAATAATATAGAAGAACTGCTTCTGTCAATTAATGCAGTAATTAGACTGCATTTTGTCTGAAATTTGTTGGTTTTAATTAGAGTTTCAAGCAATTTGCTGCTGCACGCTCGAAAATATTAAACTTGTTACAAAATCGTTGATTATCATTTGAGTGGTGCAAACCTTACATGCAACAGTACATAGGGAACACACCCAAAACATGCATGAAAATCTCAAAAAGTTGTTTGTTAGATCAACTGTAGATTTTTGCGACATTATTTAACCTATTTTAGCTCTCGATACATCCACTGATCAGACGATAGTGCGTTCGAAACGTCCTTTGATCATACAAAAGTGTGTTCGAAACTTCCTGTGATCAGACAAACGTGCGTTCGAAACGTCCTCTGACAAGACAAAAGAGCGTTCGAAACGTCCTCTGATCAGACAAAAGTGCGTTCGAAACGTCCTCTGATCAGACAAAAGTGCTTTCGAAACTAGCTCTGATCAGACAAAAGTGCGTTCGAAACGTCCTATGATTAGATTAAAGTGCGTTCGAAACGTCCTCTGATCAGACAAGAGTGCGTTCGAAACGTCCTCTAATTAGATTAAAATGCGTTCGAAACGTCCTCTGATCAGACAAAAGTGCGTTCGAAATGTCCTCTGATCAGACAAAAGTGCGTTCGAAACGTCCTCTGATCAGACAAAAGTGCGTTCGAAACGTCCTCTGAACAGACAAAAGCGCGTTCAAAACGTCCTCTGATCAGACTAAAGGGCGCCCGAAAACCTCTCCTGATCAGGCCACTGTGCGCTCAAAAACCTCCCTGATCAGTCTAGTGTGCGTCCGAAATTGTCTCTGATCAGACAAAAGTGCGTTCGAAACGTCCTCTGATCAGACAAAAGTGCGTTCGAAACGTCCTCTGAACAGACAAAAGCGCGTTCAAAACGTCCTCTGATCAGACTAAAGTGCGCCCGAAAACCTCTCCTGATCAGGCCACTGTGCGCTCAAAAACCTCCCTGATCAGTCTAGTGTGCGTCCGAAATTGTCTCTGATCAGACTAGCGTGGGCTCGAAACTGCCTTTGATCAGACCGTCCCAGACCGAAGTGACCTCTGATCAGGCCAGCTCCAGACCATTGTCCAGACTAATGAGTGCTCGAAGCCTTTTCCTAGGCCATGTAATTGGAGCGTAATGGGAACATGTGTGCGCTCAAAGATCGTCTAGTCAGGGGGAAACTTGGGTGTGGCCACCTCGACCTGGGCGAAATTGTTGCACTTGAGCAATCAAAATTGATTCAAAGGACGCTGAATTAATGAGCATACCCTAGTTGAGAAATTTGGGTTAGAAAACGTAAGAAACCGTCGGTATCGTCGCTTTTTCTAGCCAAAAACGACGAAAGCCTTTAAGATTTTTTCGTCGGTATCGTCGTTTTTGTTCGGTATTATAAACATAAGAACAACAATTTCTTATGTTTGAAACCGAATTTACCGAATCTGGCTAAACGGAACATACCGAATCTTTCTTACGTTCCAAACCAAACATACCGACAATTTCTTACATTTGA
>NC_134471.1:77359272-77441772 GCF_964194025.1 Convolutriloba macropyga | reverse complement strand
CGTGCCCGAAAAACGGGAGCGGAAAACTCAACTTGAAGACAAAGACGTCCCGTTGGCCCACCATCCTCCCCAGCTGCCACTCCACCACCTCTTCCTGGTGTTTCATCTTCTACTAAACAAAAGTGGAAGCTGAGCACAACAAGAAAAGCAAAGACGAGCGCGTCGCGAAAAGAACGGAGCCGAAGCATGCAAAAACTTAAGGGGGTGGGGGAGTTGGGTCAACCGACCCAAAGCGCAACAAAAAGGCTCAAGCGGCCAAAGCAAAGCAACACCTAGATCCTAATTGTGCATCAGCGCAAAGCCCGGCAAAGCAAGAGCCGAAACTTACGAATAGACCGTGCAAAATACTGGACATTAAGTGTGCCCTTTCAACACCCCCAAAAAAAGCGACAGCGCAAAAAAAATCGAAGCGCAACGAACAAAAAACAACGGAGGAAAAAAAGAAGCGCAACGAAAACGTAACGGCGAAAAAAAACCGTCGCCACAACGCAAAACCTAAGGGGAGAGGTTAAATCGGGTCAAACAACCCAAAGCGCTACAAAAAATTAGGTGTTGCTTTGCTTTGTTCACTTGAGCCTTCCAAGTGGACGAAGCAAAGCAACAGCTAAATTTTATTTGTGCATCAGCACAAACCGAGGCAAAGCAAAGGCCGAGGGAACTAAAATTTACGAGCAAACAGCGCAAAATATTGGACACTAAATGTGCCCATTCAACAACCCCATAAAAAGGCGACAGGGCGAAAAACCTGTGAAAAACACATCGCAGCACAGAAAAAATCAGCACACCAAGAAAAGCACAAAAACAGGAGCGGGACAAGGCTTGTCCCAGAGAAAAATGCCAGAAAAAGGGCACGGCGTGCCCAAAAACGCGAGCGGAAAACTCACCTTGAAGACAAAGACGTCCCGCTGGCCCAAAATTCTCCCCAGCTGCCACTCCACCACCTCTTCCTGATGTTTCATCTTCTACTAAACAATAGTGGAAGCTGAGCACAACAAGAAAAGCAAAGACGAGCGCGTCGAAAAAAGAACGGAGCCGAAGCACGCAAAAACCTAAGGGGGTGGGGGAATTGGGTCAACCGACCCAAAGCGCAACAAAAAGGCTCAAGCGGCCAAAGCAAAGCAACACCTAGATCCTAATTGTGCATCAGCACAAAGCCCGGCAAAGCAAGAGCCGAAACTTACGAATAGACCGTGCAAAATACTGGACACTAAGTGTGCCCTTTCAACACCCCCAAAAAAGCGACAGCGCAAAAAAATCGAAGCGCAACGAACAAAAAACAACGGAGGAAAAAAAGAAGCGCAACGAAAACGTAACGGCGAAAAAAACCGTCGCCACAACGCAAAACCTGAGGGGAGAGGTTAAATTGGGTCAAACAACCCAAAGCGCTACAAAAAATTAGGTGTTGCTTTGCTTTGTTCACTTGAGCCTTCCAAGTGGACGAAGCAAAGCAACACCGAATTTTTTTTTTGTGCATCAGCACAAACCGAGGCAAAGCAAACGCCGAGGGAACCAAAATTTACGAGCAAACAGCGCAAAATATTGGACACTAAATGTGCCCATTCAACACCCCCATAAAAAGGCGACAGGGCGAAAAACCCGTGAAAAACACATCGCAGCACAGAAAAAAAACAACACACCAAGAAAAGCACAAAAACAGGAGCGGGACTCGGCGTGTCCTAGTGAAAAACGCCAGAAAAAGGGCACGACGTGCCCGAAAAACGCGAGCGGAAAACTTACCTTGAAGACGAAGACGTACTGCTGGCCCATCATCCTCCCCAGCTGCCACTCCACCACCTCTTCCTGGTGTTTCATCTTCTACTAAACGATAGTAGAAGCTGAGCACAAGAAAAGCGAAGACGAGCGCATCGCAAAAAGAACGGAGCCGAAGCACGCAAAAACCTAAGGGGGTGGGGGAATTGGGTCAACCGACCCAAAGCGCAAAAAGGCTCAAGCGGCCAAAGCAAAGCAACACCTAGATCCTAATTGTGCATCAGCACAAAGCCCGGCAAAGCAGGAGCCGAAACTTACGAATAGACCGTGCAAAATACTGGACACTAAGTGTGCCCTTTCAACAACACCAAAAAAAGCGACCACGCAAAAAAATCAAAGCGCAACGAACAAAAAACAACGGAGGAAAAAAAGAAGCACAACGAAAACGTAACGGCAAAAAAAACCGTCGCCACAACGCAAAACCCAAGGGGAGAGGGTAAATTGGGTCAAACAACCCAAAGCGCTACAAAAAATAAAGTGTTGCTTTGCTTTGTTCACTTGAGCCTTCCAAGTGGACAAAGCAAAGCAAAACCTAAATTTTATTTTTGCATCAGCACAAACCGAGGCAAAGCAAAGGCCGAGGGAACCAAAATTCACGAGCAAACAGCGCAAAATATTAGACACTAAATGTGCCCATTCAACACCCCCATAAAAAGGCGACAGGGCGAAAAACCTGTAAAAAACACATCGCAGCACAGAAAAAAACAGCACACCAAGAAAAGCACAAAAACAGGAGCGGGACACGGAGTGTCCCAGAGAAAAATGCCAGAAAAAGGGCACGACGTGCCCGAAAAACGCGAGCGGAAAACTTACCTTGAAGACGAAGACGTACCGCTGGCCCACCATCCTCCCCAGCTGCTACTCCACCACCTCTTCGTGGTGTTTCATCTTCTACTAAACGATAGTGGAAGCAGAGCACAAGAAAAGCGAAGACGAGCGCATCGCAAAAAGAACGGAGCCGAAGCACGCAAAAACCTAAGGGGGTGGGGGAATTGGGTCAACCGACCCAAAGCGCAAAAAGGCTCAAGCGGCCAAAGCAAAGCAACACCTAGATCCTAATTGTGCATCAGCACAAAGCCCGGCAAAGCAGGAGCCGAAACTTACGAATAGACCGTGCAAAATACTGGACACTAAGTGTGCCCTTTCAACAACACCAAAAAAAGCGACCGCGCAAAAAAATCAAAGCGCAACGAACAAAAAACAACGGAGGAAAAAAAGAAGCGCAACGAAAACGTAACGGCAAAAAAAACCGTCGCCACAACGCAAAACCCAAGGGGAGAGGGAAAATTGGGTCAAACAACCCAAAGCGCTACAAAAAATAAAGTGTTGCTTTGCTTTGTTCACTTGAGCCTTCCAAGTGGACAAAGCAAAGCAAAACCTAAATTTTATTTGTGCATAAGCACAAACCGAGGCAAAGCAAAGGCCGAGGGAACCAAAATTCACGAGCAAACAGCGCAAAATATTGGACACTAAATGTGCCCATTCAACACCCCATAAAAAGGCGACAGGGTAAAAAGCTGTGAAAAACACATCGCAGCACAGAAAAAAACAGCACACCAAGAAAAGCACAAAAACAGGAGCGGGACACGGAGTGTCCCAGAGAAAAATGCCAGAAAAAGGGCACGACGTGCCCGAAAAACGCGAGCGGAAAACTCACCTTGAAGACGAAGACGTGCCGCTGGCCCACCATCCTCCCCAGCTGCCACTCCACCACCTCTTCCTGGTGTTTCATCTTCTACTAAGCAATAGTGGAAGCTGAGCACAAGAAAAGCGAAGACGAGCGGATCGCAAAAAGAACGGAGCCGAAGCACGCAGAAACCTAAGGGGGTGGGGAAATTGGGTCAACTGACCCAAAGCGCAACAAAAAGGCTCAAGCGGCCAAAGGAAAGCAACACCTAGATCCTAATTGTGCATCAGCACAAAGCCCGGCAAAGCAAGAACCGAAACTTACGAATAGACCGTGCAAAGTACTGGACACTAAGTGTGCCCCTTCAACACCCCTAAAAAAGCGAAAGCGCAAAAAAAATCGAAGCGCAACGAACAAAAAAAATGGAGGAAAAAAAAGAAGCGCAACGAAAACGAAACGGCAAAAAAAACCGTCGCCACAACTCAAAACCTAAGGGGAGAGGGTAAATTGGGTCAAACAACCCAAAGCGCTACAAAAAATTAGATGTTGCTTTGCTTTGTCCACTTGAGCCTTCCAAGTGGACAAAACAAAGCAACACCTAAAGTTTTTGTGCATCAGCACAAAGCCCGGCAAAGCAAGAGCCAAAACTTACGAATGTACCGTGCGAAAGAAATACTGGACACTAAGTGTGCCCTTTCAACACTCCCAAAAAAGTGACAGCGCAAAAAAAATCGGAGCGCAACGAACAAAAAAAATCAACGGAGGAAAAACAGAAGCGCAACAAAAACGTAACGGCAAAAAAACGTCGCCACAACGCAAAACCTAAGGGGAGAGGGTAAATTGGGTCAAACAACCCAAAGCGCTACAAAAATTTAGGTGTTGCTTTGCTTTGTCCACTTGAGCCTTCCAAGTGGACAAAACAAAGTAACACCTAAAGTTTTTGTGCATCACCACAAACCGAGGCAAAGCAAAGGCCGAGAAGGTCAAAATTTACAAGCAAACCGCGCAAAATACTAGACACTAGATGTGCCTCTTCAACACCCCACAAAAAAATGCGACGGCAGAAAAAGCGAAGCGCAAAAGTCTGAAAAAGAGACACGGTGTGTCCCAGACAAGGCACGACGTGCCCAGAAAGCAAGAATAGAAAACTCACCTTTTGAAGGAACTCACACATGTCCTCAACCCTCCTCAGATCCGCCTGTTGTCGTTTCTTACTAAAAATAACAGGCAAAACCACGCGCAGGGCTGAAAAGGCAGAAAAGCAACTTACGAGCCGACCGCGAAAAAAATTGACAACACAAAAAAACGCGATGGAGAAAAACTGGAAGTTCAGCAAATAAAAAACGTGACAGGGTAGGAAAACCGAAGCGAAACAAAGGCAAAAACGAAAAACAATTTGCCACACCGCTAAAAATAAGAGGGGAGGGGATATTGGATCAAACGACCCCGAGCGCAACAGCAAGGAACAAGCGGCCAAAGCAACATCTAAATCCTATTTGTACATCAGCACAAAGCCGAGAAAATACAAAAACGACAAAGAAAAAATTTATGGCAGACCACGCAAAAAATTGGACACTAAATGTGCCTCTTTGTTCAACACATCAAAAAAGCGAAAGGACAAAAAAGCAAAGCGCAACCAACAAAAAAGGAACGACGAAAAAGAATAACGAATCGCCACACCGCTAAATCAAGGAGGCAAAAAGAAATTGGATCAAACGACCCAAGGCGCGACAGCAAGGCTAGAGCGGCCAAAGCAACACCTAAACAAACGCAACCAACAGAGGAAAAGCAAAAAAAGAGAAAAACGAGTAGCCACATCGCTAAACCCAGGAGGGGAGTAGAAATAGGATCAAACAACCCAAGGCGCAGCAGCAAGGCTAAAGCAACACCTAAATCTTATCTGTACATCAGAACAAAGCCGGGACAGCAAAAAGCGACTAAGCCAAAACTTATGGCAGACCGCGCAAAAACGGGACACTAAGTGTGCCAATCAGACACCCCACAAAAATGCGACAAGGCGGAAGACTCAAAGCGTAACAAACAAAAACGAAAATGCAAAAACCTCAAAAAAGCAAAAAAAGAAGCCAAAAAAGAGACACGGTGTGTCCCAGACACGAGAGACAGAGGCTCTTATGAACTGGTCCTGACAGCGCAGCTCAATTTTTTCATTGCGACCAATCCTAATTGGCAACCGCGCAAAAATTGAAGACAAAGTGTCCCTCTTCAACACGCCACAAAAAACGCAAAAGGACAAAAAACGAAGCGCTACCAACACGGGAAAAGCAAAAAAGAGAAAAACGAGTAGCCACATCGCTAAACCCAGGAGGGGAGTAGAAATAAGATCAAACGACCCAAGGCGCAGCAGCAAGGCTAAAGCAACACCTAAATCCTATTTGTACATCAGAACAAAGCCGGGAAAGCAAAAATCGACTAAGCCAAAACTTATGGCAGACCGCGCAAAAACGTGACACTAAGTGTGCCAATCAGACACCCCACAAAAATGCGACAAGGCGGAAGACTCAAAGCGTAACAAACAAGAACGAAAAGGCAAAAACCTCAAAAAAAGCAAAAAAAAAGAAGCCAAAAAAGAGACACGGTGTGTCCCAGACACGAGAGACAGAGGCTCTTATGAACTGGGCCTTACAGCGCAGCTCAATTTTTTCATTGCGCCAATCCTAATCGGCAAACGCGCAAAAATTGGACACTAAATGTCCCTCTTCAACACGCCATAAAAAAACGCGAAAGGACAAAAAACGAAGCGCAACCAACAGAGGAAAAGCAAAAAAGAGAAAAACGAGTAGCCACATCGCTAAACCCAGGAGGGGAGTAGAAATAAGATCAAACAACCCAAGGCGCAACAACAAGGCTAAAGCAACACCTAAATCCTATTTGTACATCAGAACAAAGCCGGGAAAGCAAAAAACGACTAAGCCAAAAGTAATGGCAGACCACGAAAACAATTGGACACTAAGTGTGCCTCTTCATCACACAACAAAAAACGCGAAAGAACAAAAAAGCAAAGCGCAAGCAACAAAAAAAGAAAAGGCGAAAAAGCGGAAAACGAGTCGCCACATCGCTAAACCCAGAAGGGCAGGAGAAATTGGATAAAACGACAAAAAGTGCAAAAACAAGTCTTTAGCGGCCAAAGCAACACCTAAACCGATTTGTTCATCAGGACAAGGCCGGGCAAAGCAAAAAAACTAGTAACCAAAAACTTACCGCAGACCGCGCAAAAACGGGACACTAAGTGTGCCAATCAAACACCCCACAAAAATGCGACAAGGCGGAAGACTCAAAGCGTAACAAACAAAAACAAAAAGGCAAAAACCTCAAAAAAAGCAAAAAAAGAAGCCAAAAAAGAGACACGGTGTGTCCCAGACACGAGAGACAGAGGCTCTTATGAACTGGCCCTGACAGCGCAGCTCAATTTTTTCATCGCGACAAATCCTAATTTTTAAGAAGACTAATTTTTTTATGAGGTCTTAGTTTGTTACTTGTTCAGATGACAAAAGTTGAAGCAGACGTATTGAATTTGAGTTATAACCTGCTCTTTAGAACCAGGCTAACAAAACATTACAAAAGGGGAAAGTCTTGAATAAAAATAGAGCTCAAACACAAATAGTTGTCTCTTAAACAACGACAAATTTAAACAACAACGATAACAGCGCAATAAGTTCATACATCGCAACAAGTTTCAATTCTCAGTTTGGTTTAGAAACGGCGGCTGATTATTCGCAACACCAGAGCGAGCACTCTTTTTTGCCGTCCTCATTAAAATGCGCCAAATCCCTAGGGGCTGCTCGCCTAATGAAATGGTTCAGATGAACTTTTCATGGTCCCACGTATTCGTATAGCATATATGAGCTTAAGTAATTGTTTGTAGCCTGAACCAAGCTATAGTTCACTTCGGGTCGCGCAAAAAACCCTACCACTTTTACTTTAACGTTTTTCCTCTTAAAACACAAAGCAAAGCCGACAAGTCGTGCAGCAGTTTTCAAAGGAGGCTCAGGTGATATCCAGTGCTTTGATGGGTGACGACTGATGTCATTATTGCCCACCATAATTATACAATGCGTGAACTTTTCACAGAACTTGAGATCCTCAGAATCCAGATGCTTTGCTCTAAGTCCCGGTCTACATCTGGTAACCACATCATACTTGCGAAGCAACTTGTCTTGCTGTAGATCATGCCCCATCCGTACTAAGTTGCTATCCCCAACGACAACGTATCTGTTCCTAAACCAGAAGCAATTTAAAGAGTAGTGCTTCAACAGCTTAACGACTTTTATACGACCTTTAACGACCTTTATACGACCTTCAACGACCTTTAACGACCTTTATACAACCTTCAACGACCTTTAACGACCTTCAAAGACCTTTATACTAGGCAGGCTGGCCCTGTCAGCGCAGCTGCCATTAATTTTTATTTAAAACCAATTTTTTGCTCGACAAACTTAAAAACTTAAAACTTCAAAATTTTTTAGCTTAATAAATTTTAACCTATTTAACCTAATTTTTTTTAGCTTATAGACATTTTGTTTGAGCAAGTAAAACAAGGACTTTAAAATCGCTAGCGGGACAAAAAACATAGATTAATTATGATCGAAGCTTTCTTTTAAAACACTGACTAAAAGTGTAGAATTTTGGACTAAAACAACGGTTTTGAACATAATATTGGAAGTGCAAATAATTTCAAGCAATTCCAGACCAAAGAGTTCAAAAAAAAGCCATTCGATTTTTCAGATTTTAGTATATCATCCTCAATAACATTTTTAGCAGCTCTTCCTACTGCAAAAGATTCTTCATTGCAAGAAAAGTACGTTTCTACACGGAAAAAAACGTGCGTCAGTGAGTTGAAAAAGACAATCACCAAGATTGTTTCCAATTCTAGAATAAGAAATAGAAGCGAAGCACTGTCCTGAAAAATTTTTGAAGCGAGAAAAAAAGAAATCGACGTTTTTCTCTTGGCAAAATGTTTTTACTTAATCATCGACAACGGTTAAGCCTTTTAAACAATTTTCTCGGCTAATCATCAGCGCATTGGAAACAGCAGTTTGGAGTTTGAAAAATTGTTCAATAATGGACTCCGGCTTTTTAATTGTGCCCTGTACTGCACTTAGCAGTCCATGGTTTGCAGATTCAAAACAGAAAGCAGAAAAAAGCCAAAGAGGTTCAAATCTTCTGACTTGCTCGCATAGATGTCTCATCGTGTGGAAATTGAATGATTGAGAGTCAGCACCGTATAAATCAACAAAATTTTCAAAAAAAGTTTTAATCAAGCATTCGGCTTCACAAATATCCACCTCATCAAATTGTAAGTTTGATAACAAACGCACAGCTACTGCAAGTAAATAAAAACTTTTAAAAAAAGATCTTTCTATTGGTATTTTTTGAAAAACTAATGGCCCAATGTGAAAAAAGGACAATTTGAAATCATACGCTTTCCAGAAGCTCATTTCCGAAAGAGATTTGATACTGTGTTTAATGTCAAAAGGAGTTTTCACAAGTCTTAAAAATTTTTCGGCTGTTTGAAAAAGTGACCCTTTTGCCAGCGATGTAATCAATTTCGATAAAATTTTGCCTGTTCCGAGAAAAACTTGATGCATAGGATCAATTGGACAATCCCATGGAAAACTCATAATCTTATTCAGAGGAGTTGAGGACTTAATGCCGCATGTAATTGTCTTAGAAACGTCCGCAACATAACCACATGCCTTGAAATCACTTGATTCGCGTAGTTTAAATGCCTTTTTAACATGAAAAAGCATGCGAAGATTTTGTGAAAAACCCTTAATAAAACAGTGCGGACAAGACGAGTATCCATTGAACTGGACCAAAGTATACAAGCAGTCGCTGGCATGTCTGCAACTTTTGCCAGCACACGGAACTTCAAGAGGCCTAAACCTTCAATAACCAATCGTGCATCAATCAGAGACTCTAGCTCAAAAACTAAAACTGGTAAAAGTTTCCCAAAATCAGGTTTTGCTTTTCCATGCCAAAGACCTAATAGGGCCAAGTTATTGAAAGCACCTCTCAAAACTGGGGGGAGATTGAAAATTTGAACCCATATAGGCCATACCGAATTTTTAGAGCATTTGAAAACAGGAGCACCATCGATGTTCAAAACAAGTTGTATCTCTTGCACAAAAAACGAGTCCCACTTTGTTTCCCAAGAGCATTCACTGCTCCAGGATCTGAGAACCAAGTCTACATTTTTCAACAAATTTTTTTCAATTTGGGTTTTTATGTCGATGCAACAACAAAAGCCAGCGTTTTCGTATTCAGTTATACTTACGGTTGGTAAATGTGGAATTGAAAGTTTTTCGAACAGATTATTTGGGACGGGCAAAGATCTTGCAAAAAGTTTAAGAATGTCCAATCGAGCTAATTTTGGCATTTTATGTTTGTCTGCGATGGTCTCAAACGCACTCATAAAATTCTCGGCGAACGAATGAGCGCCATCAAACAGCGGCAAGCCTTCCTCTTGAAAATGAAAATTACTGAGATCATTTGCATCAAGTTGGGCATCTTGGACTAAGCTATCCTCAAAAACATCAAGTCTAATCGGCGTCGAGCACACAACTTTGTTATCATTTAAAACTTCAATCACATCTGCCGACGATTCTGAAAGGTTTTCATCGTCCTCAAAACAATCAAAACTTGTATTTGACGTAAAGGATTCTTTAACGGGTCCAGAAATACTCTCTACATCAGCAAAAAATGACTCATATGACAAAAAATCTTCAGAATCGCTCTCGCTTGGATTATCAGGTGTATTATACAGAGCACGCCTCGGTGGGAATTTCTCAAGAAAGATCTTGCGAATAGGTGTTTGAGCTGGTGAAAAATTAAAAATGACGTTGCCTTGAGGTGTTAAAGCATGAGAACTACCACTCACTTTTTTGCGCTTTCTCGCTGGTTCCGGATCACGTGGACAAGGATCAGCGTGGAGAGTTTTGTGAGGGCAGAGACAGTTTTCATTGAACCTGCCAAAATAATGCCTAAAGTAAAAGACAGTCAGTTCCTCACCTACCTTAATCTCTCTCAACGCGACGCAAAACATTAACTTACCCTTCTGCCTATATTCGACGTTAGCCTTACATGCAGCGTTTACGAATGCTATTGGGCCGAGCATGATCCACTGCAGATCTTTGTTTTGAGAGCAAAGAATTGAAACGTCGTTTACACCAGGGACAATTTCGTCGTCATTAATGTCTGCAAGCAACCCTATTACACCATTTATTACGCTACCTTTGGGGAACTCGGTGTTCGCGAACAGACCGAATTGTTGATAATTCTCAGACGGTAAATAACTTACAGTTTTATACTCTACCGATTCTTTGCTTTTACCATACTCGCCATCAAGGAAATCATGAAGAAGAACCACGCCTGCCTTAACATTAACATTTGTACCAACTTCAGCCAACTTGAGTGAGCGAACACAACCTTCATCGATCCATTTAGTCGTAAGCCTGCTATCAATTTCTGCTAACTCTTTCCAAGTGACATTTGCGAAGTTATTTGCACTCGAAGTGTAGTAGAACATCAGATTTTCAGACATCTTCATCTGGAAATCAATTATGCTTAACAACCAGGATTATTAAATCAAGTACATTCTGGTATTTTCGTTTGCTTCAAGACTACGTTTAAGGTCAAATATCATTTCTAATTACAAACATCCATACTCCAAAAGTAGACATTGACAAACTTCTGACAAAACTGCAGTAGAAATTGCTTAAGCAAAGCCTGAAAAGTTTTCATTAATGATATCTGTGTCCCTTTCAGATAACAGATAAACCTCTTAACCAGTCTAAAAATAACTGCTTGCGAAGTTTTCATTCTCAGCTAATTTGATCTGTATCCCGCGCGTTCACGAACACCAAGTGCATTGGCCGCATCTTTCACTCGCCGGAGAACGTAGAGACTATCTCCACAGAATCTCCTTACCGCTTTTAAAGCAAAACAATGAAACAAAACTACAGAACATGAAAGCTTGCCCATTTTCACTCATCTATTTGCCGAAATTTTTCGTCCTCCTCGGAAGCAGTGACTCTGCCCTCTACTGTAGTCCGTTGTGAGAACCAACAAGTACTTTTTCTTTCTTCGCGTGACAAAATGCAGCGATTGAGAAAACGCCCAAAACCAGCGTAGTCGTCCCTGGGCCATCAAAAGCGAGGAGATCTTCCCCTTTGTACATTAACTTCCCTATAGCTTGTTTTCTCCTTTTTTCAGCCGTTTTTGTGTTCTTTAAAAAAAAACAAACAGGAAGCACCAAAATTACAAAAGGAAAATAGCTCATTGAGAAAAATTTCCTTTTTGTTCAACTCACTATTTGTCTCAGAACTTTTGAAATAGCCAGCATCTGATTCCGAGCGTCGACCTCGAGCTTATTGCTCCGTCTTAGAGCATCTTCTACAATTTGCAGGGCCTCAATGCAATCTCGACTTTCATCTTTCTCTCTGGCGCACTTTGCAATTGGCTTAAGACAGAAATATTCAAAATCAAAAACAATTTAGCAAAAACAATTTAGCAAAAACAATTCAGCAAAACTAGGGTTAGACAATTACCTGACTATGAAATACGTCAGATCTGCGCTTCTGGGAGCCATTCATTTCGTCAATGGAAAGAATAGTTTGTCTTTCCATTATCTAAAAAAACTTCGCTCTAAAAATATTTCCTGATTCTTATGATACAACTGGCACTCACAATTAAAAAAAAATCTTTCAACGCTCGTCAAAAAATCAATCTGAAGATTTTGCTGTTTGAAAGACATTAAGGATTGGTGCAATCAGATTGCTACATAGCGCAGAAATTAGTAGAAAACAGAAATCAATTGATATAGAATGATCCGATAATGTATAACAATAAACACAAACATCAGAGGCAAAACAAATGGAAGTCAACAAATCAGGCACAATCTGAGCCAAGAATAGCAAGTTTCATTACTTCTCTCATAACATCGCTTCGCTCTTTGTCGGCTTTTTCTCGACCTTTGGTCAAAGTTTTTTTTTGGCTCAATACAAAACTTGATCCTTTCATCTTCGTTCCAAAGATGGTTCGCAATGTTCAGTGCCTTCTCTCTAAATGTTGCCCCACCAAGTGCAAGCAAATTAGTTCCATTGTACAAGAAAGTTTCTATTTCTCGGTCATCATTCTCCAGTTCGTCTCCCGGAACGTCTACATTGGGCTGGTTATTTTGATGTAATCGGTTTATTTCATCCATTGCCTTCTTTGCGAAACTCATGTACTGAGACAAAACTTCGTTACTGGCGTCCAATCTGGCAGCAATCCTTTCCATTAAATGCTTGAACTGTGCCCAGTCAACGCCCTTAAGAAAACAGTACTTTTTGCTGTTAGAAGTAAATTACTTCTCAAACTTTGAAAAAATCCTGGGAAAAAAACGTCTCAACAAAGAAAATTAAAGTAGTTTCATTCAGAGTCACCTGGCTACTAATAATAGTGCATCAAAAAGAAATTATGAGAAACTCACATTTCCATCGCTCGAAGTAGAAGGCGCAGTAGGTTTCTGACTCGATGTGCCAGGAGCTTCTAATTTGTTTTTGGTATAATTAAGAAAATCGTTGAAAAGTTCACATTCCATCTGCGGATCATCAGGAACTTCATCGTGGTCAAAGATTGCAACTTCTTTTTGCAATTTTGGGACTCTTTTTTTGCCGCTCCTCAAGAGTAAGAGGCACATGATCATTTTCAATCGCTTTCAGCTGTTTTGAAGTCACCATTTGTTCAAAATTTTTATGTGCGTTCACTTGGCTTACATTCAGGCCATTGTCTCTTCTCTTACAAATTTCTCGAACCGTTTTACCAATTGCATTTTCATCTCCTTGAAGGAGAAATTCCCCTTCATGAATGGTATCGTACTTTGGCCCACATTTCATTTTAACAAATTCACACTCAGACAGCGACAATTTTTCAGATGTTTTCATTCCATCCGGCCATCGCTTGCCATTTATTCTTACTTTTGACCAATTGGTGTCAACTTCGAGGAAAAAGAGGCATGCTAAGTTATCTGGGACTTCGATATCATCGTCAGGATTATTGTTAGCTTTCTCAAGCTGTCTTGCTGATTTTCGTTTTGATTCTACGCCAGGTCTAGAAAAAACAGGACAATCGACAAATACTACTACTACTACTACAATGTGCTGTAGTGTACTACTACTATTACATTCTGCACAATGTACTACTACTTCTACTACTACTACTACTACTACTACTACTACTACTACTACTACTGCTACTACTACTACTACTACTACTACTACTACTACTACTACTACTACTACTACTACTACTACTACTACTACTACTACTACTACTACTACTACTACTACTACTACTACTACTACTACTACTACTACTACTACTACTACTACTACTACTACTACTACTACTACTACTACTACTACTACTACTACTACTACTACTACTACTACTACTACTACTACTACATTGTGCAGACCGTGGGCCAGACCGAACAGACCCTATACCAGGCCGTCGACCAGACCATTCTCTGTACATTATTCCCAGGTTTAGGTGGGCAGCCCTAGACCGATTTGATCAGACCATTTCGCAGACTTTGCCCTCTTATCGGATCATCGTGCGACCTATGACCAGACTAATGTGCGACTTTACCATCTCATCAGACCGTAGTGCGACCATTGTCCAGACTTTCATGCGACCTATGATCAGACTATAGTGCGACTTTACCATCTCATCAGACCGTAGTGCGACCATTGACCAGACTTTCATGCGACCTATGACCAGACTAATGTGCGACTTTGCCATCTCATCAGACCGTAGTGCGACCATTGTCCAGACTTTCATGCGACCTATGATCAGACTATAGTGCGACTTTACCATCTCATCAGACCGCAGTGCGACCATTGTCCAGACTTTCATGCGACCTATGAGCAGACTAATGTGCGACTTTACCATCTCATCAGACCGTAGTGCGACCATTGTCCAGACTTTCATGCGACCTATGATCAGACTATAGTGCGACTTTACCATCTCATCAGACCGTAGTGCGACCATTGTCCAGACTTTCATGCGACCTCTGACCAGACTAATGTGCGACTTTACATCTCATCAGACCGTAGTGCGCCCATTGTCCAGACTTTCATGCGACCTATGACCAGACTAATGTGCGACTTGGCCCTCTGATCAGACCGTAGCGCGACCATGGTCCGGACCATTTCCCAGACTTCGCCCTCTGATCAGACCGTAGTGCGACAATGGGTCTTTCCCATTATAGCCCCCATGAAATTGTAGCCCCTTTATGGTATAATTACCATGATTGCGGGAATGGGGCTATAAGTTATCTGACAACTAAGCTGAGGATTTTTTCTGTTTGTGCCCCCCCAGTACGCTATTCACACCCCCCCCCCCCGTTGCAGAGCAGGTCATTACATGGTATATCATTATGTCAAATTATGGTACGTGCGCCTGGCGGTTGCTAGTTGGGGGGGCACAAACGGAAAAGATCCAAATCTGCAATAATGTCAAAGACCCGCGACAATTGTCCAGATTTTCATGCGACCTATGACCAGACTAATGTGCTGAATTAACCATGCTGAATTAACTTACATCGCGGTATTATTTTGGCTCATTGTTCGTGAATTCCCGGTTCGTCTCTTGGAGTTATCTTGCTGGTTCGTCTATTAATCACAATCAATCTGAAAATTACTAAATTGCTGTAAAAAAGATTAAGTTAACGCCTTCCGTTAACGGCTCATAGAGAGAGAGAGAAGGCCCGCTTCGCCGGGGGTATGGCTTCTATCTCCGCTCCGTTCGGTGGGGGGGGGGGCTTCTCTCTCTGAGCCGTTCTCTCTCTCTCTCTGAGCCGTTCTCTCTCTGAGCCCATCGCCGCGATTCGTCCCCCCTGGACATGATCCAGCCCCGCACGTCCCAGCCTCCCACGTCCCAGCCTCGCACGTCCCATTCTCGCACGTTCCAGCCTCGCACGTTCCTGCCCGGCGAGGTGTTCGAGCCGATCGTTAACTGAATGTACATTGCCGGACCGTAAATTACCAATACTAACAATTCTAAATAATTCTATATCTAATTGATAACATGCTCACATTGTAACATCTTCTGGAA
Source organism: Convolutriloba macropyga (assembly GCF_964194025.1). NCBI lineage: Eukaryota > Metazoa > Xenacoelomorpha > Acoela > Convolutidae > Convolutriloba > Convolutriloba macropyga. The sequence continues at coordinate 77,426,258 of NC_134471.1, read as the reverse complement.
GGTGTGCGGCAGCTGCACTGTCGTCTGTCAGAATCACGTGACGACGCTAACCTCATCTGGGCATGTCAGGTGAATTGTGCCGCAACCAGTACGAAAATTTCACATTCTCCTCTGAGTGTGTTAATGCGAGTCGTTCATAAATGATCGGAATTTGAAAACAACAATTTCTGAAAGCCCTTGTTGCCCCAATGTATTTCACTATACGTAATTGTACAAAAAAGAAGTCGTCATACGGAACAACTAAAAAGGTGGGCATATTGTAGATGGGGGGTCTAGGTTACGACGAACAAAAAGATTAATATCTCGGCAACCACTGAACCGATTTCAGTAATTTTTGTTGTTCTGAACTCCCCGCAAGCTGGGCTTTCACGTCTACCCCCAAAACACCCACTATCTTGAAGATTTGCAGGGTCGATTTTTGACCATTTCCACCAAAATCAGCCAAATCAGAGGATCCCGAGACAAAAGCAAAATTTCGCCCCCAAAATGGCCGAGAACGACAACAAACTTTGTATCAAAGTAACCACCGACAAATAACCTTTAAAATGGACTATTACACCCTCCTCAACTCTAACTACAAAAAATGTTATTAACGTCGGGAACTTTGAACAGTCATAATTTTTTTGAATTTTTGCCTCTGGTACAGATTACGCAGAGTCCTTTTTCTTCAAAATAACATTTTAAAGTTATACCAAAAAAGCATTGATTTGGAAAGGCAAGAAAATGAGCGACATTTTGATAACAAACAACCTGCAGCTGACTGTTGAAATGGTTATTTTTTGACGTTTTTAACGTGAAAAAGCGTTTTCTCTTACTTGGAATAGTTTCGTGTTTATAACAAAGATATAGAGCCGCTTTATGAAATTGGAATCGGCCCGGATCGAAACAGAACGTTGAACGACTCAAAGTTTGCAAAAAGTACTTTTGTTTCCGTTCGGTTAAGCAGCAACTTCTCATAGGGAAAGCGGGACCCTCACACTCTTGGTAAATTACAATAATCAACGAAATAATCATTTGGCCAATATATGCAGCTTTACGTTTGTTTTAGAGAATGTCAACCAAAAAGTTTTTAAAAGTAATCCTTGAAAGTGCAGAGAATTTGAATCAGGTATTAACATTTAAATAATGGTCATTGCACTTCAGTTTTTCTACCAAGAGAGCCTATCACTTGATTTCCTTCTTTTTCTCAGGAACAGCCATTCTGCTTTTGATAGCAGAAATCCGCTTCTGCAATTCTGAAACTTTTCATTTGACAAAAATTTTACGACTATCAAATTTCCTTTTTTCCTGCTGCATTGGAAGTTACAGGAAGTTTTGGACCCTTAGAAAAAAATATACAATAAAACTAGACCAAAAAATATTGATTTAGAACGGCAAGGAAATGAGCGACATTTTGACCACAAACAACCTGCAGCTGACTGTTAAAATGGTTGTTTTTGAGGTTCTTTCAGTGAAAAAGCGTAGTTTTTTCGGAGTTTTGTCAAAGCTTTGCTCTTTTTTTGGTATTTCATAGAACCTCGCATTTTTGCTACCGTGTTCTATATTCCTCGTTCAATGAGCTTTTTTAAACACTACTATAGTTTGCACAAAATTAAAAGACCAAATATTTATCGGCAAATGAATTTGAGAAGATATGTAAAATTAGAACAAGTCGTTTAACTTACAGTAAGACAGTCATGACATTTGACGTTTTTTGGGCATTGCCTTTTACTTGGAATAGTTTCGTGTTTAAAACAAAGATATAGAGTTGCTTTATAAAGTTGGAATTGCCCCGGATCGAAACAGAACGTTGAACGCCTCAAAAATTGGAAAAAATACTTTTGTTTCCGTTTGGCTAAGCAACAACTTCTCATAGGGAAAGCGGGACCCTCACACTCGTGTTAAATTACAATAATCAGGGAAATAATCATTTGGCCAATATTTGCAGCTTTTAATTTTGTTTCAGAGAATGTCAACCAGAAAGTTTTAAAAATTAATCCTTGAAAGTACAGAGAAATTGAATCACGTGTTGACTTTTAAATAATGGTCATTGCACTTCACTTTTTCTACTAAGAGAGCCTATCATTTGATGTCCTTCTGTTTTTCAGGAACAGCCATTCTGCTTTTGGTAGCAGAAATCCGCGTTTGCAATTCTGAAACATTTCATTGACAAAAATTTTACGACTATCAAATTTCCTTTTTTCCTGCTGCATTGGAAGTTACAGGAAGTTTTGGACCCTTAGAAAAAAATAACATAATAAAATTTTACCAAAAAAGTATTGATTTGGAACGGCAAGGATATGAGCGACATTTTGATAACAAACAACCTGCAGCTGACTGTTAAAATGGTTATTTTTTGACGTTTTTTCCGTGAAAAAGCGTCGTTTTTTCGGAGTTTTGTCAAAGTTTTGCTCTTTTTTGGTATTTTATAGAACTTCACATTTTTCTAAAAGGTTCTATACTCCTCGTTAACTGAGCGTTCTTATACACTACTATAGTTTGCACAAAATCAGAAGACCAAATATTTATAGGCAAATGAGTTTGAGAAAAAATGTAAAATATGAACAAGTCGTTTAGTTTACAGTAAAACAGTCATGACATTTGATGTTTTTTTGGCATTTCCTTCTACTTGTAATAGTTTCGTGTTTAAAACAAAATATAGAGCCGCTTTATGAAGTTGGAATCGCCCCGGATCGAAACAGAACGTTGAACGCCTCAAAAATTGCAAAAAACACTTTTGTTTCCGTTTGGCTAAGCAACAAATTCTCATAGGGAAAGCGGGACCCTCACACTCGTGTTAAATAACAATAATCAAGGAAATAATCATTTGGCCAATATTTGCAGCTTTTACTTTTGTTTCAGAGAATGTCAACAGAAAGTTTTAAAAAGTAATCCTTTAAAGTACAAAGAAATTGAATCACGTGTTGACTTTTAAATAATGGTCATTGCACTTCATTTTTTCTACCAAGAGAGCCTATCATTTGATGTCCTTCTGTTTTTCAGGAACAGCCATTCTGCTTTTGGTAGCAGAAATCCGATTGTGCAATTCTGAAATATTTCATTGACAAAAGTTTTACGACTATCAAATTTCCTTTTCTCTGCTGCATTGGAAGTTACAGGAAGTTTCGGACCCTTAGAAAAAAATTACATAATAAAATTTTGCCGAAAAAGTATTGATTTGGAACGGCAAGGAAATGAGCGACATTTTGATCACAAATAACCTGCAGCTGACTGTTAAAATGGTTATTTTTTTTTAGGTTTTTTCAGTGAAAAAGCGTAGTTTTTTCGGAGTTTTGTCAAAGTTTTGCTCTTTTTTTGGTATTTCATAGAATTTCACATTTTTGGTACAATGTTCTATATTCCTCACTAAATGAACTTTTTTAAACACTACTATAGTTTGCACAAAATTAAAAGACCAAATATTTATAGGCAAATAAGTTTGAAAAAAAATGTAAAATATGAACAGGTCGTTTAATTTACAGTAAGACAGTCATGACATTTGACGTTTTTTTGGCATTTCCTTCTACTTGGAATAGTTTCGTGTTTAGTACAAAGATATAGAGTTGCTTTATAAAGTTTGAATCGCCCCGGATCGAAACAGAACGTTGAACGACTCAAAGTTTGCAAAAAATACTTTTTGTTTCCTTTCGGCTAAGCAGCAATTTCTCAAAGGGAAAGCGGGAGCCTCAAACTCGTGTTAAATTACAACAATCATTGAGATATCAGTTGGCCAATATGTGCAGTTTTAACGTTCTTTGTAGAGAATGTCAACAAGAAAGTTAAAAAAAATTACGATGAAAGTACAAAGAAAAAGATTCAAGTGATAATTTTTACTTATTTTTTCATAAAATGGCAGACAACAATAACAAATTTTTTATTATTTTTTTAACCACGCGCAAAAGTTCATAATATGGACCAACATATTCTTCTCAACTTCTTCTCAATAAAAATTAATAAATTCAGAAACTTTGAACAGTCAAAATTTTTCGGAATTTTTTTCTCTAGTGCAGCTTAAGAGGAGTCCTTTTTCGTCAAATGAACTTGAATTGAAGAAACTTTGATATAACTGACAATAATCTTATATGAAGTTAATCAAAAATTCGGTTTTCAGTGTGTTTTTCAGTTTGGACAGAAACTTACAAGTTAACCATTCGACTTGCAAGTTCTTACAAGTTAACCAGTCGACTTGCAATTTCTTACAAGTTAACCATTCACTTACAAGTTCTCACAAGTTAACCATTTTTTGCAAGAAACTTGCGAGTTCTTACAAGATAACCATTCGGACTCGACCCGGGTTAATTTTCCGCTCACCACTTTTTTCCTGTCTATGATATGTTTTTTAACTAAGAATTTCATTGCTTTCAAATACTTATTGATACTAATTTCAAAGCTGTTATTGTCAGATGTGCGCAAATCTACTTTATTTTTCTTTGATTATTTAAATTATATAATTTGTTTAATTTTCTTTGGCATGCTAACAATAGAAATAGTTCTCTCCTAAAACCAGATATTCCACAAAATTAATATATTAATAGTGTTTTTTCAACAATACAGGCAACACTTTTTTCACTTAATGGGGCAAAGTTTTTCCTTAGCTTATCGGATATAAAGTACAACAGAATCTATGAATAACTGAGACTAATGTTTTAATGTGAAGACATTCAGAGCGCCTGAAGACAACAAAAATACAAGGTCACAGTAAACACATAAGGTTTTAATAAATCTGAACAGTAATACACTGTTACTTAATCAAAAACAGTATTACATTGTTACTTAATCAAAAACAGTATTACACTGTTATTTAATAAAAAAGATCAGTCTGAGATGTTAGGAATAATAAGAAAAAAGGCAGCTGAGAACAGGCCCCGGGGCGAGGTGGTAGAATTATGACTCGACAAAACGTCGTCTGGGGGGGGGGGGGGGGGGGTGTCAATCCGGGTCGTTAAATACACGGACCCGGAAGAAGTTAATGACCCGGTAAGTCGAATCATATATCTGGTATTTCAGAACAATGACCCGGTCTTTCTATTCATAAATCTGGTATTTCGGAACAATGACCCGGTCTGTCGAGTCATAATCCTACCGTTTCGAATCATAAATCAACCTAATTCGATGTGTGTGTGTGTGTGTGTGTGGTGTGTGTGTGTGTGGGTGAATTGTTTATGTGTGTGTGGTGTGTCATGCGTGTCTGCGTGTCCAAGTGTGTTAATAATTCTGTTAGTGTCTGGTCTATTGACTGACTGTCGCGCAGTTTCGCACTGTCTGGTTTGTCGAACCACTGTCGAACAATTTCTGATTGTTCGCGCTATTTCGCACAATTTCGCACAATTTCCCGGAGTTTCGATTCATACTCCAATTATTGTCTGGACTGTCGAGTCATGGGTGTTTTGTGTCTGGATCGTCTGGTTCATACTTCCACGACCTCAACCCGGGGCCGCTGTGGCCTAATGCTGTTCCGAATTTTTGTTCAGAAAACCATGAAAAAAATCCCCGATTCTGTTGATTTTCACTTCTAAAAGTGTTAAATGTATTATGTATGTGTGCTGAATTGGTTGTGATTTTGATTCAAAAAATTATCTTCATTGTCATGAGACCAAGGAATTCAGATGGTTGGATTATGATGTTTTTGTTTTTTTAAAAAAATTCTCTTCTTTTTTGATTGAGTTGTGCATAATTCATACACAAAACAGCTGTTTTCGAAGAACTAAATTCCAATTCCAATTGTGATCCTAATTTCAGTTTTGTTCTATTCTAAGCTGTACGTTTTTTTATTTATACGTCTTGTTAAAAAAGGATAGCAGTTCAACGGCTTTTAAAACGATACAAAACGTACTCAATTATGTAGTTTTCACTGAAAAAGCGCTTCAACGGGGATGAAAGTTATCTTGTTTGAATATAAAATCTATTCATTTGCAAACGCATTGTCATATTGTTTCTTGAATACCTTTACTTTGACTGAGCGAGCTACGTCATTTGAAAGCTGATCGGTTATCAGATGTGAACATCAATTTTCCGCTATCGCCAAAAAATAGCTTTATGTGCAATCATGCTCCCAGTTAAAAGCTATTTAAAAACTTAAGTGATTTTTGCAGTGAAAAATTTTGAAAATTGCAATTTGGCAATTTATAATTATAAAAAATTCAATTGTATAAAAACATCAATTTAGCAAAGACATTATAGATGAACTGGTTTAAATTAGAGCCTTTCACACTTTAATTCACTTATACGGTTTTTCAAATTCCAAGAACAAAATTATCCTGCCAACTTTGATGAAATTCTGCAGAAATTCAAACATACGAATAGGTCTAAAGTCGTGAATCTATTTGAAAACGGTGGAATATCTTTCCTGCTTCATCCGTGTGTTCGACATCACGACTTTGAGAGTTTCAAGGACTGCGCTGAAAACATTTCACGTGAATTCGAATTGATCATTCCGACTACCAGCTCAACAAATGTTTATTAGGCTTCAGAAATTTAACAGTTTGCCGTTATCTGATCTGGCATACATGAAGACAAATAACTCAAGTTCTTTTAAAATGAATGACCAAAACATTACAACTCTATTTTCTTATCATCAAAGAGCAATTTGGTTTCCTGATCAGTGGCCGTGTTTAACCAGAAGTTTGACAAATTTCAAGCCGAATATTGCAGTTCATATATTTGTCAACGCAGTATTGACGCTTAAAGGAAAAAAAAACAGAGGGCTAGAAGAATCTTGTATCTCGCTCGGTTTTCTACCGGTTCTCTGGGACAAATTGAACTGGGAAAACTCGAAGAAAACAGGTTAGCTGTGCGTTGCATATCGTATGCACTGATGACAGTTCTCAGGAATATTTTAAAATTGATAACAAATATGTTAGGGAAAATAATTGCAGTATCGTGAATCAATATGCTAGGGAATGAGTTATAATGACCATAAATAGATCCCTTTAATTATAACCAACAAAACCAAGTACAACAAGCCGAAAACATTTATATAACAACCATCCTATAACCGCTATGACAATGCATACATAATTTTTATGCAAACTCAGTCACAAAACAAAAGCAAATCAGAAGGCTACGAGTACTAACTCACTTGGCATTTTGCGGTGAATTTACCTTTTTTGTTCTGATTTATGCTGATTATTTCGTATTTGCGCATTACTTAAAAACAATGCTCAAATCAAAACAAGAAACCGCTGAGCAAAATCTGTGTTAGGTTTCCTCATTAACAAAAACTCCGCGTGCATGCCTTGAAGCTTTTCCATATTTAGAAGCCCAACCTTATGAAATGACTCCTGTGGGGCGCTTCTAGTGGTGAGGGATACTTTAATGGGAAGGAATTTTTATTGACCAAAATGAACTTTCGAACTACCTTCTTAGAGTCGAGGAAACAATTTTGCATGGGTCGAGCTTAAACACTACTTCACGAGTATTTACAGAATCAGTTTTGGTCGGTAAAAAGAATTTTGAAAGTCCGGGCAATGAAAACGTTTCGGACGAGCAATGTCTTTCATTAAGTCGAGCAAACGTCTTTTGGTTAGTCTTTTTCATTTTATCATTTTAGGCTGCAGTTCTTACTTCTTTTTTACCTACGGAGCAAGAGTACGTGCCATTGCACCGGAGCGGTCCAATTTAAACAAAAGTTGGAGAACTGACAAAAGAACGACTCCAGACTTTTGTCAGGTCTCAAGTTGAAGCAGTTATTCCTGCCGCAATAGATTGATCCAATGAAACAAGTTAGCTTCTCAGTAATGTTTTCCTTCCCATTAGCCATGGAAGAAGGCAGCTTATTTTTTGGATCTTCTTTTTTAATTGTGCCCCCAGTACGTTATTTATCTCCGAGTTACTGAGGACTTGCCATTACATAGCAAACCATTATGTAAAAATATGCACGTGCTTCTGTGTGGTGCAAATAATATGCACCCACTAAGCTGGGGGGGGGGGGGGGCACAAACGGAAAAAATCCGCTTTTTTCATTTCTTAAAAATGTAGTTTTTGATTGAATGTGCACTTATTCAGCATTGCAAAAGTTAAGGAGCATGCATGCTGACTATCTCTAAAGAAAAATTGCGCAATTAGAAGAAATTTAAATTTTTCGAAGCAGAATTGCAGAATCATGAAATGACTTTTACTTGACTGATGTTTTGCTTAACCATTTTTCTTATAATTTTTTGGATCTTTTCCATTTGTGCCCCCCCCCCCCCCAGGTTAGTGGGTGCATATTATTTGCAACCCCCGGACGCACATGCCATATTTTAACATAATGATTAACCATGTAATGGCACGTGCTCTGTAACTGGGGGGAGCATAACGTACTGGGGGGCACAAACGGAAAAAATCCAATTTTTTTATATTGAGACAAACAAAAGTCGAGCCGGTAATCTCAGTAGAGTAATTTTACAGCGTTGTTAATTTGAGTCCAGTAAAAGCCGATAATGATAACTTCGACTGAACAAAATTGCGGCAAATTGATAAAGTGTCGCTGATGTCATATAATGAACTACTTCTGTAGAGCTCTGCTTCTCATCCCACGTCTCTGTCTAGCAGGGTCTCTTTGTTCGATGTCTATTTGTGAGTTATGAATACTCAATTTCAATTGTTGAATTTTTAAGGATCTAGAAATGCTGAGAAACGCAAATATTTTAAGACCGAATAAAAATTAAGCGCAAATATTTGTAAGGTTTACGCTTTTAAACGGAAGACTTTGTAAGATCAATGCTAATTTTTATATAAAACTGTTTAAGGTCTACGCCTATTAATGTAGAATTATGTAAGCATAAAAACACTAAGTTCAATGCAAAATGTGCGGGATCTTTTCTTTTAAATGCAAAACCAGGTAAGATATGTGCTTCCCGGGTCGAGGTTTGACGGTAAAATTTCATAAGAAATGCGGTGAAATGCGGTGAAAAAAATTTCACCGCGTATTTCTTACATTTTTTTGCGGTGATTGCGGTGAAACGGGGTGAATTAATTATTTTCACCGCATTCGCAGTATTCCTACAAAAAAGAAGCGTCAACACCGGGGTTCGAACCTCTGACCTCCTTCAACTGCTTATTCCACTGCGCCAAACGTACTTCTTTAATATTTCTCGTGAATTTACATCAGATTTAGTTGGAAAGCAAATGCTGTGAATTTTTGTAACAAATGCGATGGATTTCGCGGTGAATTTTTGTATGAAATGTGGTGAAACGTGATGAATTATTTTTTTTTCACCGCATTCCATGCCTTCACAGCAATTTTTGCAATAATTTGCCAGAGGAGACGATGCGGTGAATTTTTTTAAGAAATGCGGTGAATTTTTGTTAGAAATGCGGTGAAATGCGGTGAAATATTTATTTTCACCGCATTCACCGCAATCACCGCCTTTCTTACAAAAATTCACAGCATTCACCGCATTTCTTACAAAAATTTACCCAAAAACCTCGACCCGGGTTAGAAACAACATCAATTTCATTTCAATTCCTGAAGCGTAGATTTTACTTCAATTGAACGAATCCACCGTGTACCATCCTTGTATGACTTCCAAAAAATCATAGAGGATGGCTGTATAAAACGGAAGGCTTGATTAAAGATTTTTGACACAACTCATGGAAGAAAAACAGGATCTATTCAGTTTCGCCCCCTCCCAGCTTAGTGCGCTCATCTTTTATGAACCCAGGTGCTTGTGCTGAATTTTTACATAGTAACATTCTATATAACAACATATAGTTTGTAACTGGGGTGAAAAAAAACACTGGGGGGCGAAACAGAATATATCCCATAAAAATTTTCCCAATTAATTTTAAAAGTGGTTGCAATAAATATTAGGTCCAAAAACATCCTATTCAATAATTTCAAGAAAGACAAGGACAGACGAACCGAAGAGAGACAAGGCAGAAAGACAACACATTAGATACTTAGAAAAAAATCATTTTTTACCAATTTATCTGAACCTATGTGGCTTCAAAACTACTGAAATTGCAACTGAGGCTTGAAACCCCAGCATTTATCACAATATCGATCACTTGAAAATTATAAGATGTTTTCTAAAAAGATTTAAAAGACTACAAAAGAAGCAATTAAAACTTCATTGGCACTTTTGAAAAATAAATGTGCTGAAACCCTATGAAAATAAAAGCAGTAAATTGAAACTACCTGCCTCATTAAAACGAAAAAAAACTTGCCAATAACAAGACTTGAGGATAGTACAACCAAATGAACTACATAATCGACATATTTCACAAAATTTATTTGGAAGACAAGTAGTGTCAAAGTCCCTAAACAGTTATTTATGATTTCAAGCTCATAATAATCCCCAATAACTCTTAAATTGATTATCTGTGACATTTGTCATAACAAAAGACACGACAAAACAGAAAAATGTACATTTTGTTGAACTAAAATATATCGATATGTTTTGAAGCAATTGATGACGGTGTCCCTAAAAACGGTAAATATGAGTATTAAAGAGTGCAGTAAAATAAGATTCACAAGCAGTGTCAGGTCAGAGAGCTGCAAATAGTGCAAAATAACAAAACTGGCAACATTAACTACACCCATGTTTTTTGAAAACGATATTGACCAATTTTTTGAAACTGTTAAAATGGAATAGAAATGCTTGGTTTTTTTCATTAGAGGGCTAATGTGACCAATCATTAGTCAAGCTAAGCATCCAAACAATAACTACAAATCAACCATTCATTAAACTCACACAGGAACTTACAGAACCAATATAGAATAAACAAAAAATTTTGTCCCTAAATTAATTTAACAAGGACAAAATGAAGGAGGAAATCACAAAATCTCAAAAACACGAAAAAAGGCAATATGTTCCTTAAAAACAAATTGAGTTTACCTCAGAAAATTAATTCAAAGTGCTGGAACAAAAAAAATGTTCCCCAAAAACTTTTTGTACTAATTTTACATAACATTTTAAAGGAAAATTGCGAAATTTTCACAACCTAAAACTTCTTTTTTTGCAGCAGTTACGGCTGCAAGTACAATTAATAGTTGTTTGATTAGATGGTGGCTGCTAATTTGAATTAAAATATTCACAAATATCAAATAGCAAAGCGTGGGAGCTCATGGAATTCAATCAACAAAATTTCGAAAATTTGAAAACTTTCCCTGTTCAAAATATTGACTCATTATCCTAAATCTCCATAATATTTTCCAGAGAATGGAAGCAATCCGCAGAACTAGCTAACAAAATTATGTTCCCACACTGACACGCACACAAGCTCGCTTACTTGGACACACACACACACACACACACACACACATACACACACACACACAACACACACACACACACACACTTAAACACACACACACACACACACACACACACACACACACACACGCACACACACACACGCACACACATACATACACACACAGAGACACACAAACACACACAAAATTGCTCACCACACGCACTCTTAAGTTCCTGATTTGCTGTGAAATTTTGTTTTTAATCTATGTGAAATAGTAAAAAAAGTAGTTTTCAAAAACTAAATGGTTTTTAAAAGAAAGCAATTTCAAAATTCTACTCCTTCCGATCGGTTATTCAGTTTTTTCAGAGATTTCCGTTCGTATGATACCACTTTCAATTTTCTACTCCAAAACTAAAAAATTAGCGGCCTTAAAGAATAAGCTCCCCAAACATAAAAGTCTACCCCCTCCTCCATTCTGTGAACATATGAGTGTATAAATAACTTTATCCGAAATACACGTGAGAATGTTTGAAAGAGGGATTCATTGTCGTCTCAGTTAAAAACGACTTATACGAAATCATTTATGATGGATCACTTGACTTCTAGGAATTGCCTTATGGTATCAATGTATGACTTTTACGACATCCTAATTGATCTCTTCCACCACTAAGAATTCTTGAAGACGCTGGTGACATAGAGTTGAAAGATGTGAAATGAGACCTCAATGCTGATTTGCGGTACCAAAGGACTGATTTGTATTCATTTCTATTCAATGACAACCACTGTCTATGGCGCACCAAAATAAATAAAAAGTTAGATTATAAATAAAAAACCAGAACCCAAAAAAGGCGTTGTAATGTAGCTGGATTTCAAATAATAAATTGAAAAGAGCACGTGGGATCTTTTCCGTTTGTGCCCCCAGTACGTTTTGCCCCCCCCCCCCCCCCCCAGTTACAGAGCACGTGCCATTACATGGTATATCATTTTGTAAAAATATAGCACGTGCGTCTGGGGGGTGCAAATAATATGCGCCCACTTAGCTGGGGGGGGGGCAAAAACGGAAAAGATCCAGTACGTGATTTGAATTGAATGAATGAATTGGATCGATCAACCTCAATGTCTAGCTATTTGAACAATTAATTGACAAAAACATGGATCTCAGGGAATAAGGAACTGCAGGGAATAAGGAACCCAAACATAATATAGATAATAGTCCCAGAGAATCCAAGACAGAAGTGAATCGATCGCAGATAGGACGGTACAAAACAAAAAGGAAAAAGGGGTCTTTCCAATTAAGGCCCCCAGCTTAGTGGTCAGATAACCTATAGCCCCCAATCATGGTTATTATACCATAATTGGGGGCTTGAATGGGAAAGACCAGGAAAAAGCACATGGGACGCAGTTAACGCCAGTAGTAGTGAAAATGCCTGGCTTGTAACGGGGGGGGCGTCCCCCCCCCCCGTTACAAACCAGGCCTGGCCTTTTTTAGTTATCCTTTTCGAAAACTTGTAAAATTTTTCGAAAAATTTGTTTCTCGTGGTTGGCAAAGACTTGTATTTTTTTTGAGAATTTGGTTTTGTGAGAGGGGTGAAATTTGTAAAGTTTTTGGAAAAAATCTTGGTGGGGTGAATGAGTGAAACTTGTAAAGTTTTTCGAAAATTTTTCAAAAATTTTGTGAAAATTTTGTTTTTCGTGGTTGGCAAAGACTTGTAATTTTTTTGTGAATTTGGTGTTGTGAGAGTGGTGGAACTTGTAGAATTTTTGGAAAAAAGTTGGTGCGGTGAATGAGTGAAACTTGTAAATTTTTTTGAAAATTCTGAATCATTTTTCTAGTCTAATGAGACTAATGAAGGACTGAAAAGCAAAAGTGACTAACCTGATGGAATACTGAGGTGAGGGAAGAAAAAAGATAGTTTCAAATCGATAAGTTTCTGTTCCAATGTAAGAAATTTAATAGTTTTGCGAGTCTGAGACCGCACATGTGGTATTAATTTTATGGGTTTTATTGCCCATATGTTTGAATTAACAAGCAAGTGCGAAGTAATGAAATTGGAAGTTTGTTGAATTTCAAGCCTGCAGAGAAGTTTCAAGTAGAGTTTTGAACTAAAAATGGCGCCTGAGAACGAATGGGGGACAAAACATCGTGAAAATTTGGTCTAAAATTTGGTCTAAAATTTGTCTGAAAATCGGCTAAAAAGTGATTTTATCGCTTCATTACTGCGTCGGGAAGTGCTTGATATGGGGGCCAATTGAAATTTAATAAAATTACGGGTTGAAAAAAGTTTGGGTGGAGCGCTTAAGGTGTTTTTTTGAAGCCATTTGTGTCAAAAACAGACAAAATTTTGAAAAAAATTGCAAAAATTGATAATTTTGGTAGTAAAAAGTTAAAAAAAAATTGTTTTTCGCCGCCAATAAGCATTTTTATACAACTTAAAAACGGTTAAAATATGGTACGAGAAAAACTGTCAGGAAATCGGGTTTATATTAAATATTATTTAGTGATAATTTGTAACTACATTTTTCGTATTTTTTGATGAAAAAAGGCCAAAAATGTGCAGAAATTGTTAATTTTTGAGGTAAGAATGTAGAATAAAATGTTCTATGCTAGTTATAAGGGAGTGGGCAACAAATTTTTATAATGTGAAAGTTTGCTCGAACAATTAATAGAGAGTAATTGGGTGTTGTTTGCATGTTACTTTTTGTTAAATTTTTGTTATTTTTCGGCCTTTTTTGACAAACAAGTAAAAAAATCGATGTTTTTTGGGCGATCAATGTTGAATAAAATATTGGTTCTTCGTTGAAACGCAATTTGCAAAGAAATTTTGTCATTTAATAGCTTGGTGAAACAAATGATAGTGATTAATTGGGTGCTGAATATATGTTTTTTTGTTAATCTTTATGTTTTTTAGTTAAAGCTATCACTATTTTGCGAACCAAATGTCATGAAAGAACAGTCAGCTAACATAGCTGACGTCCAATTGTACAGTTATCAGTGTGCAAGATCATTTTAATTATTTGCGCTGAAATTGTGGATAAAAAAGTGTGAGAGATTAAAAACAAAAAAAGGCATGATTTGGGCAATTTTGCCGGCGATTAACACATTTATGTATCTACGAAGAATTCTTTGAAGTGTTCATGTAAGACTTCACAACATGGTAGACAAAACTTGGGTGTGGCAACCATAAAACTAGGCTGAGTTTGAGATTGAGTTCTATTTTTAGCATAACTGTGCAGTCGACCATGTAAAGCCAAAGTGAGGAAAATTGGTCTTAAATAGTTTTTGTTGGTATTCCATTTTCTTTAGGATTCAATTCAAAGCAAGCCGTGCTTCCTAAATTTCTCTTACTGCGTGTTGATTCCAGTGAGATTGTATTTCTTGTCCACAACGGAAACAAAGTTATGACTGATAAACTTTACTTTAACGATAATAGTGACTTTTACCACGAAATTTCGTGCTCTAGCAAACGAATTGTTGTTGCTTCAGTGAAAACATACGAAACAACGGGAACATATATTACTCTACGACTCTTCAAAAAAGATTCCGAGGAATTTCGTTTTAACCAAAGAATAACTCTGTCAGCTGCTGATTTCAATCTTCTCGGCCAGAAAAAAAACGATTCAAGATCTATCGTCTCGAGGAACTGCAAAGAAAAATAAACGAAAGCAACGATCTGGTTGTGAAAGTGATCTCGAAGAAAGGACTCAGTGCGAAAGTGGAAGAGCAAAAAAAACACGACAAAAAATAACAAATAAAGCAACTGAAAGTGACAAAGAAAATTAATTAGCAGAATGGTGGAGGCAATGGTTGAGCGCACACCGGAATATTTTCGCCAGTTTTCCAAACAATATCGTTAATTTATATGTCGAAGTCAGCCTATATTTGATCACAGCGTAACAAAGAACTTTGCCTACAGCTTGCATATGAATGACGATTTTTGTAAAGTATCTGGATCTCATTATCATGTTATTGCCTCCAATGATCAACTTCCTGATTCTTTCAAGTCTACAGCATTCAAACCATTCATTATCCCTTGTCTCTTTACCTGTTTCAAACTATTTATTTAAACTAACTCAGCAAATACAGTTTTTTGTGGACAAATAATGAACAAAATTGACGAAGCGGTGAAATACAACGAGCAACACCAATTGAACTTTGCAAACTCTAAGAGAAAACTACCTAACGTTGATTATGTTTTTACTAATAGTGTTCAATCTCAAACTGACTTTTTGCCTGATTGTACAATTGATAGATTCTATAGTATTTATAATGGTGGTCTGTACGGTGAGCTTTCCAAATTACTTGATATATTAAATAGTGGCTATGGTTGTTTGAATGTTGACAATAGTTTGATTTTATTAAACTTTAATATGGAATCGAAATCTTCTAATTAATAATTGTGTTCTTTGTTGTCTTTGAGGAAAGAATTGAGCAAAAAATCGTTAATTAAAAATGTTAGAGCATATGATTAGCAAAGCGTAACAAATCAGTATCATTCATATTCAAAAACAAAGGATATTCGTAACCGAACATCACATGCGCAATATAGATGCAAAAAGTCCACAGAATTTTGAGTTTTGACTTTGAACTGGCTTAAGTTTAAGTACTTGAGTCAATTCATTGTAAAGCTGTATCAGACGGGAATACAATATTTGATAGTTTTGTATCGGGATTCCAAGCGTGTCAGCCAAATAAACTTTGTTTTCGTGAAACAAAATAACCATCCAATGACTTCCTTCATATTGCGGTGGTGAAGCATTAACTATAATAAAGCCTTCTCTTGTTAGTTTTGGGAAATTGTCCGCTGCAAAAACTCCATAAAAACAATAGTTTAAATGAATGCATTTTCCCAACAAATAGCGTATTTCATCACTATCCATCGGTGGGGTAGGTGATAATTGAGTTTTTTTGTCACCTTTCGTTCCGAATTAACATAAATCGTTGAACTGGTTTCGCCCAAAAATAAAATTTCTACGTTGGCTGTCAATGCTCCGTCAAATGTAAGTTGAACCAAAATTGAGCAATTCGTAAGTTCTGGATGAAAGAAATCATGAGACGCCTCTTGCGTTGAAGTTAAATCAAAAGCTAAAATAAAGCGATAATTGTCCAGAATTATGCCATGCCCACCTTTGTCAAGAAAATCCAAGGCTTCCAGAGTATTAAAGTAAATGCGGTGGTTAAAAGTTGTTGAGACCGGAGTCCCAACAATAGATTGACCATTTCTATAAACAACAATTTGGCTCAAATTGAATTTCTGGTAGTTAAAACGGATTAGTGCGATTAGTTCCGAGGTATGCTTGATTTGTTGCCATTGCTATGATCATACGTCGTACAGGTCCTTTCGAGAAAATATCCTCATGGCTCCAACTTCTTATTCCAGTTGTAGCTAAAAAGTTTGTGGCAATACTTCTGTATAGCGATACACGGCAGGTGTTTTTAGTAGAGTTTCTTCAATTGCCGTCAAAACATGATCCGCTATTGTCGTTTTTCTAACGGAGAGATTAGCTTCAATTATTTTAACCTTGTAATGTTTATTTGACTCTAAAATTACAGCAAAATCATTTATTGACCTTCCAAATGAAATTCGCAGAGTAACACCACTGAGAAGGAATTATCACAAGTTGAAATATCACTCGCCGGCTTTCCAATAAAATAGTTTTCCTGGGAATTAGCAAGAAGAGCTTTTCTGGCCGCTACGTCGTCCGCGCGACCGTCGGTGCCATCAATTTTAGCTGGCTCATCCTCGTAATAAAATCCCTGACAAGCTAGCCATGTGTTTTTGCAGTTGTTCCCGAATAAAACTCCGTTTCAAGGAATGCTTTGTGTGCATAATTTCCGTTTGTGTGGGAAATTTTAACACCGTTAGCAGATACAGTGCATTCTGAAAATAAAGAATGTAATGCGTTGTTGCTAAAATATGGCTCGTCTGTATTTGTAGCATCAGTTCCTGTCCTTAAATCGCCGTCATTGTTTCGGGAGATTTTGCATTTATATTCAAGGAGAAATTTTTGTAAATCCATGAAATTGTTCCTATCGCCCAAAACTTCAACCTCGAGCATTGGACCGTCCGGGGAATTTGATGGTCCGACTTTTAAGGTAAAAGCATTGTCAAAACAAATAAGCAGAGGCTGTTTTTCAAAAAAAAAATCAAGTGTGGTGTGTGTTGCCTCTAAGGGCACTAAATTAGTAATCATTTTGAACTTTAGAAAAGAAATTTGATCGACTTCTCGTCAAAGGCTTCTCCCTACGAATGCCTTGTTTTGGCTTTTCACCATTGGTTTTTAATTTACGCATTCTTTCTGTTTTTGATCCGACCATTTGTTTTCTTACAGTGTTTTGCACAATCGATTTTTTCCCTTGTTTTGGAGACTTTTTCTTTGTAACAACCTCTACCAAATCAGGAGCTGCTTGAACAATTAATTCACGTCCAATCTTTTTGGCTACAGGCCAAAGAAACTTTCTTGCAATCGGTAATTGGGCTCTGCCAATACCTGCTGCTAAAGCCCCAAAACCAATTCCTTGTTGGCGATAGTGTCCTGAAAAATATGGTGATACAGACTGCTGTTGATAGTAGGCTTCCATTTAGTCGAATATTTTAAAATTTACTGTCAAAATAACTTTTCCTGTTCCAGCGAATGGAACTAATTGTCCGGTTTCTGTCCACAATTGAATTTCAATTGACTGAAAATTTTTTGATAATAACTTTTGTATTCCAAGCTGCTGAAGACAATTCTGTGTGTTGGCTCTATTTCGCAGGGGCTACCGTTTTTCAGGCGTTGTTTTCAATCAATGACTCGAATAAGAGGAGCTTTAGTATCACCTACGTATTGATACTCAATTATGTTAACATAAATAAAAATCAATTGCTTCCACGCAGACAAATCCAAAAGATAATCACCAACAAAAGTTTTTTCTTCGTCTTCTGTCATGGTCAGATTTTCAAAAGTGCCCAAAATCTTGTATCCAATATGAAAACCAGACCCTTCAAGAATACCGTTGAAACCTAAGGTGCTTGGAATTTCGTTATCCGGAAAAGTAATTCCTTCGTTTTTACCAAAGAAGGGGAACAAAACTCCATTGATTTTGTTAAATTGAAAGTCAAATTGAGGCAATCCGGTAACTGTTTTTAAAGATCTCAAAAAATGGTCACGGTTTTCATAGAAACCAATTCCAATGATAGCTCGTTCTCCTCCGTATGGTCTGGAGACAGCATCAAGTGGAATAATTTTCTCATAAAACTTAAGAACTTCAGAGGAAAATATCTTCAAATCACTTTTGTTCATTTGATTTATTTTTGCTGGGAAGATAATTTCACTTAGAGCAACTCGCCAATCCCCTTCCGAATTAATTTCTTCATTGAATTAGTTTTTGAAAGAAGACAAGGTGTTTTGAGGACAAAATATTCATAGAGGCTGATGAAACTAAGTGAACGGTGAATCCACTCATGTTTTGTTTTTTCACTACTGTTGTCTCTAACTTTGACCAACTCTAATTCATAAAATTTTCCTTCGACTGACTCTTGAGATGCGTCAATGAGACTATAAGTAGGAGGATTTGTTGTAGGTATATCGTAAATCTCAAAAACTTCGTTGGTAAATGTTTGCTTGTATCCTTTTCTAAAAGGAAGATCCGTTTTTGATATTCGCACAAAGTCTCAACGTAAAACTTTGGTCGGCGAACTAGTATTGCTGAATCATTAAAAATTATTGATATCAAGTAAGGAACGTCTTTTTTTGTTAATTTATTCGGCGCCGATTCCGTAACTCTGTTGACTCTAGAGTTAATGGTTTGTACAAAGCTCTGCAATTGATTAATATACGAGTATGTCTATTTGTCTTCTAAATATTTGTATATCAAATTCTTGAGCGATCGTTTATTTCTTTCCGCAAATGCTGATTTTTCTCGCTGAAAGTTTTATAAACTTCAATATCATTTTTCTGACAAAGAGTGCTGAATGAGCCCTTAAATTTTGTACCAGCATCTACCCACACTTTTTTAGGTCGCTTGTTCTTTATCATTTTCTTAAAAGCATCTTCTGTAGTTTTGGCGTACTTTGATTTTAAGGGTTCGACTCGTAGATAACGTGCAAGACAGTCCATCGCAACCAACAAATTTTTTACATCTTTGTTCTCTTTTGCTAATTTATTCACATAAGCCAAGTCTAATGACCTATTCTCGTTTATGTCATAAGCAATTACTTTCAGTGTTAGAAATTTTTTTCTATATTTCTTATGCTTTGTGTGGGCATTTTTACTCTCTAGAAGCAATTTCACTTTACTTGGTTTCAATTTTGTGCTTTTTTTAAAATTTTTTCTGCTTCAGTATTCCGCGGGACCTTTCGTATATTTTAACTCAAGCAATTTTTTCTCATTCGTCGAAAGACTCCCAGTCCTTCTCCTCTTGCTGAGTTCTGTCTTCCTTTAAGGTTTCGAAACCATTTCCGGCGTCTGAGGATTCCTCTGTAAGTAATTGGCTGGTTTCTTTGTGCTTGATTCTAATTGGCGCAAAAGTTTTGTTTTTTTTTGTTTGGTAACTCTTTGAGTTCTTTTCTGGATCGCAATTTTATCATTACTGTTGATCACCAAGTCTTCTTTAATGTTTAAAGGCTCTAAAATTTTGAAATAATCTGCATTATTTAATTTTTTAGTTGGTTGCTGCAAATCATAGAGAAAAATGGGGACAATTCTTCCTGTCGCGGTTCCGTCAACAATGAAATTTTCATTTTTGTCAATAACAATTTTTTTTGATACTTTGAAGAGGTTAACTATTTTTTCCGTCCTGGTAAATTTTGCTGGCGCTAGCATGTTGAGATTTTGAAGAGTTTTGTCTGCATGTACTTTTGACAACTCAGTAGGATCAGTTGTTTCCCTTGTATCCAAAATTCCTGGGTTCTCTTTGTCAGTGTTTTCGATTGGTTGCATACGGTTCAAAAACGAAAATTGAGCACCTCTATTCTGAACTCTGGGATCATTTAGATTTTGTGAGGAATATGGTTGCTCCTTCATAAACTGATTTTTGGGAATCAAAATAAACCCTGCAGCAGTTGACATTGCTTAACTCAAATGGATGAAACAAAATTTAATTATGAGTTGAATTAGTTTGAAACCGGTTTTTGTTTCTAAATGTGCTCGCCGTTTATCCATTGATGACTTTTTCTTGAGAACGCCTTCAAATATGTGTCTGTAATTTTATAAGTCTCTTACTTTCACTCTAACATGGCCCAGTAAAACATTGTGAAGACATTCACACAAAACCAGCATAGCATCCTTATCACAACTACGCAAATATTTCCTTAACTGTTTTGGCTGCAAAAGCACCTTTTGCTTCAGTATAGATAATTTTTTCTCTTTCATTGTTTAGGGGAGTTGTTTCTGCTTTATCAGATGGAAGATAGAAAATTGATGGACCTGGCTCAGTAATATATGAACAGTATCGTAAACAATCAGAACTTTTTGGATGAAGATCGATAAGCAAATGATCAAACGGTTCTTTCGTTGCCAATTGATAGCAGTGTTTTAAAAATTTAACGAGGTTCAACTTTTTACCTAAATATTTGACTTGTTGAAAATCACAGGCTGATTTGAACAAAATGATGTGTGTCGTGTTCAAATCTATGGTACGAGACCACTTGCTCTGTTGGTAAAGGTTGTGCTTGATATAAATAACATTAATGTTTTTGTGACGCCATGCAGTGGCCAATTTAACATATTCTTTGTCATTGTAAAATTCTTCATACGAGTCGTCTATTATCAGAAGACAGTTTGCAAGGCTACTCAAAATTTCTAAATTGGCGTACATTTTAAACGTAACACTCAGTGTTTTCTCCATTTTGATGTATGTTTGTTGCATTTCTGTGTATAAAAAAATAATGTTGTTAAATTTTGGGTAAAATGTGTTTCCAATCAACATTTTGAAAATTAACTCTGTTTTGCCACAACCTGAAGGCCCTACAATGGCCATGAAGACTCTATCTTTCGTAGATATAATTTTATTCATAGTCTTGGATTTGGTAAAATGTATGCAACTAAACTTGACAAAATTGATATCCAAACTGAAGTTTCTACACAATTTGGTTTTAAAATGGTGAATTTAACAATTTAAAGTGATATCAGCAGTAAAATAACAAACATTTGAACAAAAATACAACTTCTGATCGTGTCAACGTTGTTTGGTTACAAAATTTCCATGAGGATTTACTGCTACTTTCTTTTTCAAAAAAACTTTCTTCTACAACAGCGTCAACTTGATCAACTGCTACTCCCTCCATCTCGAGACAAAAAAAAATTCTTTTAAAAAATGTATTGAGAAAAAAATCGCTCTACATAAAAAATAGCACTTGAACTCAGTTAGAAAGTCTTTCATATGAACCATAAAGCACTCCAGGAGTCTCTCAGTTTTGTCATAATGAACAATTTTGTGTACTCTTTCTTCCCTCACCATGTGTTGAATCTCCTTCGGCAATAAAGGATCGTTCTTGTCTATTTCTTCACCAACCGGGTGCTTCGACATCGGTAAATGTCTCGGAAGACAGACTCTGGGTTGAGTTTTTGACATTTTGCTTTCTCCACTGAAGAAAAGGTTCAATATAATATACTTAATGTGTAAATGAGCGAATTTCATCCTCAGTCAGCAACAATTTAACTTTTCTCTGTAAAAACTGGTTTTCGGCTTTTATGGTTTCGTCTTTGGAAATTGAAAGACTCAGATTCCCGTCCCCCGTAATCAAGGCGCAAATTATTGAACTCGGTGACAAGGGTGCTTCCACTTTCGTCAATTCTTCTCTCATTTGTTAACCAGTTGAAATAGAAAATGGCTTTTTCTTTTGCACAATGTTTTTTGAAAATTTTTTTGCCCTTTGAATGATTTTGACAGTTTTTTGTAAAATAGTTCAAAGATATCGAAGGACACGCGAGTGAATTCAGATCAATGATAGAGCACTCAAGCAAATCTGACAAAAATTTTACTTTTTCTTCTCCTTTAGCGTATAATTTTGCACCTGGACTCCTCAAGCGAACGCTTTGAATTATTTGTGTGAGATAAATATAGGGATAGTTTCCTGTGTCCCACTCAATACCGTGCAAATTTCTAGTCAACCAACTGAAAGATTGTTTTTGTTGAGTTGTTAACTCACTATATCTTGTTGGAGGTATTTCTGTGACGGAACCCTTCAACATCTAACACAACTGTTTTGCTGCTCAGCATTCCAATATATGAAAAATTGACGGATGAAAAACCTTTAAATATAAGCAAAACAATATTCCCGACAAATGACCACTAAAGAAGTTGCTGCTTTTCCACGGAAGCATACAAGAGTAACCAGGTCCTTGTTTGTATCTTTCGTATATAATACCCCCAGCGTTGTGTAGAATAGCGTGCAATCGTAAATGTTTTGAGATTCTTAAGTATTTATCTACTGAAGATTTATCTATGCCGATAATGCCACCGTAGGTCCTCAATTTTAGCACTATATCAAAATCAAACCCTTCAATTTCACCAAAGTATTCATTTGTAGCCAGAAAATAATTTAACCTTACACTGTTGTTTGGGTATATTGATGAAACCGATAAAAAATTTTCGTGAATTTTGTTCAAACAGTTTCTGCATACAATTGGTTTTTCAAGACGCATACCTTCTTTTCGTTAGTCTGGCTGCGCAATAAACAAAAAATGGAGTATTGATCATTAGGTTGGGAAAACAATTTATTACCAACAGACAAAAGGGGATTTGAGTTATTAATCACATACTGAACCTTGATCATACAAAAGCAAATTCCTTTGAAACGGTTTCAAAATAAGGAAGCAATAAAAGAATTTTCCAAGCATATGCGGGTGTTAGTTTGTATGTATTCTCATAAATAGTTTATACAATACACTAGTAACCACACATAGACACACAGACACGTACACATACACACAAAACGTACACATATAATGTTAACAACACGTTGTACTGTTGACTACCATTGATAAGATAGTATTAATTACGTTCGAGCGGTATGCAGGCACAAAATGTAGCGTAAAAGCAAAAAGGTCAAGTTTTGTTCCAAAGCCTAATAAAACCGGGAGTTTAACAAAACTTCGTTAAGTGTATGTTGAATTGATTTCGTCCTATCTAAAAAAGGAATTTATTGCGAGAACACATGTGAAGTTCCAGACATTGACAAACACTAAAGCCTTATATATCTTTTGATCTACATAGCGTTCTCCACATCAAAGCTGTTTGGTATTTGAACAACATGCTGCTGTCATCAATTGCTCTAGATAAGAAAGTAATAAAATTAGGTGTGTACATGCAACATAGCTAACACGGAAAGATTAGAAAGGTTAAACTGAATAGTATACCAAGGTTCACTTAAAACACAAGGATTTGAATGTAATGAAATTGTGTGTAATAGCTATTTGAGTTTCCGTTTACAACAAAACGGAAGGAATTGATTGATCACGCCTCAGTTCAATATTATAACTGAACTCTTCGTTTCCTAATTTTCAATTCACCTTTCATTTGCTCAATTCAAAATTTCATTTAGCAGAAGTGTTCCTGTTGTTCCTATTGTTCAATTCGATTACCAAAATTCTACCACAACCAAAGAAATTATTGCTAATGTCTCCTCTAGCCATCATTCTAAAGGCTGAATCGACGCCTGACAGCCGAACAATTGCTTACGAGACTTACAGAAAGCAAACTGTTATCATTGCACAGCAGGACTATCGGTTAGATGAGTGGATTACAGTAAATCACATGGCTGTGCCTATTGTGATTTTTGATTTTATTCAGTCATTTCGATTTGAGAAAGGACTTATGAAAGGAGCTCAATACTTGTTGGATTTCGTAACTTCTTATGTCAGCGAGTTTGTATTTGACCCAGACACATTGGACGATCGAATACGAAAAATTTTTTACAATTATGACGTGAAAGAAATCCCGCTGTATGAAAATCGAGAAGGTTACTGGAGAGATCTTGAACTGGTTAAAAGCATTTGGAAAAAGAAACCAGATATTGAGAGCCCAGAAACTTTTAGCGAACCAACCCCACCTGCCATGGTTCAAGATACAATTGCCTGTACACCTGAGAACAAACTCAAAAACAAACCAGATGATGTTTCTAGCAGTGGAAGTCTTGCGACTCCACCCGTGAGCAAGTGTTTTGCACCAAAGAAACGAAGAATCGATCTCAACTATGAAAACTAAATCAAACTTATTCCTTTGTTGATATTACTTTGTGTGTGTGTGTGACATTCTTTTGTGAAGCTGACTTTCTACATTTTGACTATTTTATAATTGAATTCTTAAATCATTCAGCTTATTTCAAGTATCAAATTTTAGCAAAAAAGCACTTCATATTATTCGTGCAAAAAGTCACTATTATCGTTAAAGGAAAGTTTTTCAGTCATAATTTTGTTCCCGTTGTGGACAAGAAAAACAATCTTATTGGAATCAACACGCAGTAAGAGAATTTTAGGAATCACGACTTGCTTTGAATTGAATTCTAAAGAAAATGAAAGACCAAAAAAACTATTTAATACCAATTTTCCTCACTTTGGCTTTACATGGTCGACTGCACAGTTATGCTAAAAAAAGAACTCAAACTCAAACTCAGCCTAGTTTTATGGTTGCCACACCCAAGTTTTGTCTACATGTTGTGAAGTCTTACATGAACGCTTCAAAGAAGTCTTCGTAGATACATAAATGTGTTAATCGCCGGCAAAATTGCCCAAATCATGCCTTTTTTGTTCTTAATCTCTCACACTTTTTTGTTCTTAATCTCTCAGACTTTTTTATCCACAATTTCAGCGCAAACAATTAAAATGACCTTGCACACTGAAAACTGTACAGCTGGACGTCAGCTATTTTAGCCGACTGTTCTTTCATAACATTTGGTTCGCAAAATAGTGATAGTTTTATCTAAAAAACATAAAAAGTAACAAAAAAACATATATTCAGCACTCAATTAATCACTATCTTTTGTTTCACCAAGCTATTAAATGACAAAATTTCATTGCAACTTGCGTTTCAACTAAGAACCATTACTTCACTCTACATTGATCGCCAAAGAAACATCGATTTTTTCACTTTTTTGTCACAAAATGCCGAAAAATAGCAAAAATTTAACAAAAAGTAACATGCAAACAACACCTAATTACTCTTTATTAATCGTTCGAGCAAACTTTCACATTATAAAACTTTGTTGCCCACTCCCTTTTAACTAGCATAGAACATTTTATTCTACTTTCTTACCTCAAAAATTAACAATTTCTGCACATTTTTGCCTTTTTTCATCAAAAAAAACGAAAAAAAATGTTGTTAGAAATTATCACTAAATGATATCTAGTATAAACCCGATTTCTTGACAGTATTTCTCGTACCATATTTTAACCGTTTTTAAATTGTATAAAAATGCTTATTGGCGGCGAAAAACATTTTTTTTTAATTTTACTACCAAAAAACATCAATTTTTGAACTTTTTTTTCCAAAATTTTGTCTGTTTTTGACTCAGAATGGCCTCAAAAATACACCTTAAGCGCTCCACCCAAACTTTTTTCAGCCCGTAATTTTACCAAACTTCAATTGGCCCCCATATCAAGCACTTCCCGACACAGTAATGAAGCGATAAAATCACTTTTTTAGCCGATTTTCAGACAAACTTTAGACCCCAATTTTTTCAATTATTCAGCCAATTTTCAATTTTCAGCTTATTTTGTCCCCCATTCATTCTCATGCGCTATTTTTAGTTCAAAACTCTACTTGAAACTTCTCCGCAGGCTTGAAATGCAACAAACTTCCAATTTCAATACTTCGCACTTGCTTGTTAATTCAAACATATGGGCAATAAAACCCATAAAACTAATACAATTGTGCGGTCTCAGACTCGCAAAACTATTCAATTTCTTACATCGGAACAGAAACTTATCGATTTGAAACTAACTTTTTTCTTTCCTCAACTCAGTATTCCATCAGGTTAGTCACTTTCGCTTTTCAGTCCTTCATTAGTCTCATTAGACTAGAAAAAGGATTCAGAATTTTCAAAAAAACTTTAAAATTTATGAAAAATTTTACAAGAAGTTTCACTCATTCACCGCACTAACTTTTTTCCAAAATTTCTACAAGTTCCATCACTCCCACAACACCAAATACACAAAAAATTACAAGTCTTTGCCAACCACGAGAAACAAAATTTTCACAAAATTTTCGAAAAATTTTCGAAAAACTTTACAAGTTTCACTCATTCACCCCACCAAGATTTTTTCCAAAAACTTTACAAATTTCACCCCTCTCACAAAACCAAATTCTCAAAAAAATTACAAGTCTTTGCCAACCACGAGAAACAAAATTTTCGAAAAAAATTACAAGTTTTCGAAAAGGATACCTAAAAAGGCCACGCCTGGATTGTAACGGGGGGGGGGGGGGGGACGCCCCCCCCGTTACAAACCAGGCATTTTCACTACTACTAACGGCTAATATTGAACGCATTGAAGTCTTGGAAATGGCCTGAATCCTGTCTGATCCGAGATCAATTTGGTCGGGAGCACAACGTGGCATGTAGGTACCTCGATTTTTGAAAAATTTTTGCTGATATATTCCGTGGTGCATATAATGAGAAAGCTCCCATTTGTTCCTGAGATTTGTTCCTGACATTTGTTCCCATTTGTCCCAAATAACTAGCAACCCATTTGTTCCTGAGAAGTTGAGCAACATACTGGAAAAATGACTGAGTCCTTGATAGAGCTCGCAGTTGACAGTGAGTCTCGATTGAACTCGGTTCCAAATGACAGCCTTTTTGGAGGTTTAGATTGAGCTCGAAAATTGCTTAGACTGCAAACTAATTACATAATGAATTATTTTTTTAGAAAATTTTAATTCATATCCTCTGCATTTTTTAACAGTTCAGTACCTTGATGTGCGTTTAATGTCAAAAACTGAACAAAAGAGCAGCTTCGAGAACAATTGTTTCACTTTCAAAATGTTGTCCCATCAAAAAAAGTTTATTGTACAAGAATGATTGCAGAACACACCAGAGAAATATTTTTGCTAGACAACCAACATCCAGTCTTTTTTGTATCCTTTATAATAACTTCGATGCGTTCAATTTATTTCCGTGTGGTATAGTTTTTGCCATTTTCCAAGTTCACCTCGCATATTGCGTAATGCAGTTGTGTCCCGTCACATTCATAATCATCCAGTCCGAGATACTCCGGCTGTTTGCCCAGTCGGCTCTGGGCTGTGCATTTTTCGTCGCGAGCGTCCAAGATGTTTCCAGGCTGCAATGCATTTCGCCACAAACTCAAGGGGCATTGTGACATTTTTGTTGAATGGGCTTGCGAAGAGGTTACGGTTTTTTCGAATCTCTTCGTTGGACTTGCTTAGGACGCCATTCAAACCCAAACGAACGTGTTCTCGTCTTATCCATTGTGTCCAAAATCCTGCCTTACCGTATTTTGGAATTCCTTGTTCGATCGCAAATTCCAACACAAATAGCAGCTCTCTCTGTTAAAAGCCAATTTTTATAAACCAAATTATTTGGAAAGACTACTTTCGACTAATTTTGTTGCTCTAATGACAAGAAACAACTTTCATTGAGCAGACATTTCATGAAAAATCTATTCCCGTTCAAAAGGAAAGGGAATCATTGTCGTCTCAGTTAAAAATGACATATACGAAATCATTTATGATGATCACTTGACTTCTAGGAAATGCCTTATGGTATCAATGTATGACTTTTACGACATCCT
This sequence comes from Convolutriloba macropyga, assembly GCF_964194025.1. Classification (NCBI taxonomy): domain Eukaryota; kingdom Metazoa; phylum Xenacoelomorpha; order Acoela; family Convolutidae; genus Convolutriloba; species Convolutriloba macropyga. The sequence goes on along the minus strand of NC_134471.1, from coordinate 77,398,373 downwards.
AATTGATCTCCTTGACCACTAAGAATTCTTGAAGACGCTGGCGACATGTTGAAAGATGTGAAATGAGACCTCAATGCTGATTTGCGGTACCAGAGGACTGATTTGTATTCATTTCTATTCAATGACAGCAACCACTGTCTATGGCGCACCAAAATAAATAAAAAGTTAGATTATAAATAAAAAGCCAGAACCCAAAAAAGGCGTTGTAATGTAGCTGGATTTCAAATAATAAATTGAAAAGAGCACGTGGGATCTTTTCCGTTTGTGCCCCCAGTACGTTTTGCCCCCCCCCCCCAGTTACAGAGCACGTGCCATTACATGGTATATCATTTTGTAAAAATATAGCACTTGCGTCTGGGGGGTGCAAATAATATGCGCCCACTTAGCTGGGGGGGCAAAAACGGAAAAGATCCAGTACGTGATTTGAATTGAATGAATGAATTGGATCGATCAACCTCAATGTCTAGCTATTTGAACAATTAATTGACAAAAACATGGATCTCAGGGAATAAGGAACTGCAGGGAATAAGGAACCCAAACATAATATAGATAATAGTCCCAGAGAATCCAAGACAGAAGTGAATCGATCGCAGATAGGACGGTACAAAACAAAAAGGAAAAAGGGGTCTTTCCCATTATGGCCCCCAGCTTAGTGGTCAGATAATCTATAGCCCCCCCAATCAAGGTTATTATACCATAATGGGGGGCTTTAATGAGAAAGACCAGGAAAAACCACATGGGACGCAGTTAACGGCTAATATTGGTTCTGTATTTTTAATTGACAGCGTAATTTTCCAGTTTTTCTTGTTAGCAACTACCATAGTCATTTCTCTTCCGCTTGAGACACTTGAAAACAGGCCTTTATGGCCTAATAGTGATCTCCCAGGGTGATATTGATTTTGTCTTGATGTAAATATACATAATAAAGATGCTTTTTTTATATTTTGACCCCTGGAAACAATTTACTATTATTATTATTATATTGAACGCATTGAAGTTTTGGAAATGGCCTGAAACCTGTCTGTCGATTTTTGAAAAAGTTTGCTGGTATATTCCGTGGTGCATATAATGAGCTAGCTTCCATTTTTTCCTGAGATTTGTTCCTGACATTTGTTCCCGTTTGTCCCAAATAACTAGCAGCCCATTTGTTCCTGAGAAGTTGAGCAACATACTGGAAAAATGTCTGAGTCCTTGATAGAGCTCGCAGTTGACAGTGAGTCTCGATTGAAGTCGGTTACAAATGAGAGCCTTTTGGAGGTTTAGATTGAGCTCGAAAATTGTTTAAACTGCAGGCTAACTTCATAATTAATTAATTTTTAGAAAATTTTAATTCATATCCTCTGCATTTTTAACAGTTCAGTTCCTTGATGTGCGTTTAATGTCAAAGACTGAAAAAAAGAGCAGCTTCGAGTACAATTGTTTCACTTTCAAAATAGTTTGTCCCAACAAAATAGTTTTATTGTATATGAATGATTGCAAAGCACACGAAAGAAAATATTTTGGAATTCCTTGTTTGATCGCAAATTCCAACACAAATAGCAGCTCTCTCTGTTAAAAGCCAATTTTTATAAACCAACTTATTTAGAAAAACTATTTTCGACTAATCTTGTCGCTCTAATGACAAGAAACAACTTTCATTGGGCAGGCATTTCATGAAAAAACTATTCCCGTTCAAAAGGAAAGTTATCCAATAAGGGCAATGAAAAAACCGAACACACGAGATATAGAACCTGCAAAGTATAGAACCTTCCTGCAAAGTTTGCTGGCAAGGTAATATGCAGGTAAAAATTTCCTACAATTCAAACTTGTACATATTTCAGATACATGAGCTGCTTTCATTTTTTTAATACCCTGATATTATTATATTTGGTTTTTAGCTCATTGCATTTGTTATGCTTCGTTTTGACCAGATCCATCATTTCTTTTTTCTTACTTTTTCTGTGCTCTGTTTATCTCAAGGATATGTTCTATTTGACTTTTCAAGAGTTGATTTTTTGCCGCGCTTTTGAAATCACGTCTTTTGATTAAACTTTGAAACCAGCTGCAAACTAAATCTAAGCATTAACAATTACTCTAACTTATTTTAGCGTTAGCTTGAATTGATTGCCAACTCAATTGAATCTTAATTTTGAGTTTAATATAATTAATCTTCTACAGTTGCCATGAAATGAAATTTCAAATTTCGAGAACACGGTATACTAAAAAAATGATCCAGTCTATTTTAAGATTACGTAAGAAAGTTGTTTCTATACTATCTCTCTTAACAAATACTAACGTATGGTTGAACTAATGGTCCTAACATCAAAGTAAGTGATCCTTTACTCCATTAAAGCTTTTTGACTTTGAATGCTTTGAGCTTTTTAATGCATTATGTATTGTGCAATTTTTTCATATGATCAAAGGCCTAGCAAAAATCTTTTTTCGTAATCAGAGCTCAGTTACGTCGTTCTTTGTCCTAGGATGCTGAATAGCGGATTTTAGTAGAATAACTTGAAAAAGCTTGAAAAAGAACAAAAACAGGTCCGCTGAAGCAATTCGAAAACTTGCATGTGTTTCCGAGCTTCAGAAACTTTTTTTTATCATATTGGCCCTCATTCGGTCTATCCTGGTAATCAATAAAGTAAACTTCATAGAGTTTTAGAAAATCTTTCTCTGACTTAATGAATTTTTGTATCAATTGCAGGATAAATTATTAAATTTAAAAAAAAAAACATTTTTTCACTGTTAAGTTGACTTTTTAAAAAAAGAAATTATCAGTAACAGCGATAAATGAAGGTAGCAGGGCGTTTGCAAGACACGAATCATGAACAAAAGAATCAAAGGGTGCTACTCAGAGAAATCTGATTGCAAACTCTGTCCTGAGTTTTGAATGATTTCCAACGATAGTTCATAATTTGAAATCAGATTTAAAATTAAAGAAATAATTTGAGTTTTTTTGGTCTGAGCTCACCTTTTAAAAAATGAAAAATCGCCTATTTAATTCATAAACTTGCCATCTTAACAACTGACATTACGGATAGAAGTAAACTTGGCAAATTTACCGTTCTCTTGTTGACTGATAATTGGAAAACGGAAGCAAAAGAAAGACGTTGATCTAAACAGCTGCCTTAACAAATCTTGAAACATATTTGCAATTTTTTTCTAGGACCAATTTCTAGACATCAAATTGATTACGAATTGACACTGAAACACCTTAAGAATCAAAATACCCGACCAAAATATTGAGACAACATTGGAAAACAGAAACCATATTGATTCGGCTAAACAATAATAACTATCGGCAAAATGAGTTTTCATTCAAGACCGCTTTCTCATTCATATTTGAAATCAAGTAATTGTTTGACGCCCTAAAACAACTCGCCGTTTTGATTCTCTTCTTTTGATCTTCTTTTGGATTGATCAAAATCACAAACTCAAAGTAATTTGAAATTTCATCTATATGTGTGAGAAGATATCTTAAAAAAGCAGTGCTCCAATTGAGATCGAACTCTTTGAATCGTAAAAAAAAATGTGAAGATCACTCTCACTCTGGCTATCGCTAAGCAAATGGTGAAAAACGCAAAATTTGTGGCAGCGTTAGTTAATTGAACAGTTGAACGAAAAAAAAAATTGGTGAGGCATTTTTTTTAAAAAAAGAACACTGAATTCAATCCATTATTGCTGTGCAAAAACAAATAAGTAGATTGCGCAAAACAAAATAGCAGTGCAAAGTATCAATAATAATAGCAATGTCATAACTGAAAAAAAATTATTTATTCGAATTGGAATCAAGAAAAGTTAGTTTTTAAACCTTACATGTTTCCAAGAAAAACAACCGATAACCGCATGCAATGGTCTTTTTTAAATTCCTCAAAAATATGATAAAAGATTTGTTTTTTGCTTTTTTTTGTTTTTTTTTCGTTTTTTCTTAAAAGACAAGGTAAAGAATTCCAGTCCTGTAAAGCTTTTCTAACGAATGAATTTTCTAATTTTGAGCTCTTGAATTTATAGCCCCAGTACTCGAGTCCAATTCTTTCATGTTTGTTAATTTTCCTGGTTTTAAGTTCACGGCCCCTGCTTTTATCAAATGGTGGTAGTTGGTTGGTTTTAATCTTCCAGATGTAATTAATTCGCTTCAATTTCGAAAAATAATGCATAGGTAGAATTTTATGCTCTAGTTTCAGATCTCTTGATGAATCAAACTTTTTTCTAAAGAGGCTAGCTTTAACTGCCCAATTAAGTTGTCTGCTCAGTGTTAGAACAAGATTTTGGTTGATAGACTGAATTATAGTTGCTGAATAAAGTATATGACTCACAACTAATGCGTTGAGAATGAGTTTTTTCATATTGTCTGGAGTTGTTCTTCTTATTGTATAAATAGTCTTAATACGGGCAGCCATATTTTTAGTATGTGTTTTGTTTCTTCTTGGAAAGTTAATAATCTATCAATGTCTAGGTATTTGTTTGCCTCTTTTTCATCAATGTCTACATTTTCAATAACCATTTGTGTATTGGTAGTTCGTTTTGTTTTGCTAAAGACTAGGAACTCTGTTTTAGAGGCATTGAGACTTAACTCATTTGATTGGAAAAAGGTAATTAACTTTTGTGTTCCCATTTTTAAATTTTTTTGCCATCTTCGATTGAGGTATTAGATATGAGAACGATTGTGTCATCTGCATATTGAATAAGCTCTGTTTCGTTGTCAAGGTATTTATGCATGTCATTTTTGTATAAATTGAACAGCAGTGTACCAAGGACTGTTCCTTGAGGAACTCCTCTAGTGAGTTCAACTGGATCCGATAGAATGTTTCAAAATTATTTCAAAAAGTTACCAATTTTGTCAACTTTACCAATTTTGGGTCTCGTAGTCAACTTTGCCAATTTTGGTTCTCGTATTCAAGAAATAACACGACAGCACAGATTTTTTAAACTTCTTCAATACCCAATTTAGGCTTATTAAAATACATAAAGTTTACCCTGCGTTTGTTGAATCGACGTATTAAATGAGATGAATGTCCCCACTATAGCCCCCCCCCCATGAAATTATAGTTCCCCATTATGGTATAATTACCATGATGGGGGGCTATAGGTTATATGAGCACTAAGCGGGGGGGGGGGGGGGGGAGAGGTTATAATGGGAAAGACCCAAATTTTTATATTCATTTTTTTAGTTACCAAAGAAACTTCTCGCAACAAAAAACTAATGTTTTCATTAACTTTTGTCTCCCGCTTAAACAAGACATGATTCAATCAAGCTTGCTCGCACTGCGCTATGTCTATCAGGACTCTGTAACACGTGCTATTACCCAATGATCCGTTATGAATTAATAACTCGCATGCCGGGTGGTTGCAATTAATTTTCACCCACATAGCTGGAGAAATGTGAACACAATTTGAAAAAATTGAGTCTGTCAAATTCACGAAATTATACCCCCCCCCCCTCATTACCGGTTACTGGCAATAAATCGTATAGACCCCAAATCATGGTAAACAAACCATTATGGGAGGCTTCAATAGGAACGACTAAATTGTACTTAATATATAATTAACGCTTAGCAGAAGGAAAACTATAAGTGAGTAATTGACGGATCTTTTCCGCTTGTGCCCCCCCCCCCCAGTACGTTATGCACCCCCAGTTACAGAGCACATGCCATTGCATATAAATTTTTATGTAAAAATATGGCGCGTGCGTCTGGGGGTGCAAATAATATGCGCCCAATGAGCTGGGGAGGGGGGCACAAACGGAAAAGATCCAATTTTCCTTGTATAGAAAAGCACATGAATAATTGATTGAGCCCCCGAAAAGTTGTGACTGTTTCAAAAACAGAAAACACTGGCCTGAAAGCGGACTGGACGAGTTGGGGTGGATTTTTGAATGGTTACCATTACGAAGTGGAAAATCTTTACTTCAAATTGTTGGAGAGGATTCCAACTACCTTTTCGAAAAATTTACCTTGGACTGAACTTTAACAAAATCGGCGAAAGCGAATCCGTTCTCACACTTTTGGCTAGCAACTCTAGCATTCACAGGACCTTCGTCTACATCCAGCAGAGCGAAACAAGCAGCGATTCCGGAGCCATTGAGGAAAATGCAGTTATTTGGACATACCGGGGCAGCATCACTGTAGCTTGCACCAGTAGCTTGCATTAAACAAGCCACAACCAACGCAAGTACCAGGCAACGAAAAGGTGTACTCATCCTTACGTCTGTATTGTCGTTTTTGTTCGTTATTAAACATAAGAAAGAATCGGTATCGTCGTTTTTAGACGTAAGATAGGTTCGGGATCGTCGTTTTTTCATCGCAAGCAAGATTAGGTATCGTCGTTTAATTGGTTTCTTTCAGTTTGTGACCCCACCCCCCTTCAGTTTAGTGAGTGCGTATTATTTGCATCCCTTAACTTAAATTAAACATATAACATGTAAATACACGTTTTGTAATCTGCAATTAAGGAGTACATTGTGTAGTGGGTGTGGGAAGGAAAAAAACTGGAAATAGATATGCTATAAGAAAGAGTAACGAATGATTCATTAGCAGTAGTGTTTTTAGGTTTCTGATATGTTTCGCCTATTTCTGTCCACTTTATCGCTGTATGGTCAAGAAACTGATTTCAAACCTGTTTTCAATTTTGAAAAAAAATGTTTTTTATTAATTCGCTCAAGACCAGTTTCCATTTAAGCAATAAATTGTAGGTCTACTATGTTTTTGCGTGCCCAGGTTGACCAGACTTGGAAAACTTAAAGAGGCCTTACTAAGACACCGTGTGAGTCTTGAAAAAACCGTACTAAGTCTTGTCAAGTTCAATACGGCACCGCTCTACGGCCGTGATAAGATTTATAAGTTACCATGCTACGGCCGTACCAAGATTAATAAATTGCCCTTAAAAATGAGATAGAATGAACACTGTCGAAAAATTCTGCATAGGTAATTGTCCCGAAAATTATGGAAGAACGATTTTGCGGTTACAAAATCCAGTCTTAAGAAATTGTTTATTATGCCTCTATCTGAATTTAAAGTCTTATAAGTAAGTCTCCTCACCCTGTTACCTATCATCTTTGTATTTTCTTTGGTTTTTTTGCTTAATTTTAAATGGATTCTTCTTTTATCTGATTGTAGTAACCTAACCTCTACTTCATTCAAAATTTCCATATAGAATTGTTTTGTTTCTCCTAATTCTTTATTTAATGCTTTCAAAATAACTTTACAACGTTCGTATATGTAGAGTTCACTCACAGTGCATAGCTTATTTTTCACTCTCAAAGCATCTACTAAATCGTTTCTCTTCAAATTAAAAATAGTTCTCCAAATGAATCTTTGTTATTTTTCACTTTTCATGATCTTTGTTTTACTTGTTGTTCCATAGTTAAGTACTCCGTAATGAATAACTGGTTGAATGTAGGTAATGTAGACTCTAATCAACCATTTACGGTCAAAAACTTTAGAAAGATATCTTATTGTACTCATATTTGGTATTATTGCTTTTCTAATTCCTTTTATGTGCGCTTCAAATTTTAGCATCTGATCAATTTTCAAACCTATGTACTTGGAACTTTGAATAGTTTTTATTTCTTGTCCACTCACCACAAAACCGTTAACCAAAATGGCATGTAAATTCAATTATGTGTGTTTTTGACGTGTTAATCGTTGGTTTATGTTTTTCAAAGCAGTTGATATTTTTTCAATTTTTCATTTGCAATTAAAATTCCTGCATCAGTTCTGTAGTTCTGAAGTACTGATGTGTCGTCTGCAAATAATGTTATTTGAAACTCTAAAATTCCTCTGGAAGGTCATTTATATATATATATATATATATATATATATATATATATATATATATATATATATATATATGAAAGAGAATAGGACCGCGCACAGGACCATGGGGTACACCCGTATCTATCTTTTGTAAGTAGGACTTTTTGGCTGCAGCGATGACAAATTGTGTTTGTTCTGAAAAAAAACTAATCACTGTTTTCACAATTCGTTCATAAAATTTGGCGATTACAGGGAGCAAAGATATAGGACGATAATTGCTGCAATCTAATTTGTTTCCTGACTTGAATAATGGAAATACTTCAGCTATTTTTGAAACATTTGGTTTTTTTCCAAGATCGCCCTATTAATCAGAAAAGACAAAACGCCACTGATTTCGGAGTGGACCAACTTTAAAAACTTATTGCTTACACCCATAAAGTATTCAGACACACTGTTCTTAAGGCTGCTAATACATCTAGAAATTTCAAGCGAATTTGTTTCTCTATAAAAAAGTGGTGAACTACACTTATTACGTTTTGGTTTCTAATGGGTCGGGAGAAGTGATGAAATATTTTTGACAACATTAATAAATTATGTGTTCAGGCTATCGGGGTTTGGGTTATTTAAACAGAGCTGGTTGTTTTTTCCATTATGCTGAAATTTTTTTAGTGATTTAATTTTTTTTCTCCCAAGGTATCATTTCTGATAAATTCTTTTTGATTCGTCAACTAGTTTTTTATCTCTGTTTCGCTGGTTTTTGTAGCGTTCCCATTAGTTTGGGGTTCATGAAAAAGAGAAACCTTTGTAAAACTTCATCTTTTTCGCCTACGCATGTTCGCATTTTTGATGTTATTTGTAATCCAACCCTTGTTTTTATATCTATTTCAGATTCGGTTTTTCTTTTTTTGGAAAAAATATTGCCAATGCTTTACTTAGTAAACCGTTGATCAATGCTAAAGCGTCATTGATATCCCAATGTTAAAGTTCATCTTCGAAATCCCGAAGAGCAAAGAACATCCAATTTTTAAGTCCATTTAAATGAGTTTCATTTTCAGATTTTTTCCAATCCCTCGTTAAATCTTTTCAAGTGGGATGTTTTCAACTATAAATATATCTGTTTTGTCCAGAACGCTGAAATGCTGGTTATACCATTTTGGTCAACGCCATAGAAAAGTGTAAAATTGGCGAAGCGCAAATCTATTAGAGAAGTATAAATTCTTCGTGGTCTTGTGGGTTGATGGTTTTTCAGAGAAAAGTCATAACTCTCCATAATTTCTACTAACCATGAAGCTTTGAACGAAGTGTTTAACACATTAATATTGAAGTCCCCGCAAGCAACATGATCAATAGTTTTGGTTCTCAGTAGATTGTTTAGATGTATATTCATTGTTCCGATGAAAATACCTTTGTTTGCATTTAGTGGTTTGTACAATTTTATCAATGCAAGCTGATGTTTAGTTCTGAGGTTGGTTTTTTGTGAAAGTTGCGGAAAAAAACCTGTTTCCTTACGTCCATTTTTATTATCGCGGAAGTTGCAGGAACGCAATTGTAATCCTGTAATTGTTCTCAAAAGTATTCTCAAAAGTAATTCCGCGAAAATCGCAGAAATACATCCTATCTCGTAAAGATACCTTGTTGCCGTTGTTGTTGTTCCGCAGAAGTCGCAGACTACAAAATTGACAAAAATAAAGTTAGAAATCAACTTTAATTTCGATTAAACAGAAAAAAAAACAATATATTTTACTTCTTTTTTATGCTTCAGCTAGGAAATTTTTGTTAATCGTTTGCATTTTTTCTTCCGGAGACATTTTTTCACAATTTTTTGCGCGCAATCTGGCCTCTTCCTGGCGATCATGAGTTCACTCCCACTCTCGAGTGTTTTTGATGTTTTGCCGAGCTTGCCTTTTTGATAGGATTTTTCAACTTGCCGAGATCATTCAGATAGCACAAATTTTTTTTTCATCGCTGCCAGCTTTAAAGCATAATACTGAAACTTTAAAATTTCTGGACGTCACGATTAGCCCACGCTTTTCAACTTCGGAGAATATACTTTGTTCTACGTGACCAAGGGGCTCGTTGATTTATGTATTGTTTTCGTTCAACGGATTTTGTTATACCTTTTAGTTTGCGTCAGGTTTCATAACCATTGCCTTCTTATGAAATTGAATGAACTGATCAGGACCAAGATGTGACTTTCGAGAGCACAACAGTCTAATCAGTGGAGGTTATCGGACATACTTTGAGCTCACACGGATTTTCGAACACACAAAATAATAATCGGAGGACAATTCAGTCTGGGTTGGTCTGATCAGTGGTAAATTTCATCTGGAACTGTATGACCAGGGGCCTTTTCGGTCTGGACCTCAACCTGGGAAGCCAAAAAATGTTCGATCTCAAAATTTTATCACAGGCATTGTTGAAGTTACATTCTTGAAGTTTCAATTCTACTGAGTCAATGAAAAATTCTACAATTCTAGAGTCAATGAACAACTGTGAAATAGATCGCCCATCATATTGCGACATAATTATTTGTGATCCCATTCTTTGCTCTGTCTTATTGAATTTCTTAAAAAAAACTCAGTGAAAACTGAGTCTCTGTAAAAACTAATAATTAAATTTTTATTTGTTTTTTATAAGTTTTCTAATAACTTCAACTGAAAACTAAAACCGAAAATTAAATTTCTCTAATAACTCCAGCCGAAAACTAAAACCGAAAACTAAATATCTCCAATAACTTCAGCCCAAAACTAAAACCGAAAACTAAATTTCCTTAATAACTTCAGCCGAAAACTAAAACCGAAAACTAAATTTCTCTACTAACTTCAACCGAAAAGTAATGTGCGCTTTTATTATGGAGTACCTCCTTACTTTCTAATGAGCAGAAGAGAACAAGATGAAAAAGGAACTATTTTCTTGGGACCACACTTGGCAAAAAGCAGAAGCACCTGTCTCACAGACAACTCTTGTTGCGGTCGGGACTTCATCAGATCACCGGTAAAATGTAAGTTGTGTGCTTTAATTAGAAGAGAGTCACTGATAAGAATAATGCAGTTGGTTTATAGATTGAAATTGATTTAATCCAGCTGAAATCTCAGCATGTTAACTAAATGGCTCCGCATTTTACCGTTCATGGAAAAAGTACCTCTCGGAATACTTTTTTTGAGTCATTGCCTTAAACGCCATTAATTCAGGACTATAATTTCAAGATCGAAATGCTCTTGTTAATTAATTGCTCTCGAACAAAGGTTGAAGTAAAGGTGTGTGTCTTTTCTTATGCAAAATTTTTGCTTGATCAATTTAGCGCATTTGTTCTAGAAAATTCTATGACTTTTCAAGTGACTTTATCACTCTCCTCTTCTTCATTTCTTAGAGATCACAATTGCACTTAAATGAGATTCACACTTTGGCAGTTTGCTTTGCACCCATCAGCAAAAAACAATCTAAAATACAGCGCTTGAATTAAAGTGGCCCGTCGGTTAGAGAGGAGTTTGGCCGAGGTCTATCGGTTCTGTCGTACGGTGATAGATACCTTTCTTGTATCTACACTCGTACTTTAATCTATGTATGTCTGAATGCTCCATTTGAAGGGCGAATGCCTATTTAGTTCATTTTGTTGCTAACTTCTTACTAACTTCCTCCCACTTTGCAAGTAATGTCTGTTCATGCTGTCTAATGATTTCATACTGTAAACAAATCTAATTTTACTTCCCGGATGTTTGATCAAATGTTGAACAAATTCATTTCTTCATTTTGTTTAACTCTAGTTGTCACTCTTCCCATTTTCATCGCTATCGCTTAGTTGAATTAAATCTTTGTCAAACGCTTCTCAATTGAACTAACTAAATAGAAATCAACCATTCGCGACGCGATTGTCTAATCGCCACGTAATCGACAAAAAGTAGATAACACATTCGCCATTCGCGACGCAATTGCCACTTTCTATTTGGATAATACCAATCGCAACACAATTGACCCAACTCACATTGATTGAGTATAACATGGCGCAGTCAGCAGCGGACTCAAAGAAAACTCCACTGCACATAGAAGCCTTTTGGGAGAAACCCACAGCAACACCCACTCTAACGTGGGACAAATGGACACAAAATTGGAAACTTGCTCTTCTCGCCAAGGAAGGAATACAACTTGACACTCTCTTAGATGATCCTCCTGCATCAGTGAACTATCCACCCGAACCTACATATGAAGAACCAGTAGAAAACCATACGCAGGCCACAGAAAGAGATCGTAAGGTTCGAAACCAGCAGTTGAAAGTGAACTGGCAAAACAGATGCAAGAAAGCTGATGAAATTGGAATTCTCTGTGGAGACAAACCTTGGACACTCTGTGAGCAGAAGACGATATCGCTGCTGTATCTAAGCATTGGCACAGAGGGGCGTCGAATCTTCAAGAGCAAATACCCACACTTTCAAGTAGAGAAACAACCTCTAAAAGATTTGTGGCAGGCAATGGAGGAGTCATTCACAAAGGTTCGTAACATAACCTACGATCGTTTCGTATTTTATTCATGCAAACAACAAAAGGGAGAGTCAGTAGAGAGTTTCTATGGTCGTCTCATAGAACTGGCAGAAAATTGCAACCTCGGAAGCGAAGAAACAACACTAATTCGTGATGTTTTCATACTCAATATGCTTGATCACGAAACTCAAAAGGAGTTGTTGAAGGAAACTGTGGAACCACCAAAAGCACTAGAAATTGCCATACAAATGGAAATGGGAGCACAAAATCAACAGAAAATTAACCAAAACTTAATGACAGGTAATACATCTGTAAATTACATCAACAATAGCTATATTCGCAATCGCAACGCGAATGCACCTCCAGCAAAACGTGACTTCACACGCTATCCAACTGTCCCTGCAAACTATCAGTATACAAGTGTTTGTACCGATTGTGGTCTTCGCTGGAGTCACAACCACAAACAGATTTGTCCTGCGAATGGAAAAAAATGCCACAATTGCGGTATTTTGGGTCATTTTGCTCGAAAATGTCGAAAACCAAAGAAGCAGCAGAATTCAACACAGAAAAATCAAAAAGCAAACGTAAATCAAATTGAACAATCACCAGAAAAAAGCGATGACAAGGAATCAGTAAACTATATAACAAGCTATCAACAATTGTACCAACAAGTATACGACTCCAACTACGAAAGTGACTCAGACGACTACGTGGCAGCTATATCTTCAGATTCAGTTCATCAACTGGAGCCACTGAATGTGGAAGTACAGATTGGAGAAATACAAACATCGGCAATGATCGACTCTGGTAGTGCTGTGAGTATTGTAACAAAAAGTCTCGCAAACAGAATCCTACAATCAACTAAATCTGCAAGATGGACAGATTCGTCAGAAAAAAGGAACCTAAAAACGTTCTCCAACGAACCAATCAAAGTCATCGGGCATTTGGAAACTACAGTGACCTACAACCATTGGAAAGATGTATCAGCAATGTTGACAGTGGTAGATGACGGCCACAAAAACATAATTGGAAGAGATCTGTTTGGTCCACTGAGGATTGCAGTTGTCCAACAACAACCAGAAACTGGTAAATGTGTTAATAACATCACTAATTCTGCATGTAAAATTAAAGAGACAGTTGCGACGCGATTTCCACATTTAGTATCAAGAATTGGTCTATCTAAGACACATGTAGCAACATCAAAGTTTCATCAAAAGTTTACAGCAAAGCATCAAAAAGGCCGACGTGTTCCGATAAATCTCCAACCTCGAGTTACAGATGAATTAGAAAGACTACAGACAGAAGGCCATATTGAAAAATTATCTAGTTGTTCGGATGAAAACTTCATATCCCCAATCGTAATAACCGTAAAAAAAGACCAGTCAATAAAGCTAGCACTAGATTCAAAAGTTCTAAATAAAGCAATACACAAAAACAAATATCAAATGCCAAATATTGAAATGTTAATTGATACCATCTCACAACACTTAACAAGTACACACAACAGTCAACAAGCCTATTTCACCACATTAGACCTTAAATACGCATATAGTCAATTAAAATTACATCACGAAACAGCAAAACACTGTAATTTTAATATAATATGTGGTGAATCTACTGGTACATATAGATTCAAAACAGGTTTCTATGGTCTCACAGATATGCCGGCGGAATTTCAAAAAGCCATGGACTATACTCTAGTAGGTTTGCAAAACACATACTGTTTCTTGGATGATATAATAATCGTTAGTACAGGCACTGAAGCAGACCATTTAGCTTTAGTTTTCAAATGTCTTCAAAAGCTAGATGACGATAATTTGAGAATTAATTTACAAAAATGTCACTTTGCAAAATCAGAAATAGAATGGCTCGGTTACAAATTTACACAAACAGGTATATCACCATTAGAAAGCAAAACAGCTGCAATTCTCACAATACCACCACCAACAACATTAAAACGTCTTAGATCATTTCTAGGATCAGTCCACTATATCGGTAAATTTATACCACACCTAGCACAATTATGTCACCCTCTCAGACCACTACTAAAGAAATCAGTAAAATTCGTCTGGACAGATGAACACACAAAACACTTTAATCTAATTTAAGAAAAAATAGCAAATAGTACTGAAAATAGTCATTACAATCCCAAATTAGACGTTCGATTAAAATGTGATGCTTCACGCTCAGGATTGGGGGCAGCTTTAGAACAAAATACACCAGAAGGTTGGAAGCCAATTGCATTCGCGTCACGATTTCTCAACACAACAGAAGAACGCTACAGTGTCAACGAATTGGAACTATTGGGGATAGTGTGGTCAACTGACTATTTTAAATATTATCTATACGGAAAAAATTTCACGGTAGTAACAGACCACAGAGCTCTATTATCAATACTCAAAGAACATCGTTCTAATAAATCATATAACAGCCGTTTGTCCCGCTGGATAGATAGACTGTTACCATACAATTTCACAATCGAACATATGCCAGGTGCAAAAATGGGACTTGTTGATTACATTTCTAGAAACCCCTTCACTAGAGCTAAAAAGATATCTACTTATGACGAACATTTTGTTGTAGCAACAATTTCTAAAATTCGTGATTCAATGAAACATCTCATAGTGAATAAAGAAACAACAACTAAAAAATTTCAGACCATATTAAAGTCAAATATGCCACCACAACAAATAAAACCTCCATTCGCACCGCGATTAACCACACAGTTAAACATTAATTCGACAAAATTTCAATTACCACTTGCACCGCAATTAACAACTTCACAGTTGAAACCTCCATTCGCATCGCAATTAACACTTAGAAATTCAAATGTTAACACTCATTTTGATCATCCATTTGCGCCGCAAATGCCACTTAAAACTAGCAAATTACAATTTGTACCAAATCAGCATAAAGTCAATAATTCACATTCCATTAGCAAATTAGCTGCAAAAGAGGTGCAAATGTCAGACAGTAAAGAATGTGAACAATCTGAACAATTAGTCCCAATTCAACCCATTAATGGCAATAAAGCAACTAATCCACCAAATAACACCAAATTAAGCGCGAAAATACCCAAATTCGAGTATAAATACCACACACCCAAAAACAAGTCGCTTTTTGCCCAAATTCAGCATTCGAACAATTACTTCGTAAATAAAGAGAACGAACCTTTAAAATCAAAAAATACTATAAACAGCCTCAGAATTATGTCAAAATCAAAAGCAGTCCGTTCAAAATCAACACCAGCAAAAGCACGAGTCACCTTTTCTGATTCAACCCCATCGACCCCAGAATCAAACAACACAAGCCGTACCGAAACTCCGACAGGTAGCATGATCGATGAAACAGATGACCTGATGTTTAACGAAACACTTCAACAAGTGTTCAGCAAAAAATTCCTCGCAATATTAACGGGGAAGGATGCCATCCTAAAAGAGGTACGAGACTGTGTATTACGAGACGACGCTGAAAGACTGCAGGAAATTAGTCCGTATCTCCACACATATTGGAGAGACTTGAGTGTAAAAAACGGATGCGTCTGTCTAGACGAAAGGATAGCAATCCCCAAAGCTATTAAGGATGCTGTACTCGAGGACATACACTCTACTCATCCGGGCAGTTTTGCAATGTTATCGTTGGCTCAGAATATCTG
Organism: Convolutriloba macropyga; assembly: GCF_964194025.1. Classification (NCBI taxonomy): domain Eukaryota; kingdom Metazoa; phylum Xenacoelomorpha; order Acoela; family Convolutidae; genus Convolutriloba; species Convolutriloba macropyga. The sequence goes on along the minus strand of NC_134471.1, from coordinate 77,382,509 downwards.
GTGGCCTTATATCCACAGGGATATATTGGCAAAAGCCAGTGAATGCAAGGCATGCACTGAAATTGGTAAGAATCTTTGGTAAGAAACCAGTGATTTCGCACCGCAAATGGACACCTTTACCTAAGTGTAGTGAACCGAATGAGGAAATACAACTAGATTTTGGTGGACCAATTTTAATGAGAAAGGCATAGAACAATATTTTATTACAAGTATAGACAGATACTCTAAATACCCTACGGCAGAAATAGTAAACAATGCATCAGGCCCAAATGTAGTTAAATTCTTAAATAATTATATATATCAACACGGAGTACCCAAAACTATTAGATTTGATCAGGCTAAATGTTTTACAGGAAAAAAGTTTGAGACATTTTGTGCTGAAAATAATATTACACCTATATATGCACCAGCAAATGACCATAGAGCAGTCGGATTAGTAGAACGTATTATTCAAACAATTAAACGACAATTATCTTGCATGAAATCACAATTAAATAAAAAATTTCATTTAGAAAATTCATTGAAAGCAATAATACAACGATTAAGAATATCAAAACAAAAAACATTAAATATTACACCATTTGAGGCACATTTTGGCAGAAAATGTAATACACCTATATCAAATATCACTACTAAACCTAATAATAAAAATTTGAACTATAATGCCATAATTAATTATTATTTAGACGAGGACACAATCCCAGGTCGTTCGTACTTAACGGAGGAACAGTGGGCCGACACTGCGTTATGCTCCGACACCGAAATAGAAAAGGTCATTTGCGCTGCAAGTTCTCGCGCAAGATTGGAGCAAGAAAAACGCAAGGACGGAGAGACAAGATTCATTAAATCCGAAGCCATTTGCCGCGAGATGCCATGCTCCGAAAGAAGTATTCAAGTTAAATTGGCCAGAAAACGACACGAAAGCCAACGACAGAAAAAGAATTTAGACGGTCTCTACGAAGTACTAGCGCCAGGGAGTACCGTCTGCAAAATAAGCCCGACAACGAGCGTTATAAAGGATCCATATAAACAGGAAGTTAGAGTCCGGAATTCTGACATCGCGAAATTTGGAACGCGAGCCGAACGCGAAACAAAATTAATAGAATACATAGATCGCCGCCCGCAGAAAATAACAGAAAAAACATTAGAGCAGAAAATTCAACTTCACAAAAAGGACCTAATTCGAAAAAACACCGGGGACAAGAAAATTAAGAGGAACAAACGACAAGCCGACGATGTAAGTATAGTTTCTTCTGGACGTTCTTGTATTTCAACAACAAGCAACATCGCACGATCACTAAAGATGCGTATTCCGAAAAGGAATCCAAAGTATGACACGGCTTTTCTAAACAGACCTGATTTAGTACAAGTGCTCAACATAAGTCCAATTGCGCCGCAAATGGATGATTCGACTGTAGCAGGACCATCTGCATCACAAACAACATCACCGACGCCTACACATCCGACACCAATTTTGAAGAAAACTTCAAAACGTAATTTAACCATAAGCGATACGTCGGACTCTGATACTTCATCTGTCAGAAGAAGTAAACGAACTTTAAAGAAAAAGAAGACCCAGACAATAGTTGAAAAGGTTCGCAATACCGAAGGATATGTCGACGATCAAGACATAGAAACTGTAGGAGATTCGTATCAGAGCATTGATGACCGACAAGATCAGCCGAGAGAGATGACCGTATTACAAGCGGAAACGGCTGGACAAAGTGACAGCGAATAAAAACTTTATTAAAACAAACTTCCTCTCTCAAACTTATATTTTACTTATTATTTAATATTTTACTACTTACTAACCGGTGAATATTTATTAATTTTCTGATTTTAATTAATAATTTATTTTCTTTCCAAGAGGGGAGAAATGTCGTACGGTGATAGATACCTTTCTTGTATCTACACTCGTACTTTAATCTATGTATGTCTGAATGCTCCATTTGAAGGGCGAATGCCTATTTAGTTCATTTTGTTGCTAACTTCTTACTAACTTCCTCCCACTTTGCAAGTAATGTCTGTTCATGCTGTCTAATGATTTCATACTGTAAACAAATCTAATTTTACTTCCCGGATGTTTGATCAAATGTTGAACAAATTCATTTCTTCATTTTGTTTAACTCTAGTTGTCACTCTTCCCATTTTCATCGCTATCGCTTAGTTGAATTAAATCTTTGTCAAACGCTTCTCAATTGAACTAACTAAATAGAAATCAACCATTCGCGACGCGATTGTCTAATCGCCACGTAATCGACAAAAAGTAGATAACACATTCGCCATTCGCGACGCAATTGCCACTTTCTATTTGGATAATACCAATCGCAACACAATTGACCCAACTCACATTGATTGAGTATAACAGGTTCAGTTGTTTTTTTAAATTTTTGTTTTGTCACAACTTGATACCACACAATACATAGCGTAGTGTTTTTGTGGATAATAATTGTAAGTAAATCATTTTTACCTTGAAAGTTATCAGGTCTAGTGCAAATTTCAACTATTAGGATGTCACAAACCTTTCGCTGATTATTTGCCATTTGACAATGATTTCAAAGAAACCTGCGGCATCAATTCTGAAATTTTTTCTACTTTTTATACTTGCAGAAAACAATTAAAATGATTGTTGTCTGATGTTTCCATAAAACTGTATTCTCCAGGTTTTTATGAGTAAGTCTATTTTTTTTGTTAAAATTCACAAAAAACATCCATTAGTTTTGCCTGCGTATTTGTACATTATATGGATGAGCTGACTTTGTTGCTCGCTCTTCTGCATTAATTAAAAAACTGACCCGAAAAAACAAAAATTTTTGAAAACAATTTGCTCTGGTTTTCCCCAAAGAATGACACTTACTTGTATTGCGATGTGGAGTATTATCTTACTGCTGTGGAAATTGTTTTTGAGCTGAATGAAAAATGAGAACATTTTTTTAATGTTATGGGGACCAATTTTTTTAACGTTTATATAAGTTGGACCCACATTTATTTCTTGCTGTGGCCGGGACATCAGATCACCGGAATTATTCAAAGTTGTCTGAGAGTATTTTACTAACTGTCGTTTTTTTACAGGCAAAATGTCCAGAAAAAAAACTGGATTTATAGAATGAAATAAGACAGACCGACTGAAATATCCAACGGCATCTCAGCAGGTTATCCAATTGCCACCATAACAAAAAACAATATTCAAAAAATAGCATGTCTCTCAAGCTTTGTCATGTTTCTCAAATTACAATCTGAAAAACATTGATCTGAGATGTTAATACACTTCGTTTTTTGTTAAGTTTTGAATGAAGAAAAAAAAACTAGGTGAATGGGAATTTTTAGTCATTCCATTGAACTTTTATCAATTTGCAGTTTTAGAATAGAAATGTTTTCCTTGGTTATTTGTAAAGTTGATTATCAACCTAATGCTACACATACGTGGTAAATTCCTATATCTTAAACCTTCTATTATATAAAAAAATTATAATTAACTGCTTTTATGACACATAATAAATCTAACTACAATTACAATGATCCATGAAAAAAAAAGTTCCTGAGGAACTGCTTCATGAATGAAACAGAAAAAGCAACTGCATTACCTCCAACATTAGTATTTCTTCGTAGTTTTGAAATACAACAAATTGTTTTGTTTTGTTTGACGCAAAACATACTATATCAATTGATGTCTCATATATTTTTGACGTTCTATCGTCCACTGTGTTTTTTTAAACTAAAATAACAACGGTATATTCTCCGTAATAAAATTTTAACGATGCAAAAGTGTTTTATTTCAGATAAACTGTAACATATCTTGATCATTTTGTTTATTTTCATTTGTCAAACACTTCTCTAGCTTCTCTTGTTTAATTTGAAGGGGTTTCAGATATATAAAAAAAACATTTCAATAAATTTGATCACTTGAAAATTCCGAACAAGAACAAACACGATTTTGAAAAATATCAAAAATCGCCACTAAGTTTTAGTTTGCTTGGCATTGAGGGCTAAAAATGTTGAGTTTAAAAACAATATCAATTCCGAAAAAAAAACTTGAGAAAACACCATTCCCAAGACTGCAAAAAAGGGGACCAAAAAACCTGACATGAACCTAATTTTGATTTTTGGTGCTCCCTAGTGATAATTTTAGCAAATATCTATACCTAGCAACGTCGTTTACACAGAAAAGTTACATTAAATATGTCAGAAAAGTTGTAAACTAAAAATATGAAATGAAACCATTGCTTATTCTTCAGAACCATCTACAAGTTTCAATAAAATTTTGAACATGATGAAAAAGTGAAATGAGTTTTCCAATGGATACTTGAATTGCTCTCATTCATCCAAAAAGTAATGGAATTTAAATTTGCATTGATATGCATCCTGCTGAGATATGCATCATGCTGAAATATTGGGTAGAATTAAAATCTATGTGAGTAGTATGCGTAAATATACGCTGTGTAACGGGGGGACGTCCCCCCGTGACGATCCGTGTACACGCTTTGTAACGGGTGGGGCCGTCCCCCCCCCCCCCCCCCCTCCCCCCCCGTGACGATCCGTGAGGTGCATTTTTTAGGTCGAAAAATTTTGTCTCCCCATTTTGCCAGAGGGCAAAAACTTGTAAAAACTTGTGGACAACTTACGATATTTCCAGCTATTTTGTCCGGGGGATAAAAACTTGTTAAAATTTCACAGCTTTGTGGAAATATTGAAAAACTTTTAAAAATTTGGCAATTTCTTGGGGTCCATTAATTTGATTTTAAAGTTTAAAATTTCTTAAGCCCTCTTTTAGTCAAAAAGACTATTCATGGGTTTTTGAAAAACATATAACTGACTTACCTTTTCTTTATTTCAATCTCTTGATAAGTTTTATGTAATATATCTATATTTAAACTAAAATGGAGTCCAATTTGGTGGTTTTGATCCAATATCTGGTTTTGATTTGATAGTCTTCTTGTCCATATGTTATCCCAGATTAGGGAGTGTGGGCAGATTAGAAAACCAATAAAACTTAAGTGCCAGAGCTCCAAATTGAGAATTATTATGTCTGGTATGAAACTTGCAGCGTCAGAGTTGAAAAGAATGCAACTTTGCAGAGAATAAGGAAGAAATATACGCATGAAATGGACAAAATAATTGCTCAAAACTATGTGAAATGTTCCAAACAAGTACTGAAAAAGTGTTTGAAAGTGTGCGGCAAAACAATTTATCTACCACGCTTAAATGACTAAATGACGAGAGAATTAGAAATCGAGAACAAAAATTGAGAGTAAAAATTGTTGTTTTTCGACAATTTTATGCAAAATACTTCCACAAAAAGCAAATCCATTATGCACAAATTGTTTTGCATTGTGGATGACAACAAGTTCAAACCGGTGAACAAGTGCAGACTAGGGGAAAATCATAAAAATGACAAAATTTTGAGGGGAAAAACTGATGTCCGGTTGAACCTTACTGCGTAACTTAGGCAAAATGATAGAATGAGCAGTCTATTTCCCTCATATACTAAAAAAAACTAACTTCTCTTTTTTTGTGAAGGAAATTCTATTTTATTTCTTTTGATAAACTGTTTTCCTGTTCTGTTTTTGTTCTCCTAATAGTTTCAAAGCACTAACAATAACAATAGCTGTATGTCTATAATATTCATTTATTTTTATTCCATCTGGAGTTGTTTTGACGACCTCTGATTTGTTGAAAGCTGACTGAAGATTGATTTTAAACTTGAGCATACGACAAAATATGTTTTTGAATTTTTTTGTTTCGCAAGTTTTGGTCTTGGCGTTTGTGATTGGTTGGGCGAGTTTTAGGAATTATTATGCCTACTACGTGCCAACATGTGTCTTTCATTTCCATAAGCAATTCAGTGTGGTCGTCTCAGCTTCTCTGATTGGTCAGTCGAGCTTAAGCTTTATTACTGTCCTGCACATTTTTGAACACGTGTTGTTTTTTATCATTGACAAGGTGTGGTCTCTTTTATTACCATAGGCAATTCGGTTTGGTCGTCTCCGACTCTCTGATTGGTCAGTTGAGTTTAAGTTTTATTACCGTCTTGCACATGTTTGAACAAGTGTTGTTTTTTTGTGAAAGAGAAGGTGTGGTCACAAGTTTGAGTTTATGTTTAAAAGAAAGTAGTATGTCGTCGTCTCAAGATTACTTTGATTTCTATCACCATAATGCATGTTCAATAGAATGTGTATAGTGTTTACTGTGTGTTTATAGTATAAATTAAAAGTGCAGTGAAAGCAAAAATTTCAATTTTAAGTGGAACAATGTGCGTTGAGACGAAAATGGAATTAAATATTAGTCTATACAACACGGAAAAAACGATACTATCAAAAACTTTTTCTCACTAGAAGATCTCAGAAACAAAAGAAACAATGTCTTTAATTAAGTTTTAGAAGTTGATACCAAGTTTTCGTTTCTTTGGAGCAAAGCAAAGGCTCACCGGTGGCGTCTTAAGACTGCTGCTGGCAATTATGGAAACTTCCCCTACCTCGGGAGTTCAAGGAGTTGGCGTCGAGTCTGGTAGTGGAGAATTTGACCGAGTTGTAATGTCAGGTAGGGTTGGCGTTGTAGGGTTGGTAGGGGTTGGCGTCGAGTCTGGTAGTGGAGAATTTGACCGGGTTGTAATGTCTGGATTTTCGTGGCTGGAATCCGCCAAAAAGTATCGATAATTTTTGGGTCCCTCCAATAACCCGCCTGATTTTTGTATAGAGGAATCTCTTTGATATCATAGTCGTAAAGAATTTTCCTAACATTTTCATCTATCGTCTCTGGAATGAACACAAATTCTCTTACGTAGCCGGCAACATGATAGATCGTGTACTGTGCTCCTTTTATCAGCGCCTTTTCAAATCTGAATAATTGCATATCGTCAAAAACCACTCTTGTTTAACAATAACGACTTTCTCTTTTTTGTAAGTTTCAAATGCTATTGTTCTCAAATTGGGATTGGCCTCTTCTTTCAGAAAAATTGCAACCGGAGACATGTTCAAACTTTGAGCACAATGTTGCTGTTAATGAAATGTTGTGGTAGTTTATCAGGTCGTGAAAACATTTGTTTATTGTGGTTGAAATGTTGTGGTAGTTTATCAGGTCGAGAAAATTTTGGTCAGCTAAAAACAAACAAAATTGTCAAAAAAACCCGCAACAAATATTTGATGGGCGCATTTCACTCATATCCAACCGAAAAAACCAGGGTTAGGAGCCCATTGACTTCAAATAATTTTTTGAAACGAAAATGAGAACGGAACTTTCTAAAAAAGACAAGCATTAAGCGTTTTGAAAAATGTTTTTAATTCCAGCCACTTACAAGAAGCTTCACTCCCCAATATTTATTTCAGGACCTCTATTGGGTCAATTTATGAGTGATTGGTCTATTAAAAAGTGTATTGAACCATTTGCAAGCGAGATAGAAAAATTTTCCAAAATTTTTGAAGCGTTTTTTTTTAAGTTGGTTTTCCGCAAAATTTGTTGTCATTCTAAGAAAACCCCAATGCCTACTAATGGGACTCTCAAACCATAACAATGAACATAGAAGACTGAGAGCGGTAAAATATCAAGCTCAGTGAAATATAAAACGAACATTTCACAAAGGTTTAATGCATTCATCAAATTTCAGGTCTTTTTCAATATTTGTTTCTTTCGCATTATTTTCTGTTTTTCAACCTGCAAGGACAAAAACAGTGGAGCGTCTTGCTCGCCACCTCGTTTCTCGACAACAATGCCACTTTTCGGGTTCTTTAATATCTCCTCATAGGTTTAGCGGCAGTCTTTGTGATTTGCAAACTTTAGCCACCCTTTCAGCTTCCCGTTTCTCTCTTCTTTTGCCCTTGAATTGAGGAAGCACACAGTTGAAACTTTCGGGTAAAGACCCTTAAGTTCCATTTTCGCTGGTCCTCTTGGGCCTTTTAACGTGGGCTCGAAATTTGAGAACTGAAAGGAAACGGGATTTTGGAAAAGGGTTTTCAAACCCTCGTTTCCTCGATTTCCCCGATGGATTCGGCGGCACGTTCTCCTATAACAAAACAGTCGATAAAAAAACAAAGTAAAACAGAATTTACGCGTGCATTCTGCTCTATTTGGCCTAGCAAAACAAAGTTTCAAACCCATTGCATTCACATGATTTTTTGAACGAAAAGGGAAGACCATATTTTCTTTAAAAAAAGAAGCATGAAGCGTTTTGAATAAAGTTTTCAAATCCAGCCACTTAAAAGATGTTTACTACCAAAAGCTTCACTTTGCTAACACTGTAAGCTCAATTTAGGATCCCTAAATAGAAGAAAAATCCTATTTAGGTTTTAGCAACAAATTATAAAGAATTTTGTACAACTGAAGAATGCTTCTTTTGAGAAAACGACGAAAAAAGCTAATAAAAAAGAAAAATTTCAAATAAAACTCGCAACAAAAATTTGATGAGCGCAGTTCACACCTTTTAAGCCTAGAAATAGAGGGTTACGAGCCCATTGACTTCAAATGATTTTTGAACGAAAAGCGAGGACCAAATTTTCTTTGAAAAAAGAGGCATTAAGCGTTTTGAAAAATGTTTTCAAGTCCAGCCACTTAAAAGATTTTGGATGACAAAAAGTTAGCTTGGCTAGCACTGTAAGCTCAATTTTTTAGCCTTAAACATAAGAAAATTCCTATTTGCCTTTTAAGCAACGAAATATAGAGAGTTTTGTCCAAATAGAGAATGCTTCTTTCAAGAAAACGAAAGAAAAGGCTAAAATCAAGTGAAAATCTCAAGAACACTCGCCAGAAAAATTTGATGCGTGCATTCTACGCGTATTCAGTCTAGAAAAACAGAGTTACAAACCAATTGACTTCAACTATTTCTTTGAACAAAAAATGAGAACAAAACATTCTAAAAGAGGAAAGCGTTAAGCGTTTTGAAAAATGTTTTCAAGTCCAGCCACTTACAAAAACATTCATATCAAAATTGCCACTTGACCAGCATTTTAAGTTCTATTTAGGAGCCCCAATAGGAAGAAACTTCCCATTTAAGTTTTTCGCAGCGAAAGAAAGTCGAATTTTGTACAATAAAGAACGCTTCTTTCGAGAAAACGAAGAAAAAAGCTAAAAACAAGCAAAATTTTCAAAGAAACTTGCAACAGAAATTTGATGAGTGCAATTCATGTCCATTCAGCCTGAAAAGACAGGGTTACGAGCCATTGACTTCAAATGACTTTTTGAACGAAAAAGAACGACCAAATTTTCTTTAAAAAAAGAAGCATTAAGCGTTTTGAAAAAATGTTTTCAACTCCAGCCAGTGACAAGATGCTTAACATCATAACTTTGTTTGGCTAGCGCTGTGAGCTCAATTTAGGAGCCCAATACAGAAAAAAAATCCTATTTAGTCTTATGTCAACAATATAAAAAAAAATGTCCAACACAAGAATGCTTCTTCCGAGAAAACGAAAAAGAAAGCTTAAATCAAGCAAAACTTTCAAAATTAACCGCAAAAAAATTTAATGCGTGTATTCTGCTTGTTTCTAGCCTAAAAAACAGGGTTGCAAGCCCTTTGCCTTCAAATGATTTTTTGATCGAAAAAAGGAGGACCAAATTTTCATTAAAAAAAGAAGCACTAGCGTTTTGAAAAATGTTTTGAAGTCCAGCCTTTTACAAGATACTTCATGACCAAAAGGTTGTTTCGCTAACACTGTAAGCTCAATTTGAGAACCCTAAACAGAAGAAAAAGGCTATTTCCTTTTTAAGCAACGAAAAATAGAGAATTTTGTCCGAATAAAGAATGCTTCTTTCCAGAAAACGGAAAAAAGGCTAAAATTAAGCAAAATTTTCAAAATATACCGGCACTAAAACTTTGATGCGTGCATTCTACGTGTATTTGGACTAGCAAAACAGGTTTACAAGCCCATCGCCTTCAAGTTATTTTTCAAACAAAAAGGCAGGACCAAATTTTTATTAAAAAAAGAAGCATTAGGCGTTTTGAAAAATGTTTTGAAGTCCAGCCTTGTACAAGATACTTCATGACCAAAACGTTGCTTGGCTCGCACTGTAAGCTCAATTTAGGAACCCTAAACAGAAGAAAAGTCCTATTTTCGTTTTTAGCAACGAAAAATAGGGATTTTTGTCCAAATAAAGAAAGCTTCTTTCCAGAAAACGGAAAAAAGCTAAAAACAAGCAAAATTTTCAAAAAATACCCGCACTAAAACTTTGATGCGTGCATTCTACGTGTATTTGGCCTAGCAAAACAGGTTTACAAGCCCATCGCCTCCAAATGATTTTTTGAACAAAAAGGGATGACCAAATTTTCTTCAAAAAAGGAAGCATTAAGCGTTTTGAAAAAAGTTTTCAAGTCCAGGCACTTACAAGATGTTCAATACCAAAATGTTTACTCCGCTACAACTTTAAGCTCAATTTAGGAGCCCTAAATAGAAGAAAAAATCCTGTTTGCAATTTTAGCAATAAAAAGTCAAAAAAAATTTGTCCAAATAAAGAATGCTTCTTTCGAGAAAACGAAAAAAAGCTAAAACAAACCAAAACTTTCAAAATTACCCGCAATAAAAAATTGATGCGTGTATTCTACTTGTTATTGGCCCAAAAAAACTGGGGTACAAGCTCATTGCCTTTAAATTAAATTTTGAACGAAAAAGGAGGACCAATTTTTCTTTTTGATGGGTGCATTCAACGCGTATCCAGCCTAGAAAACCAGGGTTATAAGCCCGTTGACTTCAAATAATTTTTGGACAAAAAATGAGAACGAAACTTTTTAAAAAAATAAGCGTTAAGCGTTTTGAAAAAAGTTTTCAAGTCCAGCCACTCAAAAGATGCTTGATGACAAAAAGTTCGCTAGGCTAGCACTGTAAGCTCAATTTAGGAGCCCTAAACAGGAAAAATTCCCATTTCCCTTTTAAGCAACGAAAAATAGAGAGTTTTGTCCAAATAAAGAAAGCTTCTTTCCAGAAAACGCAAATAAAGGCTACGATCAATTGAAATTTTCAAAACACTTGCAATAAAAAATTGTTGTGTGCATTCTACGCGTATCCAGCCTAGAAAACCAGCGTTAGAAGCCGATTGACTTCAAATAATTTTTTGCACAAAAAATGAGAACGAAACTTTCTAAAAAAAGAAGCATTAAGCGCTTTGAAAAATGTTTTCAAATTCAGTCAATTACAAGATGCTTGATGGCAACAAGTCCGCATGACTAGCACTGTAAGTTCAAGTTAGGAGCCCTAAACATAAGAAAATTCCTATTTCCATTTTAGCAACGAAAAATAGAGAGTTTTGTCCAAATAAATAAGGTTTCTTTCGAGAAAACGAAAAATAAGCTAAAATCAAGAATAACTTTCAAAAATGCTCGCAATAAAAATTTGATGCATGCACTCTACTCGCACCCAGCTTATACTATAGGCTCACTTAGGGAACAATGAACAAAAAAATGGGTCAATGGGTTGAATCGGTCAGAGGAAAAAAGTGATCAAACGACCCATTAAACCCCATAAAAAGAGACCACAGCGCTAAGATAATTGTTACAAAGTTCGTTTGAGAGCAATTAAAAACCTTTAGGAATCCATAAAACCAAGATTACATGTTCTTAGATGTCTGCATGATTAAGAAAAAGTCCATTAATGCTACCGAGAAAATGCAGGGGTCTCCCGCGCTATTACTCGGCAGACTTTCTGCGTACATGCATACATGCATCAAAGTATACTTTAAAACTGACCTTTCCAACCACTGGGTGATCGATTATCTCAATAGATTGAGACCGATAGTACACTACTCTGTCACTCTTGTGAAGAATTTTATAACCTCTCAGGAAGGTTGACATTTTTATAACTACTTGAAATGAGGTATTGGTGTACAATTGAGCAGTACGTCATTTTAACACAACCAAAAGACATAAAAGAACGCTCGTAAAAGTCTGTGCGCAGCACAGATTGTTCCTAGCGATCCTATGGGAAAGACAAGGTGCAATGGGGGGGGGGGCTGACCAACCAGCGTCTCAACGGGGCGCACTTTTCCGGCAGAACCGCCTATGGGACGGGATTACTAGGTTATTAGTTGTAAATATAACTAAATATGTGGTTCGGAAATATTTAACCACATTTCCGGTTGTTATAAGTAATAGGACATTATAACAGACATAACAGAGCCATTTTTGGGGTGATTGGCCCATCCGGAGCCAAGATCTGACCCAATTTTGTCCAACTCAAGAATGCTTCTTCCGAGAAAACGAGAAAGAAAGCTTAAATCAAGCAAAACTTTCAAAAGTACCAGCAAAAAAATTTGATGCGTGTATTTTACTTGTTTCTAGCCTAGAAAACAGGGCTGAAGGTCCATTGCCTCCAAATGATTTTTTGAACGAAAAAGGGAGAACCAAATTTTCATTAAAAAAAGCTTTCGAAGCTTTCATTAAAAAAGGTTTCGAAGTCTAGCCACTTGAAAGATGCATCATTCCCAAAACGTTCCTTGGCTATCACTGTAAGCTCAATTTAGGAGCCTAAACAGAAGAAAAGTCCTATTTTCGTTTTTAGCAACGAAAAATAGGGATTTTTGTCCAAATAAAGAAAGCTTCTTTCGAGAAAACGAAAAAGAAGTCCAAAAAGAAGTAAAATTTTCAAAACTACCCGCACTAAAAATCTGATGCGTACATTCTACTTGTACTCTGCCTAGCAAAACATGTTTACAAGCCCATCGTCTTCAGATGATGTTTTGAACAAAAAGGCAGGGCAAAGTTTTCATTAAAGAAAAGAAGGATTAGGCGTTTTGAGAAATGTTTTGAAGTCCAGCCTTTTACAAGATACTTCATAACCAAAACGTTGCTTGGCTAGCACTGTAAGCTCAATTTAAGACCCTAAACAGAAGAAAAATTCTATTTCCATTTTAGGCAACGAATAATAGAGATTTTTGTCCAAATAAAGATTGCTTCTTTCCAGAAAACGGAAAAAAACTAAAAACAAGCAAAATTTTCAAAAAATACCCGCAATAAAACTTTGATGCGTGCATTCTACTTGTATTTGGCCTAGCAAAACAGGAATACAAGCCCATCGCCTTCAAATGATTTTTTGAACAAAAAGGGAGGACCAAATTTTTTTCAGAAACAAAAAGCATTAAGCGTTTTGAAAAAAACCTTTCAAGTCCAGGCACTTACAAGATGTTCAATACCAAAAAGTTCACTCCGCTAGAACTGTAAGCTCAATTTATGAGCCCTAAACAGAAGAAAAAACCCTATTTAGGTTTTTTTAACAACAAAATTTAAGAAATTTTGCACAATTAAAAAATGCTTCTTTCGAGAAAACGAAAAAAAAAGCTAAAATAAACCATAACTTTCAAAGCTACCCGATATAAAAATTTGATGCGTGCATTCTACTTGTATTTGGTCTAGCAAAACATGTTTACAAGACCATCGCCTTCTAATATTTTGAACAAAAAGGCAGGACCAAATTTTCATTAAAAAAAGAAGGATTAGGCGTTTTGAAAAAAGTTTTGAAGTCCAGCCTTTTACAAGATTTTTTATGACCAAAACGTTGCTTGGCTAGCACTGTAAGCTCAATTTAAGAACGCTAAACAGAAGAAAAATCCTATCTCCATTTTAAGCAACAAAAAATAGAGATTTTTGTCCAAATAAAGAATTCTTCTTTCCAGAAAACGGAAAAAAGCCGAAAACAAGCAAAATTTTCAAATATATCCTGCACTAAAACTTTGATGCGTGCATTCTACTTGAATTTGGGCTTGTAAAACAGGTTTACAAGCCCATCGCCTTCAAATGATTTTTGAACAAAAAAGGATGACCAAATTTTCTTCAGAAACAAAAAGCATTAAGCGTTTTGAAAAAAAGCTTTCAAGTCCAGGCACTTACAAGATGTTCAATACCAAAAAGTTCACTCCGCTAGAACTGTAAGCTCAATTTAGGAGCCCTAAACAGAAGAAAAAACCCTATTTTGGTTTTTAACAACAAAATATAAGAAATTTTGCACAATTAAAAAATGCTTCTTTCAAGAAAACGATAAAAAGCTAAAATAAACCAAAACTTTCAAAACTACCCGCTATAAAAACTTTATGCTTGCATTCTACTGTATTTAGCCTAGCAAAACAGGTTTACAAGTCCATCGCCTTCAAATGATATTTACAACAAAAAAGCAGGACAAAATTTTCATTAGGCAGCAATAATTTCATAAGGAAGCATTAGGCGTTTTGAAAAACGTTTTGAAGTCCAGCCTTTTACGAGATACTTCATGACCAAAACGTTGCTCGGCTAGCACTTTGGGCTCAATTTAAGAACCCTAAACAGACAAAAATTCCTATTTCTATATTTAGCAATGAAAAATTGAAATTTTTGTCCAAATAAAGAATCCTTCTTTCTAGAAAACTGTAAGCTCAATTTAGGAGCCCTAAACAGAAGAAAAAACCCTATTTAGGTTTTTTTAACAACAAAATATAAGAAATTTTGCACAATTAAAAAATGCTTCTTTCGAGAAAACGAAAAAAAGCTAAAATAAACCAAAACTTTCAAAACTACCCGCTATAAAAACTTAATGCTTGCATTCTACTTGTATTTGGCCTAGCAAAACAGGTTTGCAAGCCCATCGCTTTCAAATGGTTTTTTTTGTAACAAAAAAGGAGGTCCATATTTTCAAGAAGCATTAAGGTTTTGAAAAAAAAAGTTATCAAGTCCAGGCACTTACAAGATGTTCAATACCAAAATGTTTACTCCGCTAGAACTGTAAGCTCAATTTAGGAGCCGTAAACAGAAGAAAAAAACCTATTCAGGTTTTTAGCAATAAAATAAAAGAAATTTTGTCCAAATAATGAATGCTTCTTACGGGAAAACGAAAAAAAGCTAAAATAAACCAAAACTTTCAAAACTACCCGCAATAAAAATTTGATGCATTTATTCTACTTGTTATTGGCCCGAAAAAACAGAAGTACTAGCCCATTGCCTTCAAATGAAATTTTGAACGAAAAGGGAGAACCAATTTTTCCTCAAAAAAAGAAGCATGAAGCGTTTTGAAAAAAGTTTTCAAGCCCAGTCATGTACAAGATGATTCATCCCAAACTGGTCACTTGGCTGGCACTATAGGCTGTATTTAGGCGCCCCAATAGGAAGAAACATGCTATTTACGTTTTAAACAACGCAAAAACGAAATTTATGTACAAAAAAGAATGCTTTTTTCGATAAAACGAAGAGAAAAGCCAAAATCGAGCAAAACCTTCAAAAAATCCAACAATAAAAACTTTATGAGTGCTTGTATTTAGACTCTTGAAACAGAGTTATAAGGCAATTGCCTTCAAATGATATTTTGAACGAAAATGGAGGACCAAATTTTCTTTAAGAAAAAGAAGCATTAAGCGTTTTGAAAAATGTTTTCAAGTCCAGCCACTTAAAAGATGCTTGATGACAAAAAGTTTGCGTGGCTAACACTTTAAGCTCCATTTATGAGCCGTAAACAGAAGAAAATTCCCACTTCCTTTTTAAGCAACGCAAAATAGAGTGTTTTGTTCAAAATAAAAATGCTTTTTTCCAGAAAACGCAAAAAAAAGAGGCTAAGATCAATTGAAATTTTCAAAACACTTGCAATAAAAAATTGATGTGTGCATTCTACGCCCTTCCAGCCTAGAAAACCAGGGTTAGAAGCCCATTGACTTCAAATACTTTTTTTGCACAGAAAATGAGAACGAAACTTTCTAATAAAAGGAAGCATTAAGCGTTTTGAAAACTGTTTTCAAGTTCAGACACTTACAAGATGCTTGATGGCAACAAGTCCGCTTGACTAGCACTGTAAGCTCAAGTTAGCAGCCCTAAACAGAAGAAAATTCCTATTTCCATTTTAGCAACAAAAAATAGAGACTTTTGTCCAAATAAAGAATGCTTCTTTCGAGAAAACGAAAAAAAAGCTAAAATCAAGAATAACTTTCAAAAATGCTAGCAATAAAAATTTGATGCAGGCACTCTACTCGCACCCAGCTTATACTATAGGTTCACTTAGGGAATAATGAACATAAGAATGAGTCAATGGATCAAATCGGTCAGAGGAAGAAAGGGATCAAACGACCCATAAATCGCATAAAAAGAGACCACAGCGCTAACATAATTGTTAAAAGTTCGTTTGAGAGCAATTAAAAACCTTTAGGAATCCATAGAACCAAGATTCAATGTTCTTAGATGTCTGCATGATTAAGAAAAAGTCAATTAATGCTACCGACAAAATGTAGGGGTCTCCCGCGCTATTACTCGGCAGCATTTCTGCGTACATGCATACATGCATCAAAGTATACTTTAAAACTGACCTTTCGACCAATGGTGATCGATTATCTCAATAGATTGAGACCGATAGTACACAACTCTGTCACCCTTGCGAGGAATTTTATATCCTCTCAGAAAGGTTGACAAATTTATAACTACCTTAAATGAGGTATCGATATACATATGAGCAGTACGTCATTTTAACACAACCAAAAGACATACAAGAAGGCTCGCAAAGGTCTGTGCGCAGCACAGATTGTTCCTAGCGATCCTATGGGAAAAACAGGGTGCAATAGGGGGGAGAGCTGTTCAACCAGCTTTTCAACGGGGAGCACCTTTGCGGCAAAACCGCCTATGGGACGGGATTACTAGGTTATTAGTAGTAAATATAACTAAATATGTGGTTCGGAAATATTTAACCACATTTCCGGTTGTTATAAGTAATAGGGCTTTATAACAGACATAACAGGGCCAATTTTGGGGTGATTGGCCGTCTTGGGCCAAGATCTGACCCAAAGCCGTGTGAAGAGGTGGTCTTCCTGGGCCAAAATGACCTGATCTGCAATGGTCAATATCACGAAGGTGAAAGCATCATATGAAACGTATAATATACTGTCAGAAAGCTCATCACAAATGCTGTCAGACTATTGAAATGAAATCTCGATTGAGCTGCTCCATCGGGAGATGTTAAGGAATATAGGTACTGTACCATATGCTTCAGAAGCACAAGTCTTCCCACCTGAAATCATCAAACTCATAACCAAGGAGTTCGGTTATAAAAACCAAATTTTGTGACATTTTTTGCCATGTCACAGTGGATCAACCCAGCCATATTTTAAACTTCTACAACGTTTTCGACCAAGTTTTTATCGACTCGGCAGGTGGGTCTTCTCTCCAATATGGCCAAAACTCCCTGTCCCTGTACCGGTCAATATTTCAAAACTGGTAAAGAAAACGCTATAAGTAATATATATATATATATATGTGTGTGTGTGTGTGTATGTATATATATATATACATATATATATATATATATATAAATATATATAATTATATATATATATATATATATATATATATATGTATATATATATATATATATATATATATATATATATATAGGCTGAAAGTTCGGCTTACGAAACGTTCAACTATGCAAAAAATCCAAAATCGGTGCACTCTACGAGGAGATATTTCAAAAACAAGGCGTCGTACCA
Source organism: Convolutriloba macropyga (assembly GCF_964194025.1). Classification (NCBI taxonomy): domain Eukaryota; kingdom Metazoa; phylum Xenacoelomorpha; order Acoela; family Convolutidae; genus Convolutriloba; species Convolutriloba macropyga. The sequence goes on along the minus strand of NC_134471.1, from coordinate 77,365,109 downwards.
GGATCCAAAAATGGAAGAAGAAAGGAGCTGCAGAGCTAAATTTGATCTTAAAACACCCTTATATTTGACTCCATAAAACACCCTATGATTTGTACAGGGAATCACTCCCCACTATCTGAGGATTCTAAAACACTATAATCTGTACCTTAAATCCACTCTTTCGTGGTACCGAAATTTGGATGACCCAAAACGTACTAAAAATCGCAGTTTTAGCAAAGTTACACCAAATTAACTTTTTAGCCGAGCCGTTTTCGGGGATAACCAATACACGCATGCAAGAAGGGTTCCGTACCAAGAAAATGCGACTATGCCCGCTTGATTTGATATAGTACTTTAAAAGAAATTACTGAATATGCAAAGTGTACCTCTGATTTTGGGCTATGTCACGACACCCATTTTTGGAGAAATTGCAAAAAAAACAACCGTGAAAAACCACTAGAAACCTGTTTCTGGGCGTCCTGCAAGTCAACAATGGACATATTGACTGCTCCTTCCCTTTATTACGAGGTGGGAACAAATTCCCACTTCGCCATAAAGGCTGTGTTATTTTTGCAAGTTCGTTCGAAAAATTAGGACTATATCTAGAACCAAAAAAACATTGAAAACTGAAAATTTTGGAATTTGGGAACACAGTTGGTTCCTCAGTTTCAGACTGTCCAAAACGTCTCATTAAAGACGATTAGCAGTCAAATATAACTCAACAACTATGAAAAAAATCAAAAACCGGGACAGTTTATCAAAAACAAGTGTTTTTCTTAAAAAAGTTTGATCAAAACAAAATTGTTCAGTTTTTTTCAGTTATTTTTATAACTGTAGCCTTAAAGTGCTGTATAGGAGCATAAGAAAAATGCTATTTTTTCAACTGTCTTTTCTACGGAGTTCTTGGCAACCATATCAAAGACCATAGAAACAAATTGACAAAAGTCACACTTTTAGAGCTATGAGGCCATGTAAGCTGGCTTTGGATGTCTATTGCAGCCCTCATAACCAACTGTTTCCAATTCCACGATACAAAAAATTATAATATCATCAAATTTAAAAAAAATATATTAAGAAGAAAGGTAGCTTATTTTTGTGGAACTGAATGAGCTTTCTGTTACTAACTAAGCCTTCTGAACAAAATTCCCTCAAAAATATTGTAGTATGGCCCTTTTTTTGAACAGAGTGGTTGTTAATTTTACTGATGTTTTGGACTCTAGAGACAATGTGTTTGCGTGAAATTTTACGGTCGTTTTGTTTCTTTTCCTCTAATTTTTTTGTATAGAACTTTACATGGTGTTGAAGTCAACGTAAGCTTTCTGCTAAAAAAGGTCTTGTTTTACATTGTTTTTCTAGTGAAAACCATTGAGGCATCCAAACGATCCATATAAATAATGATAAAAGCAGATAAACTTTTGAAAATTAGTTTTGTATTTTGTTTAAGTTAGACAAAAAAATAAACATTACTGAATGTTCTTAATCCTTAAAATTAATAAAATACTAATTAAAAGCGAACAGAAGGGGCAGAGTACGCTAGTATAGGACAACTTTGAGGCGACAATAAAAAAGTATGAAAAACCATCTTTATTTAAAAAAAATTTACTTATGGATTTCTTAGCAATCATATCAAAGACCAGAATAACGAAATACAAAGGTGACATTTTTAAAGTTATAAGTCTGCATATGCTGACTTCAGATGTTTATTGCAGCATTTATAGCACATTTTATCACAATCCATGAAATACAAGCAATTATAATAAAATCAACCTGAAAAAAAGTGTTAAGAGCAATTGCTTATTCTTATGTTAGTGAATTAGCTTTTTGTTACTAATTATGCGTTCTGAACAAAAATCCCTCAAAAACAATTTTATAGGGCCCCTTGATTCTGAACAGAGTGGTCGTTGTTTTTATTGCTGATTTTGACTCTATGAACATTGTGTTGGCGTGAAATTATACGGTCATATCGTTTCTTTTCTTTTCTTCTATTTATTTGGATAGAGCCCCACATGGTGTTGAAGTAAACATAAGCTTTCTGCTAACAAAAATGTTTTAATTTACATTGTTTGTCTATTGAAAACAGTTGTATCATCCAAACGATCAATGTAAATTACGATAAGGGCCGATAAACTCTTATCTTTGCATTTTTGTTTAAGTCAGACAAAAAATCAACAAAACTGATTGTTCTTAATACTTAAAACTTATTAAAAGTAAACAACAGTCGCAGATTACGCAAAACTAGCACAACTTTGAGGCAACAATATAAAATTATGAAAAGAAGATCTTTATTAAAAATTATTTTTTAATGGAGTTCTCGGCAATCATATCAAAGACCATTGCAACAAAATGCCAAAAGTGACAATCTTATAGGTTTAAGGCCGCATACGCTGTCTTCAGGTGTCTATTGCAGCTTTTATAGCACATTTTATCACACTCCACGAAAAACAACAAATTATAATAACATCAAAATAAAAAATCCTAATTAAGAAGAACGGTAACTTATTTTTGTGTAATTAATTGAATGAGCCCTCTGTAACTAATTATGCATTCTGAACAAAAATTCCCACAAACACTTTTGTATGACCTTCTCATTTGTGAAATGAGTGGTCGTTGTTTTTACTGCTGATATTGGCTCTAGAAAAAATGTATTTGTGTCGAATTTTAAGGTCGTTTCGTATCATTTCTTCTATTATTTTTTGTATAGAACTCCTGATGGTGTTGAAGTAATCATATGCCTTCTGCTGACAGAAATCTCTTATTTTTTATTGTTTTTCTATTGAAAACAGATGTGTCATCCAAACCATCCATGTTAATTACGATAAAACCTATAAACTATTGAAAATATCTTTGTTTTTTTTGTTTAAGTTAGACAAAAAATAAACAAAGATGATTGTTCTGAATAATAAAACTTTAAAATATACTAAAAAAGTAAACAACAGTGGCAGAATACGCAATGTAGGACAACTTCGGGGCAAAAACATAAACGTATGAAAAGGAGATCTTTATTAAAAACTATTCTATTTATGGATTTCTTGGCAATCATATCAAAGACCATAGTAACAAAATGCTAAAAGTGACAATCTTATAGGTATGAGCCCGCATATTATAGCTCCGGATGTCTATTGCAGCATTTATAGCACATTTTATCACACTCCACGAAATACAACAAATTGTAATAACCTCAATTTAAAAAAATCCTAATTAAGAAGAACAGTAGCTTATTTTTCTGTAATTGAATGAGCTCTCTGTTACTAATTATGCCTTCTGATCAAAATGCCCGCAAAAACACTTTAGTATGGGATTTTATTTGTGAAAAGAATGGTCGTTAGTTTTACTACTGATTTTGTCTATGGAAACAATGTATTTGTGTCAAATTTTAAGGTCGTTTTGTTTCTTTTCTTCTATTATTTTTTCTATAGAACTCCTCATGGTGTTGAAGTAAACATATGCTTTCTAACATAAATCTCTTATTTTACAATGTATTTTATTGAAAACAGGTGTGTCATCCAAACGATCCATGTAAATTACGATAAACGCCTATGAATTCTTGAAAATATTTTTGTTTTTTTTTGTTTAAGTTAGACGGAAAATAAACAAAGATTATTGTTCCTAATAATTAAGCTCGATATAATACGAAAAAAGTAAACAACAGTGGCAGAATACGCCAATGTAGGACAACTTTAGGGCAACAACATAAACGTATGGAGAGGAGATCTTTATTAAAATTTTTCTGTTTATAGATTTCTTGGCAATCATACCATTGTAACAAGTGGCAATCTTATAGGTATGAGGCCGCATATTGTAGCTCCAGATGTTTATTGCAGCATTTATAGCACATTTTATCACACTCCACAAAATACAACAAATTATAATAAAATCAATTTTAAAAAATCCTAATTAAGAAGAACAGTAGCTTATTTTTGTGTAATTGAATGAGTTTTTCTGTTACTAATTATGTCTTCTGATCAAAATGCCTGCAAAAACACTTTAGTATGGCCTTTTATTTGTGAAAAGAGTGGTCGTTATTTTTACTACTGATTTTGGCTCTAGAAACAATATTTTTGTGCCAAATTTTAAAGTCGTTTCGTAGATTTTCTTCTATTTTTTTTGAGAACTCCATTTAGTGCTGAAGAAAACAAATGCCTTCTGCTACCAAAAATGTGTTACTTACTGCAATTTTTCAAGCTTTTTAGACACTTTTGAGGAAATCTGAAAAGTCATGGATTTCTTGGCAACCATATGCAAGACCATAAATATTTATGGTCTTCGATATGGTTGCCAAGAAATAAAAATCGAACTAACCTACTTTGCTTTGGAACGCTTAATGTACTCAGAAGATGTTAATTAAGCTGTTATCTGTATTTTTTTTGTATTTTTTGACTTTGACTTTTATGGTCTTATTTGGCAACATAAATGTGCATGGTCTTGGTTATGGTTCCCAAGACACCATGAACTTCATTTTTTTTTCAAATGTCTTGATGAGTTTTTCTCCACTCAGAGTGCATTTTATGGGTGTTTTAAGAGCTTTTTGAGCATTGTTGATTCTTTTTGCATGGTCATCTATGTGGTTGCCAATTTACCATAAATTCCATATATGGCTTGGATATGGTATAGTTTAATGAAATGTTCTCCTAGTAATGAGTTATTGGATAATAAGATTTTTCAAAATAAAAGTCTTTGCAAAGATATTTGCGCTATGGATAAGATGTTAAAAAAATGGGGAACTTAACTGCTCCGCAGTGTAGTCAAGACCTGCAAACGATTTATTGGGTTTTTGTTATCGAATTTTCTATTTATTTCAGGCTTCCCGTTAGCTTTAGGCTTTTTTATGCTTTAAGAACGATAAACTGAATTCTGCGCTCCACTATGCAGTAAAAATTAATGATTTATCTTCTCGATAAGTGCGAAGACATTATAAATTTTGCTTTGTCATACGAACTAATAAATCGTTTTTTGATCAGTTAGGGATTAGTGTTCCGACAGGTAAGCTATTGAAAACTAACAAATATATACGAGGAGAAATACGTTTGCAGTAAACTTGTTCATAAATTTCTGTAATGAAGATTCTGGAAAATTAAAAAAGTAAATATCTCGCTGTGATTTACAATATCTGTCAAATATATAGCAAATTTTTTGACAGATAATCGGAAAAACCGTTGTTTTTACTTAATGGTTCTTCTTGTTGAGTTTTAAAAAAAAATTAATTTTCGTGACCTTAATTTTAAAAGAAATGATAGAACTTCACTGCTTTAAAGTCTGAATATCTTATGTGAACAAATTTTGTGAGACTTTGTAACACTTTGCTTTGCCCAATTATGAAATTGTTACCTGTTCTTATTCAGTCTGTAGGGAAGACGGTTGGAAGACATTGTATTTTGTTTTAATTGTAGGCGTAGAGTGAGGTATGCTGTTGTCTTATCAGTTTAATTACCTAAATTTTGCTGAGTTTGTTCATATCGGTCAACTGCTGGTGTTTTATAAAAAAACTGTGATTACCGATATATAATTGTCACCGTTGAAAAAACAAATGATCTTGTTGTGCAAAAACAATAGGTTCGCAATTGAGAACAGGAAGGTTCGAAAAATGAAGTTATGAAGTATGATATGAACAAAGACTTGAACAATAGCTGTACAGTACAAATTTCCAAAATAGAAAGAAATAAAAATTCATGGAATGAATGAGAGATCTCATGTTTGCAGTTAGAGACCGTTCAAAAACAGTTTCTAAACTCGAATAATATGAGTTGACTCACTAGTTTTCTGTTTTCTTGGGGATGAAAATGAGATTATTATTTTATATAGTGGGGAACGTTAAAAATTATATGGATGGTGTTTAGCATAGTCTATCCAAAGTCTAAATT
>NC_134471.1:77319322-77359072 GCF_964194025.1 Convolutriloba macropyga | reverse complement strand
GAAAGAAATCTTATGAAAAACCATTTTTAGGGAAAAAAAGTGGTTTCGGTATTTTATGATTCTGAAAAATCTGGAGTGAGATACGGTTTCACTGAATCTTTCTAAAGAGCTGTACATTTGTTGCTGAGAGAAAATGTTTTAATGGTGTGAGTTTACAATTATGATCACCTTTATTTTGGTTCCAAGTGTCGTTGCTAATGAGTTCTAGAGTAACTCCTCGTTTCAAGAGAAAATCTTTTTTCCGTTTGCGGCGGTGCTTATATCGCGCATTACCGTGATAACTCTAATTGAAGTACTTGTAGCATGAGCGTTAAAACCAATGTACTCTCATATGAAGATGTTTCAAAAAATTAAGCGTCTGTAAGGGATCGATACTCTTCTTAGAAAAATAATAACTTTTGTTTTGTGTATCTACCTTCCACTCAAGCATGATTCATTTGAGTCCTTGTTTAAGAAGCTGTGCTTCTTTTAAATCTGTTTTCAAGGTTGACTCTGTGGTGGATATAGTTTCTGTGCTATTGATATGATCTATCATAACGTTAATCTAGGTTTGAAATTTTCTGTTATATTAATTTGAATGGGGCATTGACTGATTCTTGTTTGTATAGTTTTGTTTATTGTTGTGTTGGCTATCTTCTGGTATTGGGCACGGAGAAATTGATTGACTAAAAAGTCCCAAAAATGTTTGCCTTTTACCAGAAAGATTACTTTTAAAATTTTGTGAATATTCGGTTTGTATCTGGGCTTCTAACACGGGAAGTATACCTGTGTTCTCAGCTGTAAAATTTAGAATCATGTGAAAATGGTTATAGTTTCATTATAATATTGATGGAAGTAACGTATTTGATAAATTTTTTAACTACAAATGCTTGGTTCAAATACAGTTTTTGATGTTGTGTTTTTCTACTGTGAGTATAGGCTGAGGATCTAGGCAGATAGTGATAGATACTTTGGCCAGATCTGGAACGCTTTTCAAAAAAATTGAAGTTAACTGAATCTATAGCGAATAGCGTCAGTGCCATGAGTAGTGTTGAGCTCCATTTCTTTTATATCATCTATTAAAGGTTTCGTATTTGAAGTAATATCATTTTTCTGTTGGATAATGCAGCTTTGAATGAACCTCTGTAACGATCTACTAGCGTGCGTGTTAGATCTTCTCAATTTAAAACTTTTCGACTATTTGATCAAATAAAATTCGTGGCTCCACTGCTGTTATTTTATGGTTTGTCAAACATTTTAATGCAAATCGTGACAATCTTATTGCGTTTGTGTCAAATATTCGTCGTGAAAATTGCCGAATAGATGAGCAAATGAAAACTGTGGTTCCAAATCTGTTATTTTATGATTTGTCACACATTTTAGTGCAATCCGTGCTAGTTATTGACCTAGAGATGTGATCAGTACGTCATTACGTAATTTGTTTTGTTTTGTTTTGTTTTTTTTTGTCTGGTTTTACTCGGAGAGAGTCTTACAGCGCGGATTTTTACCGTTTGCTAGGACTCAATTCTCCAATAGATGTTCGTTTGTAACTCCGCCGTAGCCGGTCCCCAGCCCGGATGAAAAAGGAGGAGAGAAACACACCCAGAACATACAGGAAATCCTCAAAAGTTGGTTTTTTCAATCTTTTGAGATAATTTTCCGACAGTACTGCTGTAAAAAGATGTTTAAAATGTTTATTTGGCTTATTAACAGACCCTTGCTCGACCCATGAAAAGACCGTGCTCGACTTTATTTGGCTTATGAACAAACTCTTGCTCGACCCATGCAAACACCGTGCTCGACTTTATTTGTCTTATGAACAGAACCTTGCTCGACCCATGCAAAGAATGTGCTCGACTTTATTTGGCTTATGAACAGACCCTTGCTCGACCCATGCAAACACCGTGCTCAACTTTATTTGGCTTATGAGCAGACCCATGGTCGACCCATTCAAAGACCGTATTCGACTTTGTTTGGCTTGTAAACAGACTCTTGCTCGACCAATGCAAAGACCGTGCTCGACTTTATTTGGCTTATGAACAGACCCTTGCTCGACCCAAGAAAAAACCGTGTTCGCGTTTATTTGGTTTATGAACAGATCCTTGCAAGAGCCATGCAGAGGCCGTGTTCTATTTTATTTGGCTTATGAACAGACCCTTACTCGACCCATTCAAAGACCGTGCTCGACTTTATTTGGCTTATGAACAGATCCTTGCTCGACCCATGAAAAGACCGTGTTCGACTTTATTTGGCTTATAAATAAACCCTTGCTCGACCCATGCAAAGACCGTGTTCGACTTTATTTGGCTTATAAACAGACCCTTGCTCGACCCATGCAAAGACCGTGCTCGAATTTATTTGGCTTATGAACAGACCCTTGCTCGACCCATGAAAAAACCGTGTTCGCGTTTATTTGGTTTATGAACAGACCCTTGCAAGAGCCATGCAGATACCGTGTTCAACTTTATTTGGCTTATGAACAGACCCTTACTCGATCCATGAAAAGACCGTGTTCGACTTTATTTGGCTTATAAACAAACCTTTGCTCGACCATGCAAAGACCGTGCTCGACTTTATTTGGCTTATGAACAGACCCTTGCTCGAGCCATGAAAAGACCGTGTTCGACTTTATTTGGCTTATAAACAGACCCTTGCTCGACCCATGCAAAGACCGTGCTCGAATTTATTTGGCTTATGAACAGACCCTTGCTCGACCCATGAAAAAACCGTGTTCGCGTTTATTTGGTTTATGAACAGACCCTTGCAAGAGCCATGCAGATACCGTGTTCAACTTTATTTGGCTTATGAACAGACCCTTACTCGATCCATGAAAAGACCGTGTTCGACTTTATTTGGCTTATAAACAAACCTTTGCTCGACCATGCAAAGACCGTGCTCGACTTTATTTGGCTTATGAACAGACCCTTGCTCGAGCCATGAAAAGACCGTGTTCGACTTTATTTGGCTTATAAACAGACCCTTGCTCGACCCATGCAAAGACCGTGCTCGAATTTATTTGGCTTATGAACAGACCCTTGCTCGACCCATGAAAAAACCGTGTTCGCGTTTATTTGGTTTATGAACAGACCCTTGCAAGAGCCATGCAGATACCGTGTTCAACTTTATTTGGCTTATGAACAGACCCTTGCTCGACCCATGAAAAGACCGTGTTCGACTTTATTTGGCTTATAAACAGACCCTTGCTCGACCCATGCAAAGACCGTGCTCGAATTTATTTGGCTTATGAACAGACCCTTGCTCGACCCATGAAAAAACCGTGTTCGCGTTTATTTGGTTTATGAACAGACCCTTGCAAGAGCCATGCAGATACCGTGTTCAACTTTATTTGCCTTATGAACAGACCCTTACTCGATCCATGAAAAGACCGTGTTCGACTTTATTTGGCTTATAAACAAACCTTTGCTCGACCATGCAAAGACCGTGCTCGACTTTATTTGGCTTATGAACAGACCCTTGCTCGAGCCATGAAAAGACCGTGTTCGGCTTTATTTGGCTTATAAACAGACCCTTGCTCGACCCATGCAAAGACCGTGCTCGAATTTATTTGGCTTATGAACAGACCCTTGCTCGACCCATGAAAAAACCGTGTTCGCGTTTATTTGGTTTATGAACAGACCCTTGCAAGAGCCATGCAGAGACCGTGTTCAACTTTATTTGGCTTATGAACAGACCCTTACTCGACCCATTCAAAGACCGTGCTCGACTTTATTTGGCTTATGAAAAGATGCTTGCTCGACCCATGAAAAAACCGTGTTCGACTTTATTTGGCTTATAAATAAACCCTTGCTCGACCCATGCAAAGACCGTGTTCGACTTTATTTGGCTTATGAACAGACCCTTGCTCGACCCATGAAAAGACCGTGTTCGACTTTATTTGGCTTATAAACAGACCCTTGCTCGACCCATGCAAATACCGTGCTCGAATTTATTTGGCTTATGAACAGACCCTTGCTCGACCCATGAAAAAACCGTGTTCGCGTTTATTTGGTTTATGAACAGACCCTTGCAAGAGCCATGCAGAGACCGTGTTCAACTTTATTTGGCTTATGAACAGACCCTTACTCGACCCATGAAAAGACCGTGTTCGGCTTTATTTGGCTTATAAACAAACCCTTGCTCGACCATCCAAAGACCGTGTTCGGCTTTATTTGGCTTATAAACAGACCCTTGCTCGACCCATGCAAAGACCGTGCTCGACTTTATTTGGCTTATGAACAGACCCTTGCTTGACCCATGAAAAAACCGTGTTTGACTTTATTTGACTTATGAACAGACCCTTGCTCGACCGATGAGAAGACCGTGCTCGACTTTATTTGGCTTATGAACAGACCCTTACTCGACCCATGAAAAGACCGTGTTCGACTTTATTTGGCTTATAAACAAACCCTTGCTCGATCATGCAAAGACCGTGTTCGACTTTATTTGGCTTATGAACAGACCCTTGCTCGACCATGCAAAGACCGTGCTCGACTTTATTTGGCTTATGAACAGACCCTTGCTTGACCCATGAAAAAACCGTGTTCGACTTTATTTGACTTATGAACAGACCCTTGCTCGACCGATGAGAAGACCATGCTCGACTTTTTTTGGCTTATGAACAGACCCTTACTCGACCCATGAAAAGACCGTGTTCGACTTTATTTGGCTTATAAACAAACCCTTGCTCGACCATGCAAAGACCGTGTTCGACTTTATTTGGCTTATAAACGAACCCTTGCTCGACCATGCAAAGACCGTGATTGACTTTATTTGGCTTATGAACAGACCCTTGCTCGAGCCATGAAAAGACCGTGTTCGGCTTTATTTGGCTTATAAACAGACCCTTGCTCGACCCATGCAAAGACCGTGTTCGGCTTTATTTGGCTTATAAACAGACCCTTGCTCGACCCATGCAAAGACCGTGCTCGACTTTATTAGTCTATGAAAAGATTTTGCTCGACCCATCAATAGACTTTACCTGGACTTCAACTAAGTGCTGGACTGTGTATTTATAATCAATGAAGACCCCCCTCCCCCACTAGATTTATAATGTCTTTTCATAAGTCGAGGTCTAAACCAGGGCTACAGTTTTTGGTTTACTGCACTCAGACTTCAAATATCTGACCCGGGTTTTGATTCTGATTGACTAAGCCGATGCAAGCGGAGGTCTTGTGCATTTAATTCCTCCAGACTGGCATATTCATTTAATCCTGGACGGGGAGTTTCTCCAGGCAGGCAATTATGAAACCAATCTTAAAATCCAGAACGGTTGATAAATTTTAATCCAGGGTGCTCAATACACTGCCCTATCGACACAGAAAAACTGAATACACGTGAACAAACGAAAACTTGAAATAATGGGACAAGAGCTTCAAGATAAGGTCTGTAATTTAGTGTCTTTAATTTATTGTAAACAAAATAATATTGCTGAATTGTTTATTCGGATTGCGTCGGGTGTCGAATTTTTTCTTCCAAAGATGTGAGATTAAGAAAGCAACCGGGGAATTTTTAGCCAATTTCCTTCAAAATCCTTACATCATTTGAGGGTTAATGTGGGGTTATTCGATGCAAAATTGGGGGATAAGAGGGGTAATTTAGGTTGGTAAAATGGTGCAATAGTAGGGGGTAAATTGTTTTTTTTGGGGGGAAGGGGGTGGTTAAAATTATGCAAGATTAGGAGGTAAATATCCCCATTATCCCCCCTAATTTTACATTATTTTACCCATGCCCCCCATACTCGAAGACTGACAGTATTGAACTTGCAACCTTTGTACCCTCAACTGGTTCTCCTTAGCCTCTAAACCATCAATGCTTGCCCAATTCTTGACGGGCAGCCTATTTGAACCAAGTCCCGTTACCCCTTCCCTCCATAATCTTACCTCGTTTTAACCCCACCCCTCCCCCTAAAATTACCCCCTAATCTTACATCCTTTTGGTGGGGTTGGGGGGGGGGGTTGGTTCGGGGCGGGGATAATTTTTTTTTTGGGTAAAATCTTAAAATTCCCGGTAATATCTTCAATTAACCCCCATTACACCCCAATCTTACATCGTTTTACAACTTAAGTCAATCCCTGGGATCATTTCCGTTTGTACCCCACCCAGTTTTATGGGTGCATTTCATTTGCATCCCCCAGAAGCAAGTGCCACATTTTTATATAATGATTTACCATGTAATGACATGTGCTTTGTAACGGGGGGGAAAACATAACGTACTGCGGGGGGGGGGCACAAACGGAATAGATTCAATCCCTGAGCGAAGGATATTTGATTCACAAACAGCTCTCCTAAAACTGAGGATATATAGAAACATTGCGTACTTTCTAAAAGTTTTTTGAATGATATCTACGATTTCGACGTTCAAAATCTGATCCGGGCGGGAAACACAAAAACCTTCAAAAGATTGGCGGTGATTGCGTTGCAATTATGTAAGAACTATGGTTGAGGCGTTGAAACGAAAATATGATCTATTTTGTTTTGGCACCCCAGTGTTTTTTACACCCCAAGTTACAAATTATTTGTTGTTTTATAGCACGTTACTATCTAAGAAAACACGTGCTCCTGGTAGGCTTAAAAAATATAAGCTAATTAAGTTGGGGGGGGGGGGGCAAACAGAATAGATCCCGAAAGTATTTCCGTTTCTAATCGTAGATCTTACATAGTTTTACAAAGAGTTTAGCGTTTTTCTCACAAAGTTTTGCGTTCTCCAGCGTAGACCTTACATATGTTTGCGTTGAATGTGGCATCGATGTTACAAAGTCTTGAGTTGAAAATAGCGTTGAATATAGCCTTGATTTTTCATCAGATTGCGCTTCTTAGAGCCGATCTTAATTTTTTTGCATTATATTTAGCTTGCATCTTATATAATTTTAGGTTGAAGTGGTAGAAGAATTTTTGTTAAAATATCATTTTTAAAACTAGTAAAATGAATTACCGCTCTTTCAAAAAGATTTCATTTCAAACCAGAAACAAAAAAACAATCCCACGAATTCAGATCAATTTTAATTGGAACGAATTACATCAGCACTAACTGCAAATGTCGCTAAACAAATTTCAAAATTTAAATAAAGTAATTGAGAGCTTAGATCGAGATGTGTATCATAAATTTCCACGCTTTGCAAATTCAGGGACTGCAAATAACAGTTGAATATCTCTGCCTCAAACTGTTGCTCAGTCTGTTGCTCAAACAGTTGCAATGCTTTTAAGCTGGTGAAAACAGACTTATTTGATTGTTCCTATGTATTAAGATGAGGTTTGGAACTGCCTAGTACATATGAGCTCATAAGGTACCTTTGAAATTGGGTACAAATATTTGGGCTAATGCTGACTGATTCAGATTGGCGCATCAAAGTTTGAGCTAGATAATTCGCACCTGGTTTTTAAAAAGTCAAACAGTTCGTGTTTACATGTTTTCCTGGTGACAATATCAGAAAATTTTTACAGTAGTCGTTGAAGAGGAAATAAAATTTGAGAAAGAACATCCAAAGTTTTCAGTGAATCTTTTTTTTATCGTAAAGAGACTGTTTTTGTTTTTGTTTTAATGTTGCCTTTAATGATGCTTTTAATGCATCGTTTTTAGTAAAGGTGCAAAATTTTCTCTTCTAAATATTTCACGTCATAATAGTACCAAAACACTAAAATAGTCAATATGACGTATAAGTTCATTAAAATCTATTTTTGCACTAGAGCTCATTAATTTGGTGCTCATCGGCGTTTGTAAGAATGCACTCTAAATTTTCCTCTTGTGAATTGAACAAAAAAATGGGCATTTTGCACTATTTCTCAAGTAAAAACGGACGAGCGATTTCGTGCTCATTTACACGAGAAATCAGTTTTTTAGGGCTCAATCATTCAATTTTTCATATGAATTTCTCTCAAATCATGTATAAAACACACAGTTTATCGTAAAAAATTCTTGTGAAAAATACAAATTCTTGATTAAAACACAAAATTTTGTATGAAAACAAACAAAAATTTAAAAAATTTCGCAGAAGAAATGCATGAAAATTACACGATTTATAGCGCAATTCACATGAAAACTGGTATAGTTAAGCCCAAGAAACTTGTGTAAATTTACACGATTTCTATTCTGAAGCAAAAAAAATGTTTTTTTTTCGAGTCGAAATTGGAGTCAGCAAACTCCGCATGTGCTCTCCTAATTATTAAAACAAGATGTAACGCATTCAATCAGATTAGCCCTAAGATGATTTCAATTTTTTCAACAGAGTATGTCACAAAATTGAGCAAGAACGAAGAAGTTTTATATTTAAGTCTAATTTAAGGCAATGTTACCCAAGTTTGAACGCATGAACCAGGGTAAGCGTTCGTGTTAATTATTTCTTTCATTTTCATTTCATGAAATGTCAAAACAAAAAGTAAAAGAAAAGTTTTTCAGAAAAATATTCCTCTTAAAATTGCTAATTCTTCTTAGACAGAGGCTCATTAAGAGAAAAATCGTGCAAATTTTTATCTCACGAGGAAGAGAAATTACATGAGACGCACTTTTCACGCGAAAACGAATGCGTATGGCTTACGGGAAAAAATTGTGTGATATTACACGAGAGACTTTTAGAGCGTGAGACTCCAATATTCTCTTCACTTAATAAAAAACTAGTTTCAGAAAAAAAAATCTGACAAATATAAACTGTATTCTTTTAACAGTTCTTGCAACCCTGCACCATTTACAAACGAAAAACGAATACGGATAATGAAATATTCAAATTAGTAACCAAGTAACTGACGTTATATCATGAAATGTTCTAATTTGTCTGTTGTTAAAAGTTTCAACACTGCGATCAATCATCTAGTCCCATTAGCAAACAACAATTTGTAGATTTCAGAAGAAAAACTTCGAAAAGACCCGCTGACGGTTTCCCCACTCATAAGTTGCAGAGTAATTCAGTACTAAATCAGAAAAAGTTTTTCAGAAACAATTTTTTTCATACCACCTCTTACTAAACTATCCGGTTTTTCAGACTCTAAATTGTTTCTTCACAATTGGATATGCTCTGCATATTTGTTCATTATATATAGTCATTTAAATATAAAAATATTGTGTCAACCAAACCAAAATGCTCCCTCGGAACAAAAGTTGTTATTATCTGTGTTGGCCAGACTAATCTTTCCTTTATGGACTTTTTTTCAACTAATCCGACGATTATTTGTCTCTTCGAGGTCTTCGTCTTATTTCTGACACCAGTTTCGAATTCGAATCGGTTTCGTAGAGACTCCATTTTCTCTCCGTTTTCTTCTGGATATGAATAACGTATTTTTTCCCATAAATTGAAAAGTGTTTAATACTCGTTTCATTCAATGACGCAGAACAAAATGCTCGATCTATTTTATTACAACTTATCCCATTATTCCTGTCAGGTGACCTGTAGAACATTTTCCATTGGTTTTGTTTATTTTTCCAGAAGTAATTCCATGGCGTGCGGTATTTATCTCGCGCTTCGATTCGGCGTATCTGAAACCATTTCTCCCTATTTTTGTACCGTTTTGTAAAAATCATGCCCTCGAAGTCGTAGACCTTCGAAAGATCATCACTCTCAACGCAAACTGTTTCTTGATTTGGGTCGCAGAATTCTTCTTCGAGAAATTCGTTCGTGCTTTTGTTGAAATAATTCCAAAACTCTGCCCATGGTGATTTCAATTGCCATGCAAAAGTAGTTTTAGATGGAGGGTGGTAAGAACTGCAAGAATCGTCTGTTTCTTTACAATCGCCATTCAAATATGCCGAACAAATATATCCATCTTTTCCAAAATTTATCCATTGATTGGGTTTTTCACAGAAGCCTGAATGACTGTTGTTGTCCAGAAAAAACGTGCCAGAGGTCCGGGAATTTTCTCGATGTCGAGACCTGCGTTGTGATTTAATCCCTGATCTTGTCCACGTTCTACTTTGTGATCGGTTTCGAAACTGACTTTGAGATCTATTTCGTGATATGCTTCGAGCTGTGTTTTGGTGTCTGCTTTGAGATCCGTTTGGTTGTCTGTAATGGGAACAGTTACGAGAAGCGTTCGAGGATTTATTCCTAAATCTTTTTCGGGAATTGCGTGGAAAATTTTTCTCTGCTCTTGTTTCAGTCCATATTTGTTGAGACTTTTTTGCGAAAAAGTGACGTGGCACGCTTGGAGATATGCATCTTGAAATAATCTCATTCGTGATATGGTGTGCCTTTCGGAATGCGACATCGTCTCTGTTTGAGCTATCAGGTCTACTCTTGAACGAGTCTCGGGTTTCGTCGCGGGAAAAGTTCTCCCGCCCTTTTTTTGGTACGTTGAGTGAACCAATGCCATCAGTCTGTCTAGAGTCTGACACAGAACTGATTTGCTGTTTCTTTTGTGAAAAATTTTGTAACCCACTCATAAACTGATCTGTACACATGTTTCTGTGTCTGACTTCTGGAACCCCATCTGATAAATTTGTTACATGGTGACTGCTATCTGGTACTTTTTGTGTTGAAATTGGAGTTTCGATTTGGCGTTGTTTTTGAAATTCTGTTGTTTTTGAAATTCTGTTTTGGCGAATAATTTTTTCTGTTGAGGTTAGCAGTTGGTTTTCGTAACTACCCTCTAGTGTTTTTGAGGTTAAACCGGGCAGGTTGCTTCCTCGACTGCTGTCTGGCACCTTCTGTGGTACGTTTTGTGAAAGACTGAGATTGTTGTCAGCAGAGTTATTTTCAAATTTGCTTCCATGTTCTTTTTGTCTTACTTTCGGTAATCGGGTTCTAAGAAGCTCGGTAGACTTGTTTTCAAAACAGCCTTCCGGCAGTTTTTTGGGTACGTTTTGGATTGGGCCCTGAAGTGTGACTCTAGACTTGTTTTCAGCATAATTTTTTGGTACTTTTTGTGGCTCTTTTTGTACTCCACTGCGACAAAAATCTGTCAAGTTTACCCGAAAGTCGTTCTTTGGTGTGCTTTGCAAGCTGTTCAAAACAGGGTCAGAAATTTTGTCTTGGTGTTTATTTTCTGTTACTTTATGTTGGAGAGTTTGTGACCCACTGTGGAATATATGTCTTGATGTAGGAAGGGAAAAATTATATGTCTTGATGTAGGAAGTTGAAATTGGAATTGAAATTTCGATTAGGCGACTGCTGCCTGGTACCTTTTCGGTTGTATTTGGAACTCTATTTTGGCTGATAATTTCTGGTTTCTCTTGTGGCGGGCTTGGCAGTTTGTTTTGGTAACTGCCCTCTAGTATATTACCGGGGATGTTTTCCTGCAGCTTCTGTGATAAGTTGAAATTGTTTTCTGTAGAGCTTTTTTCAAGACCTCTTCCTGGTTCTATCTGAAACACTTTCTGTAGTCGGCTACTAATAGCTTCTGTAGACTTGTTTTCAAAACTACATTCTAGTAAATTTGGCTGTATTTTTTGCATTGGGCCTTGAAGTGTATCTCTAAATTTGTTTTGAAAACAATTTTCTGTAATTTTTTGTGGTCCTTTTTGTTCTCCACTACAAATAGAATCTGCATACTTCTCTTGAAAACCGTTCAGTGGATTATTTGGTAAAATTATTTCAAAAACATTGTCCTGGTAGTTATATTCTGCTGCTTTTTGTCGGAAACTGTGTAACCCGTGGTTGAATATGTCTCTAGATCTCATAGGGGAACTGTTTTCTGGCGCATTTGGTAAACCGCTCGACGAAACTTTGTCCCCATACGTATTTTGGCCGCCGTTTTTCGGTACTGATAAATTAGTAGCTCTATTTTCGTGTGATACTTCTTGTGTTGAAATTGAAACATTGTTTTGAGAATTTTTATTTGTTCCACATTGTGGTACATCTCTGGACTCGTTCCGAAATATGAGTTGAGATGAGTTTGGTGAAGTTATTTGCGAAGGAACTTGTTTTACTATTTTTGAAGAGCCGCTCAATTTTTGCGGGTATTTGTCTTTCGATAAAGTTTTGTGCAGTTCACTTTTTTCGTACCGTTTGTTCAAATTATCATTCTCTAACAATTGATTAGTTTCGGAGTCACTAGAACCTGGTGATGATCCAAGGTACTGCGAGGGAGTGTTGTTGCATGTTGCTGTACGAACACCAAAAACTTCAGACTTGATTCCTTGGTACCACTGACTGGATGAATTTGGATACCTTGGTTCCACTATTCGCTTTTTTACCCTTGAAGCTGATATTTCGGTCTGGGCAGGTGTTTCAGTCTGGGCAGGGGTGTCAGTCTGGGCAGGTGTGTTGTCCTGAAACAAACTTTATTGTTCCGATCCTCACTTTTGTGGGGGGGGGGGGTTGAGGAAGTGTATACTCAAATGGTTTTTTTTGTTCAGTGAATTTTGGCGGATCGATATAATCAACGTAGTGAGTTGTGAATGGTATCAATAGAAAGCACCTACCTTGTAGAAAATGCAGTTAAGAAGATTTTTCGAATATCGTTTTTTACAAGGAGTTATCTAGGTTCACAATTTTGTGAATATTTGGCAGTTTTGTTCACATTTTCCGCCATTTTTGATAAAATACGGATCAGTTTCGCTAAAATATTTTAAAAAACGTGTTAAACTTTTTACCGGTAGATTGTTTTTGTTATCGTTAGAGATAAAAGACAATTGCTGAAATCTTTGATTTGAGTTTTTTTGGCTTAAAATATTTATTAAACTTTCAAAACGCAGACTTTTTTCAAGAAAAAAGGAACAAAATATGCTTTTGTGTTCCACTTTGTTTACGTGTTCCGAAAGTAGAGACCTAGAAACCGCTGACACACTCTCCGTTAACTCCATGAGAACAAAATTGGCGCCCTATAAAACTCTACTGGAATTCAAAGTTTGCCGTTTTGGCAAATTTTACTCGATAAATATACAAAATGAATAATTGATTTAATTTATTTCTGAAAAATTTCAACTGGTTTGATTCGCAAACATTTGGAGCAATTGGGTGGTTTTTTGAGCGCGTTGCAATATCAGGGATAGGCTTGATCTCATCGTGGATTCTCAATCAGAGTTTTTTTAATTTTTGGTTTGGCGCTGACTCAATTAATGGCAGCTCAATTCCAAGTGAAAATGAGGAAAAATTAGATATAGTTTGTTTTCAGACAAAACTTAAGGCTTATTTTGGCTTTGACGAACAGTTTTAGTAAACTTTAAATGAAAACTTGTTTTTTGCCTCCATTTATTATTCTTTCTACAGTCTGAGTACTATGTCTAACGAATCAAAGATCCAAATGGCTTCTTCAACAGGTGTTGGTGAAGCCATACAATGAATTTGATTGTTATCTAACGTCTCATATAATATTAAATATATTTCTTTTAAGAGAGTTTTAGTGACTGTTTGAATTTGTCATTTTTGTTTTCTTAATTTTGTCCATTTTTAACCTTTCATGATAAATACAGGTTATTCATTATGTCATATGAGATATAAACAAATGTCTGAGACA
Source organism: Convolutriloba macropyga (assembly GCF_964194025.1). Lineage (NCBI taxonomy): Eukaryota > Metazoa > Xenacoelomorpha > Acoela > Convolutidae > Convolutriloba > Convolutriloba macropyga. Next base: position 77,345,713 of record NC_134471.1, on the reverse strand, counting down.
ATTGTTTTCTTGGTTTTGGTACGAGATTTCAAACAAAATTTTGTATTTTTGTGCATAATTGCACGTATTTGTTTTTCTTTTTATTTCTTTGGTAAATTGTCAAATAACTTAAAAGTTCAACTGAAAAAATGTTAAATGTACGTAACTGAACATTTTATCGTTTTTTCAACTTATGGTTTTAAGGGCTACGACACGGTTCTCTTGAAAAATTTAGATTTTGCAGTCACTTTTTTTGCTCCATAGTTGTTGTTTATTTTTGTTGTCGTATGCCAAAAATTGTGTATACAAAAGTCTCAATGGTGAACCATTGATATATAAAAGATTTCTATAACTGATACCGATATATGGCTAATAATTTTGTTTAATTTCAAAAACCAATTTTTTTATTCAAAAAAGAGGAAAAATTTCTTCAACTTTCCCTTTTTGTTCTGATTCTCGTCGTAATTTCGTATTTTATAATTTCCTATTATATTCGTGAAATAATTTGAAAATCCAACTGAAAAAATGTTAAATGTACGTAACTGAACATTTTATTGTTTTTACAACTTATGGTTTTAAAGGCTACGACACGGTTCTCTTGCAAATTTTAGTTTTTGCGGTCTTTTTTTGCTCCGTATTTGTTGTTGGTTTTTGTTGTCGTATGCCAAATATAGTGTATAGAAAAGTCTCAATGGTGAACCATAGATATACAAAAGATTTCTATAACTGATACCGATTTATGGCTAATAATTTTGTTCACTTTCAAACCAATTTCTTTATTCAAAAAAGAGTAAAAAGTTTTTCAACTTTCCCTTTTTATTCTGGTTTTCGTCCTAATTTCGTATTTTATAATTTCCTATTATATTTGTGAATTAAATTCAATATTGAGAGATTGCTGTAATTTTTTTGAAACAAACAACAATTTTTTTCTTGGTTCAACATTTTGATTGATGTTTTTTAGAGATTAGACAATTTGTTTCAGAAATATTTTGAGCTCTTGATAGTTTTCAATGTTTTTGGTTCTTTTTGTTATCATTTTATGATAATCCTTTTCAAAAAGAGTTTATGATGTTAACGGAAACGGAAGTGCATTTTTATATTTCTTGCAGTTAATATCTAATAAATTTAACCTTATAAGCGGTTTCATAAAGCTGCTTAAGTTTTAAAAGTCTGCTTATTTTCACTATTAGTTTATAATCTTACGATATATTCTCACCAATAACAGCCAGATTAGTTTTCTATGCAGTTGCAAGATAAATTGTTCGATTCTTTTAGTTGAAAGAATATGTTGGCTATGAATTTTGAAAATAAATTTATTTTTTAAAAAAGCAATCATTTTTGAGCGTAGCCAATCTTAACTCTATAAGGTAGTATCTATATAGACAAGTCACATCCCCTAGCTAGGAAACTACAATTTGTTCCTTAAGACGGTTTTTTCCCTCAAATTTTCATTGTTCATGGTACCACGATTTTTCACAAAATATTCGTGATTCTTACATACTTGCCAAAATTTCGTTTTCTTTTCACAGAATCACAAAAAATAGGGAGAATAAAAAGTTTAGTTGTTCTTATCAAACAACTTCATAATTAACTGGCTTGGACATCGGTTTCGTGCATATTTTGATATTTTTTTTATTTTTGCCTGTATTTGCGTTTTTGTAGTCGTATGACGTGGTGAAAAGTCTCAATCATTTTTAATGGAGGTGAAATTAAATCTCACAATGAGTTCAGTTGATAAATAATGTTTTTCATAAGTTTGACATTAATTCTTTTCAATAAAGCGAGGTTTTATTAAACTCTGCAGTTATGCTCTTTTCTTGTCGAATTCCAACCAAGTCGAGTTGAGGAAAATATTCACTCTTTTTCTAATGAAGTGGAGGCTAATTTTGTTCAGTATCAATTTTGTCTCATGCCATTTTGATTTGAATAACAATTGTTTAATCAAACGGACAACGGGTTTTGATCGTAATTAATATTTGTGATTAAGTAATTCTTATCACCGTCTCCGCACTCTAAGGTAGAATGTTTTATTCATTTAGTGGTTTCATAACGATATGTTATTTGTTTTAATCTCTTCCTCATTTGGTTGTCAATTAAGTGGAAAATGTAGATGAGCGGGGTCGGAACATAATGCGGGAACGCACCTTACCGAGCCTCCTTGCTAATAGAAGTACCAAACACTAAATTAATAGTGAAGCTAAACATGAAACCAGAGAACTCAAAATTTCAACGCAAAGGCAGACCCAAAATGACTTCAGGCGGTTCCGCCGTCGCCTAAAATGGTAAAGATCAATCGGAATCTTTGTACTCTGCATTTTGCAAAGTTTGGTATTACAAATTTTACCAAATTGAATTTGGTTGAAAAATTGAATCTGATCACTAAAATCCGTGTTGTGTAAAAACGTTTCTACAATTCCTGAAGTAAGTTTTACAATTTGGGTAATTAAATTCCAAAACAATATTTTCAGTGGTTTTATATTTAATTAAACACTAATTTGCATTGAAGTGTAATTGTATCAAATCAGAGCAGCTAATATAAGGGGCCAATTTGGGCAAAAATTGTCTAAAACTGATTCTGGGTCACTTATGAGATTTCCTTCAAGCTACATCTATTGTGGCTCTAGTACAATATAAGTACATTAAAAAGTAAAACTAAACAGAAACAGAATTTTCAACAAATGGAACAGTGACGATTTTTTCCAGCAAAATTGTTTATTTTAAGCTTAAATCACTAAAACAGAGATTCGTCGAACATTTATCTTACTTTTTGCACACATTGCTTCAGATTAATTTTACTTGTTCTTTTGCCACTAACGGTTTGCAGCATATTTCCGGAATTTAAACATTACTATGACCGAAAGAGAGAAAAACACTAGTGACGCTTTTTCTAGTTATCAGTTATCCCCCCTTAAGTTGCAACCTGTATGCGTGTGCGATTTAGGATCACAATGAGGGATTTTGATGAAATAGGATAAAAATAAGCTTGAATTTGTTTTCACATTCATTGCAAAAATAAGCTACCATGATTTAAAAAATCAGTATTTTTGCCGTTGAACTTTTTTGGTAGGATCCTCTAACTAAAATACAAAGTGTGTTCAATTAACTTCCCCTCTCTGCGTAACTTGTTTTTTTTTCTAGCCAAAAAGGACGAAATTTTCTATAATTTTTGGCGATATAGTCGTTTTTGTTTGGCATTTAACGTAAGACGGAATCGGTAGTGTCATTTTTAAACGGGAGATAGATTCGCTATCGTCGTTTTTAAATGTTAAAGAGTTTCGGTATCGTAGTTTTGAAACTCAATTAAGACTCGTAGTATCTATTAGAGAAACACCATGATGTTTTAAACCCTGTGTCTGTCTGAAAAGCATATTAGTCCAACGGAGCGAACACAAAAAAAACAATTGGCACGGGGCGTTTTTAAACTCAACCAACCGTCAGAAAGTTTTACCTATCTTTTACAAACACCCACTGTTTTAGCTTAGCTTTCATAAGGATCTTTTTGCAACAGTGCATGGGTAGAAATACACCAAATGAGATAAGAAATCGTGCTGTTTTCTTCGGCATATCTTGTTCAAAAATTGTTTATGAAACTCTAATCAGCTTTTCTGAAGCTTTATCTTCAGTACTATGATTAGACTATGTTTACATTGAAAAGTAAAACTGAACAGAAACAATTCAACAAGATTGAAAAGCTGATGTTTTTCAAAAAATTTTTAACTTAGTTCAAAAATCAATTATAGGCTTTTGGAGTTTCGTTGTACTTAATGAACGCGTTGATTCAAAATAGTCTTGCATGCTCTTTCGCTTTAACTTTTTGCAACTCTGATATTTTTTCTGAAAACTATGATTTCGTTTCAGCCTTTTCTCTTTTTACTTTATCTCCTTGTTTACTTACCAAAATAAATGTTGATTTCGGTGTCTCATTATTATTTCTATTTGGCATTTAACGTAAGACGGAATCGGTAGTGTCATTTTTAAACGGGAGATAGATTCGCTATCGTCGTTTTTAAATGTTAAAGAGTTTCGGTATCGTAGTTTTGAAACTCAATTAAGACTCGTAGTATCAATTAGAGAAACACCATGATGTTTTAAACCCTGTGTCTGTCTGAAAAGCATATTAGTCCAACGGAGCGAACACAAAAAAAACAATTGGCACGGGGCGTTTTTAAACTCAACCAACCGTCAGAAAGTTTTACCTATCTTTTACAAACACCCACTGTTTTAGCTTAGCTTTCATAAGGATCTTTTTGCAACAGTGCATGGGTAGAAATACACCAAATGAGATAAGAAATCGTGCTGTTTTCTTCGGCATATCTTGTTCAAAAATTGTTTATGAAACTCTAATCAGCTTTTCTGAAGCTTTATCTTCAGTACTATGATTAGACTATGTTTACATTGAAAAGTAAAACTGAACAGAAACAATTCAACAAGATTGAAAAGCTGATGTTTTTCAAAAAATTTTTAACTTAGTTCAAAAATCAATTATAGGCTTTTGGAGTTTCGTTGTACTTAATGAACGCGTTGATTCAAAATAGTCTTGCATGCTCTTTCGCTTTAACTTTTTGCAACTCTGATATTTTTTCTGAAAACTATGATTTCGTTTCAGCCTTTTCTCTTTTTACTTTATCTCCTTGTTTACTTACCAAAATAAATGTTGATTTCGGTGTCTCATTATTATTTCTATTTGAGCAATAAATATTTACAGTTCCTGACACAGATATGTTGTGAATATTGACAGAGGCTTCGGGTGAAGAGGACCTTGTTTGACCTTGACCATTTCGATGTTCTTCTCGTTTTCTGTCTTCGAGAGTGTTTGCAGCAATGTTCCTCAACACACCTTTCGCAACTGAGGAAGATAACAGCCACGTAAAAACAGATAGTATGAAAGATATTATTGTCTGGAAATTGATCATTGGTGAGTTTGAATTATGACGGATCTAAAACATTATTTCAAAAAAATTAAGATTTAGGAAATTGTCACCTTAAAAGAAATGTTCTTTTTTTAAAATAGATTTCAAACACTCTTCACTGCTTGAAAATTGAGGAAGTTCTTAAAAGTGCCTCATTGAGGAAGAGTTAAAAGTGGCTCATTGAACAAGGTTTACAATGTCGACAGAGCTGTCAGCACAAATCAGGCAGACAGTGAAATGCTTTAAAAGAACAATTAAAAGTTACAGCGATATGTTGGAAAAAATTAGCCACATTATACAGCTCTTTTTAACCAAATTACATGTTTGAACAGAGCAGATTGCTGGAAATAAATAGAATATCATATATAATTTTCTTCATATATAGGGAGACAAAATGGGAGAAGATTTTTTCGATGTCGACAGACGCGCCACTTCAAATCTTGTCCTCTCTTTGAAATTGTTGTGGAATTTATTCTAAATTTAGCAATGAATAAAAAAAATTTGAGACAAAAATTTTCTGCTTACACGAAAAGTTGTTTGATCACATGTAAGGACAGCAAAAAATGAGAATTGATGACAAAAATATTCTGGTCTAGTTTTAGCATATTTTTGCTTTTTTGTCAATTTAACAATTAGCACAGTTAACGCTACTTAAAGAAAAAGTTTTGAAAAATGATGTTACTGAAGTCAACAGTGTTTTCGATGTCGAAAGTTAAATATCAGAAGAATTCTCCACATTTTCCTTTCAAAATATAAAATCCTTGGTGTTAACGTCTAAGTGGTACTATAGATAAGGGCAAAATTTTCAGCTATGACAAGGAAAAAAAACTAAGGTCTCAAGTCAAACGCTGTTCCGTTATGCTGATAATTTAATTACAAATACAAATTTTTATATCATAGAGTTTAGTCAGAAAATTTTCTATGTGAAAAAAGTAAATATTTCGATTTGAACATTTTGTTTTCAAAAGCGCAACATATTAGTTCAGAAAAGAAAGTAGGAGAAGCAGTTAATACAAAAAATGATATCGATCAAAACTTTTTCATTGTTGGAAAAAGAGATTTGAGAGCATCAGACAATGCGAGCTGACGGCATGAGAATGGGATTCAAATTACTGATTTCTTATCCACTCTTTCTTTTTCTTCGTTTCTTATTTTCTCGGTTTGGAGTATCCCCTCCCTGTGTAGGTAGAGTGTAGGACAAAAGGAGTTTTTGCTATGGCTTGTCTTTTAAGAAAGTTAGTATTGCATAAGTAAGTTTTTGAATTTCGCGACTAAGGAATTTTAAAAATAGATCTTTTTCATTGGGTCGAAAAGTTGTTCAAATTGATCCAAACTGGGTATAGTGTATCCCCTTTGTAGCTAGAGTGTAGGACGAAACGAATTTTTTTGCTAAAGCTTGCCTAGGAAGAAAGTTTGTTTTTTGTACGGAAATTTGGTAATTGCGCGAATAACGAATTTTAAAAATAGTTCTTTTTGGTTGGGTCAAAAAGTTCTTCAAATTGAACCAAACTCGGAATAGAGTATCCCCTGTGTAGGTAGAGAGCAGGACGAAAGAAATGCTTGCTATAGCTTGCCTAGGAACAAAGTTAGTATTTCATACAGAAATTTGCCAATTTTGCGAAAAACGAATTTTACTCATTTGTTTTATTGTCTTAGTCATTTATAGTCATTTAGCGATTTTTTATAATTTGTTGTGTTTGGAGATAGAGTTCGAGCTTTGTTTTTTACCTAACGCTCTTCTCAAAATCTTCGATAGTTGTTTCTAATTCCGCCGTAGCCAGTCCCAAACCCGGTTGATAGAAGGAGGGGAACACATCCAAAACATATTGGAAAATCTCAAAATTGTTCGTTAGTTCAACTGATGATTTTTTCAGACAGTAGTAAACCTATTTTAGCTCTCTGTTGCTGGCTGGCTGTTTTCTTAGTTGACAATAAAATCAGCTGAAGCAATTTCATATTTCTTCTATATATATATATATATATTTATATATATATATATATATATATATATATATATATATATATATATATATATATATATATATATACCGATGGGGAAATAATAACGGCGAAAATTGTGTAAAGAGTGTAAAAATAATATTTTTACACCGTTAGTGCCCCGTATTGAGGGTGGAATTACATATTAAAGTGTAATTTACGTGTGTAAATAATAGAAAAACTTGAATAAAACAGTGTAACAACAAGTTTTAACGGTCCAACGAGTGTAAAAATAAGTTATTCCACTCTTCTTCCACCGTTAAATCTTAAAATTACACCGCTAAAATTCCACTTTAACAGGTAATTCCACCCTTATTAAGGGGGGCACTAATGGTGTAAACATATTGTTTTTACACTCTTTACACTCTTTTCCCCGTTAAAAGCATGGTTGACTGAGCAATGGAAACAGTAGACTTGGGTTCAACTATAAGCTAATGATTTTTTTCTGCTATAGTTATTTTGAGGGCAAGCAAACATCGCTGCTAAAAGTTGCATGACATGAAAAACGCACTAGTTTCAAAGCAAGCAGTGTTTAATCTTGCAAGCCCCCTAACGCTGAAAAAGCTTTTTTCGCCTAAACGTTCTTTTATTGGTAATTTTGCCACCCGAGATGTTGCATTTTCTGGCGTGGATTCAACAAAAAATAATCATGAAATGTAGCATCCTCACAGTGATGTATATTTTTGAAATAGCCCCTTTTGAACTGGGGCAAATAGCCCCTTTTGAAAATTAAATTTTTCTTTGGCGTTTTATCAATCTTAATTAAACCGTTGACAGTTTTAACTTATAGTGTTATGAACAGCTAAGCCCCATTGGAACCGAAATCTTAACTAGCAACATTCAATTTATTTAGTTAAAATATCTCAAGATTACGCATAATATTGCAAGAGTTATGGAAAAAAAAATCTTATAAGTTGGCATTTTGGCATTTGGTTGAAAAAAAAGAAGACAATTTTAGTTTCCAAAGTTTAGAAAACGTCTGAGAGCGCCAATTTCAAAAACCATTGCAAATTAACAAATCATCTTAAAATGTTTGAAACAAAATCTCAAAAACTAATGACTTTTTCTACAAAGCCTCACCTAGATGTGGACATTTAAAAACGGAGTATATAGTTTCTAGCATCAAGAAAAGCTCAACAAATACAATTTTAATTGTCGACAATGAACAAAAGAGCACTACCAACGAGTGTGAAGGATCTTGCCCAGTTATTGACGGCAAACTAAAGTTTGATTAAGAATTGATAAAAAATATTCCACGGAATGGCTTGTGGAGTAACATTTAGGAGTACACTAAGTAAGGTCACAAGATGAAGCGTATTTGTTTTCAGTTAAAATAAGTCGCCTACACTTTTTTTTTGGGGGGGGGTGGGGTTGCTATAAAGCTTAATTTTAGTTTTGGAAAAAAAATCACTTAGGCTATTAAAGCCTGTTATGATTGGCAGAGGTACGCTCGGCTCAGAGATCTGGAACTCCACGACAACATTTTACCACACTCTTTTCCTAAAGTATCGATGTGCCCTCTTATCAGCAACAGTGTTCCAGCGTATAATATTGACTTTCTCTGTATTATGAAAAAAGAACATCGCAGGTTATTAAAAGTTACGTTTGATAAGAATGAAGTAATTAAGTTGTGTTTTGTACAAGCCATTCAAATTTTCAGAAGTCTGCCTTCATATATTAGACTTAAAACGTTATCAGTAGCTTTCTTGTAAAAAAAATTGAGATAAAATTTTTTGGAATAATTTTTTTGAAGGACTAAAAATTAGGTTTTGACAAAAATTTCTGTGCATAGAAAATTGTGCAAAAAATTATGTTTGTTTTTTCAAGTAAGGTAAAAAAAAATTGGACTAACTGATTTATTCATTGCATTAATTAGGATGTGTATTGTTTGCGGCGCAACAATATTTTTGTATGAAAAACACTCGTTTTTAACGCTATTAAGACGAATACAAATTAATCTTGAGAAGAACTCAAGCTCAGGAGGTAACAAGTATTCGTAATAAAATCAGATTAAATGATGAGATCTTAGTTCAAATCACTTGGTAATTTTTTGTTACCTTTGTTGAAGAAGTCATGAAATGCTGGATGGTCAAGTTTATATACTGCAATTTATCCCGGCTTCCTTGAACGGGTTCAGAGGAAGTTCATGTTTAAGTTTTTTATATTGTATTGACCATAACAAAATTTGCAAATTTCCAAGGTTATCATTTTGCGAAGCAAACGAAATGATTGTCATGGTCGGCGTCATTGGCGTTATTACTCTCGCTACCGTCACGGAGTTCAATTTTTGGAAAAAATTAAATATCTTGATTCTGGATGTATTTGCGCATCGTGATCGTTTTCAGGGATGATTTGAATTGATTTGTGGTTGCTTTGGTGGCGCTTCTTGTCACACCTTGTCCATTGAGCAATCCATTATCTTTGATTCGTGCGTGTGATTGTCTTGCCTCTCCTTCTGCAATGCAACAATTTGGATAAGTTGTTGAATGTAGAGACCTGTTCGGGACTTGACCTGAGCAACTCGCACTATGTGGACAGTTTTCTCAAAAATAATTTAGTTATTTTTGCATATGGCAAAAGCATGATGATAACAATGGCTTTGACGGACTGATTTGGATTTTTGTTTTGTCACTTTAGTTGCTGTTGAAGTGTTGCCAAGCAGTCCACGGACACTTTTCCGAGAATTGTATGACAATAGTTTTTATTACATTAAACTTTCAAATCAGTGTCTTGTCGTCCTGCTGCGATGGCTCAGGTATTGCCGTAAGAGTGTGTTCAGTCAGGAAATGAGCTGGTGTGATTAGTATTGGGCCATTACAATCGGCAGAAGGGGTTGTCAAAAGTTGGGAATTCAAAATTGCTTCAATCTGAACGATCGGTGTTTTGAAAGTCTCAAGAGACATTTTAGTTTTTACAACGTTCATATAATAGTGCCTCTTCATAGATTTTGTAGCTACCTCCCAAAGTCCTTCAATGATCATGGGAAAAAAGTCAACCAGCTAATTGCTGTCCCGTAGAGAAGGCTTCTATTGATTCTTCGAACTCACAATCCTTTAACATCTGAAAAGGTTAACGCAAGTCTTTTGCACGGTTCCCTTGCTGTCGTTTATGTTGAGGGTTCCAGAGTCATCCAAACCAGTTTAGCTGAAAGCAAAGGACAGGATCAACCGTTCCGATTGAAAATCTCCCACTTTTTGCCTGTAGAACACTGGAGTTGTTTCGGATTGAAGGTTTGCAATTGAAGTTTTTCTTCTTCTTAAGTGAGAGTTCCAGTGAATCCAAACAGTTTGACAAAATTGGAAAAGTGTCAATTGTGGTCCTCCTTGCAAGTCCCTTCAGCATTCTTCTCTGATCAGAAGTTCAGTGATCGGTCACTTTTTAGGAATCAGGATGGGAAAATTCCTCTCAGTTTTGTGTGAGCGATTTGCGAGTCCTCCATCTACGCCTATGCGAACAACCTTGCTCTCTGTGACGAAGCAAGGAAAGAGATTGAAAAGTTGTCCCTTTATTGTAATAGCTTCGTTATGCGTCCGGCTTTTTTTCACTTTTTCATTTGTTACTTCTTTTGAGGTATCCAAATTACACAACTTAGCCTCACACTGCCTACCTTGCTAACTTCATCTACCCTTTCTTTGAACCTTGCAATTCGTTTAACCTCATCTACCTTATCTTTGAACTTACCAAACTTGCCCATCTCATTTTTACCAAGTTCTACCTTGGACTAGTCACCGAGTTGATGTGCTGTCCCGTATAAAAGCCTTCAAATTTTTCTTTGACGAAAATATTACCAAATATTTTCTCCTAAAGTGTTGTTGTGCAATTTTTTTCAAGCAAGAGTGTTTGAGCGTAAAATACTGACTTCCTGTGTATTTTGAGAATTAAACAGCATCACTGGTTATAAAAAGTTGCCTTTGATAAGAATGAAGTAAATAAGTTGAGTTTTTTGTGCAAACCATTCTAATGCTCAGCACTCTGCGTAATTTATCTAGAATTAAAACGTTATCAAGAGCTTCCTTGTAAAAACAATGAGAGATTAATTTTTTAAAGGACTAAAAAGTAATTGTTACGCAATATATCAATGAAAGAGTCCAATTTTATATCTTTGATTGCATTGCAATTCTTTTGAGCTGTAGAAAAAGCTGCAAAAAATTATGTTTGTTTTTTAATTTAAGATCAAAAAGTTTTAACTATTACTGATTTATTTTTCTGCTTAAGTTTTCTTGATGTTTTTCTTTAACATTTGAATTTTATTTTGAGATAAATTTGTTGCAGTGCAAAACTCTTTTTTAATGAAACAGACTTTTTTTAAGGCCAGAGATACTTCTATGCTTTATACTAGTGAGGAATTCAAGCTCAGGAGGTAAAAAGTACTCCTGATAAAATTAGATGAAATTATGATTTTTTAGTTCAAATCACGTGGTAATATTTTGTTACCTTTGTTGAAGAAGTCATCTGAAATGCTGGCTTGTCAAGTTTATTTTCTGCAACATATTCCGGCTTCCTTGAGGTTTAGGTTGCATTTTCCATTTGCCATAACAACTTTTTCAAATTTACGAGGTTATTGTTTTCCCTAAGCAAATGAAATGTTTGTCATCGTTGTCGTCATTGGCGTCATTACACTCGCTGCTGTCATAGAGGTCAATGTACAAACTCTATACATAGAGCTGCTTCACAATGTCCTCCAGAAATTGCTGATCACGGGAAAATAGTCAACAAGCTGTTGTGCTGCCCTGTAGAGTAGACTTCTAGTGATCCTTTGATTTTACAATCCATTAACAATTTCTAGAACTCAAATTCTCATCGAGTGCCAGGTAAAGATTTTGTTGTTGCTGCAGATGTTTTTCGGCATTCAACGTCGGGCTATAAGTTGTTTAACTTCGTTAAGGCGCTCGTGATTTTTCAATGTTTGTAGTGTTTCAATATGAACACCCTCTTTGCTGAAGCATCTGCAAACGGTAACTCAAGTCTCTTGCAAAGTTCTCTTTCTCTCCTTTGTGTTGATGAGTCCGCAGTTGATCAAACCAGTTTGGTTGAAATCAAAAGACGGGATCACAAGTTCTGTATAATGATCTCTTACTTGTGGCTGTAATTGAAATTTTTCTTCTTCTTAAGTGAGAGTTCCAGTGAATCCAAACAGTTTGACAAAGTTTAAACAGTGTCAATTGTAGTCCTGCTTGCAGGTTCCTTGAAAATTCTTCTCTGATTAGAACTTCAGTGATCGGTCATCTTTTGGGAATCAGGATGGGAAAATTCCTGTCAGTTTTGTGTGAGCAATTTGCGATTCCTCCACCTACGCCTACGCGAACAACCTTGCTTTCTATGACGAAGCAAGACAAAAGATTGAAAATTTGTCCTTTTATTGGAAAAGCTTCGTTCTGCGTCCAGTTTTTTTCACTTTTTAATTTGTTAATTACTGCACTTTTAGGTATCAAAATTACCTACCATAGCCTCACACTGCTAACCTTGCTAACCTTATCTACCCTTTCTTTGAACCTTGCAATTCGGCTAACCTCATCTACCTTATCTTTGAACTTACCAAACTTGCCCATTTCATTTTTACCAAGTTCCACCTTGGATTAGAGTTGATGTGCTGTCTCATAGAGAAGTCTTCAAATGATTCGTTGACCAAAATATTACCAACTCATTTCTCCTAAAGTTTTGTTATGCAATTTTTTCAAGCAGGTGTGTTCGAGCGTAAAATTTTGACTTCCTGTGTATTATGAGAATAAAAAAGCATCAATGTTTTTTCAATATTTGTAGAGTTTCAATATGAACACCCTCTTTGCTGAATCATCTGAAAACGGTACCTCAAGTCTTTTGCAATGTTCCCTTTCTGTCCTTTGTGTTGATGGGTCCGCAGTTGACCAAGCCAGTTTGACTGAAAGCAAAAGACGGATCACACGTTCCGTATGAAGATTTCCTCCTTGTGGCTGAAGAACAATGGAGTTGTGTCGGTTTGTGACAATCGAGAGTTCCCGCGAGTCCAAACAGTTTGACGGAGTTGGAACAGTGTCATTTGTGGTCCAAAATGCAAGTTTTTTGAATGTGTTTTTCTGATTATAAAATTAGTGATCGCTCATTTTGTGGTAATCAGGATGGGAAAGATTCTGTCAATAGTGCTTTGGGGAATTTGCGGGTCCTGCATCTACGTCTACGCAAACAATCCTGCTCACTGTGTCGAAGAAAGAAGGATGAACGTTTGAAAAGATGTCCCCTGTTTGCAAAAGCTTCATTTTGCGTCAGGTATTTTTCACCTTTTCAATTGTAACTAATTTTTGGGGTTTTGCAAATTACCTACCTTAGCCTCACCCCGCTAACCTTGCTAACCCTGCTAACCTTATCTACCTTTTGCTTAAACCTTGCAACCCAGCTAACTTTATCTACCTTATCCTTGAACATAACAAAATCATGCCCATCACATTATTACCTAGTTTTACCTCATCAAAACTTTCACTGGCCATGTGAATGATCCCTGCTAATTCAAGGCGCACACTACTTTCCGCATTGCCGGTGTTGTCTCCTTCAATTTCTAATGACAGAAAAGATCGACTAACATTAAGGTCGAACTCAACCAGGAATTTGCTTTGAATCAGACAAGGTGATTCTTCCTTGATAAAGATCCGTAGTTCTGAGCAGATTAAATAGTTGAAGAGTGCTTCCTTATCTTAACAAAGCCTATGTGATTTCTTGATGATATTTCTACTTTGACGGTTTTTGGTCAATCCCTTGTAGTTTCTTTGATGCCCAATTGCGTCGTTTTGTTATCTTGGTAGAATGAATCTATTTCATCCTCTGTTTGGTTATTTGATGATTTTTCCGACGTACAAAATATTTTTCCAAATGATGACTGCCATTGAATTAATTGAAATGCTATCGCGATTTATCCATTCTCTTCGCTGCTGAAGTTTGGTCAAAAAGTCTAAGAACCACGTTTTCCATAATTGTCCGACATTAGTGTTGATTACTTTAAACTTATGTGTCCCAATTAGTGCATTTTGACAGTAATTCTTGTTTAGTCGATGGCTCCTTTTTCCAAGTTTTGCTACAAAGTTGAAATAATCCGGATTTGGGCTCCAATTGATCTCGGAAATTTTTATTCTGTATGCTCCCTTTAAATTGTCATCTCATCGGCTACGTCTAAAAAGTGAGCAGGCACGTTACTAGACGTCGGTTTGCAATTGCAGAAACCAACCTGTGAAAGAAATGAAATGATTGTGCTCTGCAGTTGCGAAGCACTTTCCATGTCGACAAGTCTGCTCCTGTCAACAGGTCGTCAACTTACACGTCCTACAAAATCAATAGCTGCGTATTTTTTTTCATCAACTTCTTCTTCTAAAACTTGTAATGAGTTGGATGAAAAAATTTTTTGACGCTATGCCATTTGTAACATGTGTTATTCGATATTTTTGACATTTTGCGAAATTGTTTCTTTCCAGAGTATCCGATGGTACTTCCTGTATTCGGCGTAAAAATCTATTTGTCTGTAAATCTTTGCTCTATCGGCTGGGAGGATTACAGGATGAAATCAAAAGCGTTTGAGGATGGTGAACGGCGCTCTTGTAGCTTGGGTCGCATCATCAAGCTACCGTTCAAAGATAATCTGCTGTTGGTCTTCGCTGACCTATCAAAGACAACTCAAAAATTGGTGGTTGTACTTGAGTCTTTGAATACGCAATGGTGTCCCAGATACTAGTTCTTTTCCATTGGCAGTAGCATTTCCTCTGCTGGTCTCCCCTCCATGTGTCCAAGACTCATAAACTTGTTAATAACATTGCTGTATCTCCTGTATAGTTCTTGATATTTTCGAAATCTGCCAAAAAGTCTTCGTCAAGCTTGCTGTTGTGAATCCCCCAAAGGTTAAACTTCCTCCTCAACTGGCAAAATCCTGATGAGTCTTCATTCACGGCTACATCTTGTTGTTGGAATGATGTGCTTAACACTTTCCGTCCCTAGGAGTCGAATGTTTAACTGTTGGGAATTCTTCAGTGTACCAGAAACGCTTTAAGCTGTCATCAACTGCAGAAATAAAAAGGAGGTGTAGAATTGGAGGTGTAGAATTCTAATGAGGTGTAGAATTCTTTTTTAAATTTGGAGGTGTAGAATTGCTCCAAGTTTTACTAACCATACAAATACTGATAGTCGATAAGTGAGAGAGACATTTGGTCTCGGAAACTGGTTGTTCCCAAGCATTGAATTCACATAATGTCCAGCAGTTATGATAAGTTCAATTTAAGATGGTCCGCTTAAGTAAGTATCTGCTAGCTGTAGGTCTTTAACAGTCTCTCAAAAGTATGTTTGACAAACCGATAAGGCAAATCGGTTACCATCTTTGTTAAAACCGACGCCTCAACTATATTTGTTGCTCTGCTTTTCAGTTGAAGGCAAACGTCAAAGTATCCGCGAGTAGTTGACACTACATTTCCTACCAGACGAAAAAACGAGTGTTGTTTCCCTTCGGCTTTAGTTGAACTCTTTGTACTGCAGCTTCTGTTATGTGGTTGTTCTGTGATGCTGAACCTAGAATTGCTCCTAGATGTATAATTTCGCCCCCAAAAATTACCGCTACAATTGTTGTCTGAAAGAAGATTGGTTGTCAGTTGTTTGGTGTTGCTGCTTGAGGTCTCTGGAACAGAGTCTTTTAAATTTGATCAGCTGGGCCCGCTCCTCAACACATAAATGTTAAAGCTTTCCACACTTAAAGAAGCGCTGCTCTTCATCACAAAAATCACACTGTTGACTCATGGCGGGGATATATGCGTAGAGCTTCCTTTTCAGTGATTTTGATACTTATGTTTTTTTTTATTCTTAATTGTAAAGATTGGTTGTCAGTTGTTTGGTGTTGCTGCTTGAGGTCTCTGGAACAGAGTCTTTTAAAGTTGATCAGCTGGGCCCGCTCCTTAACACACAAATTTTTAAGCTTTCCACATTTAAAAATGCGGTGTTCTTCTTCACAACAATCACACTGTTGACTCATGGCGGGGATATATGTTTTGAGCTTCCTTGTGAGTGATTTTGATGCTGATGTGATTTTTTACACTTAATTGTAAAGCTGCTGGTTGGTGCTGCTGACTCCAGGGGCTGGACGCGTCCTCTAAGAAATCCTTTAACTTGTTGTAAATTTACGGTTACTTATCTTAAGAAAAACAATCCTAGAACTTTCGAGCTTCTGAAGGCAATTTCTCCGCAATTAAGCGGACCAAAAGGGTACGGATGCTCCAGCGGCTGTCCCATGTTCAAAAGGAGAATCTATGTTCTTCAATCGTGTCAAAAAATTTTTGCAGGTCTCTTGTCTTTTTTTTCTGCAGGCGGTGCACGATGCGTGATATTTCCATGAATTAGAGCTCCGAGGTTCAATTTGTTGTTGTCTTGTCTGTTCTGGAAATTTTTTTTTGCCACATTGATGGTGTCTTCTGTGACAATAATTATTGACAGCAACATCGGGGCTTGCTTCCCATTTTAGGGCTGTCTTCCAATACTCCAATTTCATGCTGTCTGTCAACTGATCATTGTCAATTACTGCTCCCTTGAATGGATGGTAGAAAAAAACCCAGTCCATGTAGCTTCCAGAAAAACCTGTCATATCGAGGTTTGTTGGTTTGATTCGCTGCATGTTACTCGAAGTCTTGATGCTTCCAGTTGACAGCTGAGTGTTCCGAATTGAGTTTCTTGTTGTCTTCTCTCGAGCACAACGATGAACAAAGTCATCCTCGAAAAAAGACTGAGTCTTCTGATTGTGCTAAGATAGGAGCAATTGCTTTTTCCTCAAAATATCAATTATCTGCTGCTCTCTGAGAGGGTCTTATTCAATGAGAATCTTAAAGAGTCTGTTCATGACGATCTCAGCTTCTTTGTAGAGTTCTGTTGGAAATGCTCTGTGTGCACCTTGAGACTTTCGAAGAAGCTCAAGATTTTCTTGCATGTTGTTAATCTGCTTCTGTGCATAAATGCTCTGTGAGTCGGTCTGGACGATTTCCCTTGGATTTGGTTGTGTTTATCTGTAGCTGTATTGTTATTGTGGGTTTGTTGTTGCTACAAGCGTAAAGAACGAGAAGAACGCACGCAAAAGACTGTAATGTAGAATTCTGATGTTTCCCCAAATGAAAACATCGGCTAAATACACTGCGCGAGTTCAGTCTTAGTACTTCAAGGAGAAAAATAACTTTAATAAAAACGAAGTTCTCAATGAGAATTAGAGAGAGATCGACTTCCCCTAAAGTTTCCCTCGAAAAAGGGGAAAAAGTCGAAAAAAAACGAGTGTTGTTTCCCTTCCGCTTAGTTGAACTCTTTGTACTGCAGCTTCTGCTATGAGGTTGTCCTGTGATGCTGAATCTAGAATTGCTCCTAGTGGTATAATTTCGTGCCCAAAATTTACCGCTGCAATTGTTGTCTGAAAGAAGATTGGTTGTCAGTTGTTTGGTGTTGCTGCTTGAGGTCTCTGGAAAAAAGTCTTTTAAATTTGATCAGCTGGGCCCGCTCCTTAACACATAAATTTTTAAGCTTTCCACATTTGAACATGCGGTGTTCTTCTTCACAACAATCACGCTGTTGACTCATGGCGGGGATATATGTTTTGAGCTTCCGTTTGAGTGATTTTGATACTGATGTGAGTTTTTACTTTTATTTATAAAGCTGCTGGTTGGTGCTGCTGACTCCCGGGGTTGGACGCGTCCTCTAAGAAAATCTTTAACTTGCTGTAAGTTTACGGTTACTTATCTTAAGAAAAACGCTCCTAGAACTTTCGAGCTTCTGAAGGTAATTTCTCCGCAATTAAGTGGACCAAAAGGGTACCAATGCTCCAGCGGTTGTCCCATGTTCAAAAGGAGAATCTATGTTCTTCCATCGTGTCAATAATTTTTTGCAGGTCTCTTGTCTTTTTTTTCTGCAGGCAGTGCACGATGCGTGATATTTCCATGAATTAGAGCTCCGAGGTTCAATTTGTTGTTGTCTTGTCTGTTCTGGAAAATTTTTTTTGCCACATTGATGGTGTCTTCTGTGACAGTAATTAATGACAGCAACATCGGGGCTTGCTTCCCATTTTAGCGCTGTCTTCCAATACTGCAATTTCAAGCTGTCTGGCAACTGATCATTGTCAATTACTGCTCCTTTGAATGGATGGTAGAAAAAAACCCAGCCCATGTAGCTTCCAGAAAACCCTGTCATATCGAGGTTTGTTGGTTTGATTTGCTGCATGTTACTCGAGGTCTTGATGCTTCCAGTTGACAGCTGAGTGTCCCGAATTGAGTTTCTTGTCGTCTTCTCTCGAACACAACGATGAACAAGGTCATCCTCGAAAAAAGACTGAATCTTCTGATTCTGCTAAGATAGGAGCAATTGCTTTTTCCTCAAAATATCAATTATCTGCTGCTCTCTGATAGGGTCTTATCCAATGAGAATCTTAAAAAGTCTGTTCATGACGATCTCTGCTTCTGTGTAGAGTTCTGTTGGAACTGCTCTGTGTGCACCTTGAGACTTTCGAAGAAGCTCAAGATTTTCTTGCATGTTGTTAATCTGCTTCTGTGCATAAATGCTCTGTGAGTTGGTCTGGACGATTTTCTTTGGATTTTTTGTTGTGTTTATCTGTAGCTGTATTGTTATTTAGGGTTTGTTGTTGCTACAAGCGTAAAGAACGAGAAGAACGCACGCAAAAGACTGTAATGTAGAATTCTTATGTTTCCCCAAATGAAAACATTGGCCAAATACACTGCGCGAGTTCAGTACTTCAGGGAGAAAACTAATTTCAATAAAAACGAAGTTCTCAATGAGAATTAGAGAGAGATCGACTTCCCCTAAAGTGTCCCTCGAAAAAGGGGAAAAAGTCGAAAAAAAACGAGTGTTGTTTCCCTTCCGCTTAGTTGAACTCTTTGTATTGCAGCTTCTGTTATGAGGTTGTTCTATGATGCTGAATCTAGAATTGCTCCTAGTGGTATATTTTCGTGCCCAAAATTTACCGCTGCAATTGTTGTCTGAAAGAAGATTGGTTGTCAGTTGTTTGGTGTTGCTGCTTGAGGTCTCTGGAACAGAGTCTTTTAAATTTGATCAGCTGGGCCCGCTCCTCAACACATAAATGTTTAAGCTTTCCACGTTTAAAGAAGCGCTGCTCTACTTCACAACAATCACACTGTCTGTTGACTCATGGCGGGGATATATGCGTAGAGCTTTCTTTTCAGTGATTTTGATACTTATGTGATTTTTTATTCTTAATTGTAAAGCTGCTGGTTGATGCTGCTGACTCCAGGGGATGAACGCGTCTTATAAAAAATCATTTAACCTGTTGTAAGTTTGCGGTTACTTATCTTAAGAAAAACGCTTCTAGAACATTCGAGCTTCTGAAAGTAGTACATCCGCAATGAAGTGGACCGAAAGGGTACCGGTGCTCCAGCGGCCTTCCCATGATCAAAAGGAGAATCTATGTTCTTCTATCGTGTCAACAAGTTTTCGCAGGTCTCTTGTTTTTTTCTGCAGGTAGTGCACGATGCGTGATATTTCCATGAATAAGAGCTCTGAGGTTCAATTTGTTGTTGTATTATCTGTTCTGCAAAATTTGTTTTGCCACATTGATGTTGTCGTCTGTGACAGTAATTAATGAAAAAAACATCGGGGCTTGCTTCTCAATTTAGCGCTGTCTTCCAGTACTGCAATTTCAAAGTGTCTGTCAACTGATCATTGTCAATTACTGCTCCCTTGATTGGATGGTAGAAAAAGACCCAGTCCATGTAGCTTCCAGAAGAACCTCGCATATAGAGGTTTATTGGTTTGATTCGCTGCAAGTCTCTCGAAGTCGTGATGCTTCCAGTTGACAGCGGAGTGTCCTGAAATGAGTTTCTTGTTGTCATCTCTCGAACAAAACGATGAACAAAGTCATCCTCGAAATAAAGTTCTCAATGAGAACTAGAGAGAGATCGATTTCCCCTAAAGTTTTTACAAGAAATCTTGTGAAAACTTAAAAATGTGTTTTGCCCAAAAAATACCGAGTACCAAGTCCCTCAGTTAGGTTAATCAAGGTTAATCATGCTATTCGAGTTAAACAACTTGAACAAATTGTGGTGGGAACATGGTATCTAGTGGGGGGGGGGGCTTCAATGTCCCCTATAAAGTTTCCCCTCTAAATTTTTGGTAAAATTGGCAAGAGAGAGATTTCTTTGTTGTTTAATGTTTTAATTGTTTCATCAGTTACCTAATTTTTGGCGGTTCAACATATGTTTTGGTTCAGCTCTTGTTTTTGTATGAAATTGACTTGCTCTTATCACTTTTAAGAATTAAAATCATTATGCTTAAGAAAAACTACGTGGTAATTTTTGTCAAATTTGTTGAAGCTGTCATCTGAAATGCTGGCTGTTCAATATTATTTACTGCAACATATAAGGGGAAATTAACAATTATTTATTTTAAAATTGGTAAAGCTTAAATTCACAGCTATCATCACAACAAGACGGAGTTCTGCGATGAGTTATACAGTTTTTTAACCTGCTATGATTCCTCGAACGCAATAATTTTGACCTTAAAAAGATAGTCAAAATTTTAATTGTCTTCTGATGCTAATATTTTAATCTCCGCAACTGTTTCAGCATTAAGAATTTTTAAATATTTTTATAACCTGTGCTTTTCAATTTTGTTGCTTAAGAAGTGCTATACGAAATCTAAAGCACAGCATAAATTGCTCGAAAAGTTCGACAGCAAAACGCATCAGTAAATTTTAATTTGAAAAACCAATGAACTTCTGTGCTACTTAAAACATCTCACCCAAATGCTGAGTCTTTTTCTCAAATCTGATTAGAGAACTCTTTAGGCTACAACTGTAAAGTAGAAAGTGTAGACTTTCCTCCTCGGGATAAAAATTGAGTATTACTTCCATAGCATCGACCATTTTCTGCGCCTCTAATTTCAACGTGAAGTAACAATTTGGAGCTAAAAGTTGAAAAAATACGTTTCAGTACGTTTTTTGCAGAAATTCAAGCAGACACCTCAACCTGTAGTATTTAAAATCAAAAGACCGCACACCAGGGATTAAAATGTTCAATGCAAACCACTATAATAAGCCATAGCATAATCCAAATGAAACCGAATTTGAAATATATTTGAAAATTGAAGATTTTGCTAAAATTTCTTGGTAAGAAAAAGCAAAAGTTTGTGAAACTTTGCTGTTTGCAGTTTGTTGGTTGAGTGTTTTTTGAAAATTGTGAAAACTAGCTGTTTTGAAGCTAACAATTTGTTTGAGATTGTTACGATTTTATATAATCAGCATTATTTCTCATGTGGATTTTTAGAATTTCACAAAATCTTATCAAGATTTATAAAAAAAGTTTCGTTTAAAAAATTGAGATCGTGATTTTTTTGAAATCAAATATTTGTCAAATTTCGTTTCACTGAAGTACTTTTTCGGGTAATCATTAAACTTTTTTTACAATGCTAGTAGTTAGACTCAGGTATTCCGAACGACTGGCAAACTGCGAAGTGCAACTGATGTCCATCGCATTCATAATCATCCAGTCCAAGGTATTCCGGCTGTTTGCCCAGTCGGCTCTGGGCTGTGCATTTCTCGTCGCGGGCGTCCATAGTATTTCCAGGCTGCGATTCATTTCTCCACAATTCGTCCGGCATTAGAAATTGTCCTTCTGGAAACCGAGAAGTGAAGAGAGTACGGTTCTTTCGAATGTCCTCATTTGACTCACTCAAGGTTCCGTTTGAATACAAAGGCGCGTCAGGAAATCTGAACCAGTATGCCCAAAAACCTGCCTCTCCGTCGGCGGGAATCCCATTTTTGATTGCAAAGTCCACAACTGCTTGGAGTTGGCTCTGTTACGGCAGACAATTTCAAATTATGAGTGTTTACGTAAGCTTGAATCAGATAGTCTCAGACCAAAATGACCTTTGATCAGCATTCTCCGGATCAGTATCACCACTGATCATCAGTGTCCATACCAAAATGACCTCTTGTCAACATTCTCCGGAACTGTGTGACCACTGATCAACAGTGTCCAGACCAAACTGACTTCTGATCAGCATTCTCCGGAACAGTGTGACCACTTATCAACAGTGTCCAGACCAAAATGGCTTTTGATCAACATTTTCCGGATCAGTGTGACCACTGATCAACAGTGTTCAGACCAAAATGACCTCTGGTCAGCATTCTCTGGAACTGTGTGACCACTGATCAACAGTGTTCAGACCAAAATGACCTCTGGTCAGCATTCTCTGGAACTGTGTGACCACTGATCAACAGTGTTCAGACCAAAATCACCTCTCATCAACATTCTCCGAAAATGTGTGACCACTGATCAACAGTCTCTAGTCCAAAATGACCTCTGATCAGCATTCTCCGGAACAGTGTGGCCACTGATCAGCAGTGTCCAGACCAAAATCACCTCTGATCAACACTCTCCGGAAAAGTGTGACCAATGATCAACAGGGTCCAGACCAAAATTATCTCTAATCAAGACAAAGCTGACATCTGGTCAACAGTGCGTACTAATCTGATTAAGATACCCTAGACTAAAGAGAAATCTGATTGGCAGTATCATTACAAAAATTAGCCCTGTTAGGCAGTGACCAGCTTGATGGGACATCTGATAGTTAGTGTCCTACCAAAGTAACATTTGGTCGACAGTTTTCGGACTGAAATGAGACCTGATCTACAGTGTTCAGGCTGATATGATCAATAGGGCGATCAATAGGGTCCGATCAATAGGGCGTTCAATAGCGAACGAAAAGGCCTCTGATCAATAGTATAGAAACCATAGTGGGATCGGGTAAAACTTTCGCAGACAAAATTCGCAACTGAAAACTAGTCCTTTCACCACAATAACATCTGATCAACAGTTTCAATGCAAAAGTTACCTCTGATTAACGGTGACCAAAGCAAAATGATAGTTAATCAACAGTGTCCAGAGAGAACTGACCTCAATCCAACAGTGTCAGAACAAGTTGACATAAGATAATCAACAATGGCCAGCCAATGTGTCCTCAGATTAACAGTAGCCAGAGAAAATTTCATCACATTAACATCGTTCCGCGCGCACTGGGATCTGATCAAAAGTTCCAGACAATAGTGAACTCCGATCAGCAGTGTCCAGAACGAAATGATCTCTGATCAACAATGACCTTACTAAAAGGACATTTGATCAACAATCTCCAGCCGATACCAAAAGTTCCAGAAAAATTGATATTGATTAACCATGGCCAGCCTATGTGACCTCTGATCAACAGTGTCCAGACCAAAATTCTATTTGGTTAAGATCATCCAGAGCACAGTGGGACTTGATCAATTGTCTTCAACCAAAATCATCTCTAATCGACAGCGTTGAGACCACAGTGGGATCTGATCAACATTATGCATACAAATGCGACCAAATGCGGCCTCTGATTAACGCATGTGAACGTGTCCAAAATTTTCCAGACCAAAGTGACAGTTGATCAAAAATATCCACACCAATGATATCTCTGATCAACCATGCCCCGATCAAATTCACCTTTGACCTACATTGTACAGACCAGAATCAAAGTATGCTCAGATTTGCAGTATCCAGACCAAAAACCTCTAATCAACAGTGTATTGAACTGACCTTTGATTAGAGGT
Organism: Convolutriloba macropyga; assembly: GCF_964194025.1. Classification (NCBI taxonomy): domain Eukaryota; kingdom Metazoa; phylum Xenacoelomorpha; order Acoela; family Convolutidae; genus Convolutriloba; species Convolutriloba macropyga. Next base: position 77,322,253 of record NC_134471.1, on the reverse strand, counting down.
GCCCAGACAAATTGGTTTTTTAGCAACAATGTGAAGACCCAATTCACAACTGAACAAACTTCACCTCTGAGAGAGATAATCAAAACCAAAAGAGACATTTGATCAATTGTGACGCGATCAAAGTCAAATTCGATCAACAGAGTCCAAGCCAAAGGTGACACGTGATCACCATTGTCCGGATTAGATTGACAGCCGATAAACAGGGTTCAAACTCAAGTTATTTCTGAGCAAAGATTTCCAGACCAATTTGACCTCTGATCAAGAGATTATAAACCAAAGTGACCATTTGATCAAAATTGTGCTGACCAAAGTGAATTTTGATCCACAGAGTTGAGATCAAAGTGCCATCTGATCAACCGTTTCAACTCAAAGTCAGCAGTGGCCACACCAAAATGATATCAACAGTGTCCAGACAAAAGTGAAATTTAATGAAAAGGGTCCAGAATAACGTGAAATTTAAACAGCACTTTCCACATCCAACAGCTTTCTAATTAAAGTGTCCCCCAGTTGAGATGTCGAATTATGAAAAGACCGTGGTCGACCAATGTTGGTTTTGAAATGATTTTAGGTCGACCCTAATAGTCTTGGTCGGCTTTAGGTTGACCCTAATGGTCATGCGTCACTTTAGGTCGACCGATATGGTCATGGTCGACTTTAGGTCGACCGATATGGTCATGAACATCTTTAAGTCGACCGATATGACACTGCTTTACCTTGAGTTTTAACTGATGCGTTTTTGCATATAAAGTAGTTGCAAGTGTCCATGGTTTTGCTTCAGTTGGCAAAATCTTTTGGACAAGGACAAAGTTTCTTTTTTAAAAAATCTTTGTTCCAGCCAACATATTGTCCTTCCATTCTACATCATTGAGATGTTTTTAGTGCATTTGATTTTGTCTTTGTACATACAGAGTGCTCAACGCTGGGATTTAAAGAACACATGAACCCCTAAAAATGCACCAAATGTTTGGTAAAAAAGACCTATGAAGTAGACTTTAGGTCGACCGTACTGGTTATGAAAAGACCATTGGTCGACTTAATAAAAGACTTTAGGTCGACGGTATCATCTATGGACTGACTATGGGTCGACCGTTATCCGGGTATGAAAAGACCCTAGAATCGACCAATATCGGATATGAAAATACCGTTGGCCGACTTATGAAAAGACTTTAGTTCGTCGTTACTAAGGGAGTCGACTGTGTATTTAAGGCAGGGAAACTACCCCCCCATGTCGACTGTAAAAGTCTTTTCATAAATTCGACCTCTAAATTGGGGTCCGGACCGATTCACTTTTTGATTGACAGTGTTACAACCTCTTGTTAACAATGTCCAGTAAAAAAGTGGTTTTAGTTGATGAGCTTCGAAACCAAAGTGACATTTGCTTAACAGTATCTGCATCAAAGCGAGATTTGATCAACAGTGTTCAGATCAAATTGTCAGCTGATCAACAGTGCCCAAATTAAAGAGACTTCTGATCTCTAGAGCGCGATGACCTTTGATTGTTCCGAACCAAAGTGACATTTGATCAAGATTGTTCAAATCAAAGAGAGATTCCATCAACAGTTTCGAGATCAAACTGACATTTGGTGAAAAATATCGAACCAAACTGACCTCTGACCAACAAGCTTCAGATCAATTTGACCTCTTAACAAGAGTGTGTAAAACAAAGTGACAGCGAATCAACAGTCTCCAGATCAAAGTGAGATTTGGTCAACACTGTCTAGAACAAAGTTACCTCTGATCATCTTTTTCCGAACAAAATGACTTTTGTATACCGGAGTAAAGGTCAAAACGGAATCTGATCAACAGTGTCCACGCCAAAGTAACCTCTGATTAACCTTGGTCTTACCTATTTGACTTTTGATCAATAGTTTGAAGACCAATTCGAACTCTGACTAACAATCACCAGTTCATAGTTACTTTTGATCAAGGTGTCTAGATCAAAGCGAGATTTGATCAACAGTGTTCAGATCAATTTTAATGCCGATCAACGGTGCCCCAAAATAAGTGACTTCCGATTTCCAGACTGCAAGGAAATTTGATCGGGAGTTTCCAAACCAATGTGACAATTGATCAGGAGTGTTCAGACCAAAGTGAGATTTCACCAACAGTTTAGAGACCAAACTGACATCTGATGAACAGTTTAAATCAAACTGACCTCAAATGAACAAGCTTCAGATCAAGTTGACACCTTAACAAGGGTGCGCAAACCAAAATGGTAGCTGATAAGTAGTCTTCAGATAAAAGTGAGATTTGACCAACAGTGTCTAGAACAAAGTGACAACTGATCAGCAGCCTCCAGACCAAAGTGAACTCGCATAATCTTTTGCCAAACAAAGTGACTTTTGAATTCCGGTGTAGAGTAGAGGTCAAAAAAGAATCTGACCAACAGTGTCTGCCATTTTAACTTCTGATCAACAGTGTGAAGACCCAATTGAACTCTGATCATCAATCGCCAGTGCAAAGTCAATTCTGATGAAGAGGGCCCACAGCAGAGTGACATTTGAGCAACAAGATTTATACCTAAAAGACAGTTGTTCTCCTGTGTCAAGACTTAAGTGACTCTGATCTCCAGCTAAAACGTGAATTCTAATCAATAGTTTGCAAAAACAAGTGACAGTTGATCAACAGTGTTTAGATCAATGTGAGACTGATGAACACGTTTGAGACCAAACTCACATCTGATCACTAGTTTGAAATCAAGATGAAAATTTATCACCCGTACCTAACTGTGAGTCGAATTCAGTACTGAATCAGTACAATTTGCATCATGCGTTTTTTGAAGATCATTACTATGTATATGTCACTTCTGGTTATGTATAGGCTGTATTTTGTCAACATAATGAGTCATATGCATGCAAATTTTATGCACATTCTTTCTCGCCTAATGTATCTTACATGTACATGTACTTGCAACAGACTGCTCGTAAGATG
>NC_134471.1:77264322-77314322 GCF_964194025.1 Convolutriloba macropyga | reverse complement strand
GTGCTAGCTCCTCATACAAGTCATCACAATCAACAGCATAGGTAAGTGAGTCCGTATCAGAGTATAAACGTTCACACTTGAACCACTGTTTCATATTCTCGTAGTGAAATCGAAACATGAATGCTTTTGAAAGATCCAGAATTGAAGCACCAACTATTGTAGGTTTCACCCAGTTTATTTTCGTTTTTCTTGTAGTCACGACTGCCATGTTTTCATAAAAATTTTAAAGGATGTCATGTTAAACTTATCTGTGTGGTTGAGGAGAGCTCGTTCATCTCGGACCAGGAAAGCGTTAACTCGATTTCGCATGCTTTCACAGCCCTTTCCAAAAGCAGAGTTGTTCACGAGTTTGAGGAAGTTTTCAGCAATTTTGCTGGTTTCTGCTTGCCGCAATCTTGTGTTCAGTTCGATATACTTTGCCATCCACTTTGATTGTCTGAACTTGAGCACCTTGTGCAGTTTTGAAACTTTAAGGCCGTTTCGTTCATAAATCTTCAACGTTACATTGTGTAGTGTATAATCCTTCTTATCATAGAGTGTTTGAAGCAGTTTGTTGCACTTTGAAACTTTGGGAGATGATATTCTTCCAAAAGGTCCAACTGGTAACTACTCAACCACATGCTGTCTACAAGTTCTCGGGTGGGTGCCATTGGAAACTCTTGGTGAGCATCGTGAATTGAGTCGGGGTAATCCAAGTCGACGCAGACGATATATCCAAATTCAGCGTCGTCTGGAGTTTGCAAAATTTGTTCAATCGTCACTTCTGTGTCCGTCTGGAAGGAATTGAGTGGCAAGCAGAAATCCTTCATGATCCCACCATAGAGGTTATTAGCATCTATGGTCAGACCATATGTTGATTTTTGCATGTCATCAAAACGTTCCAGATATTTGTTGTTTGGCGTGAACAGTCATTTTGTGTATACCGAGGACATACCCCCTCGCAACAATTCTTCTGCTATATCAAGATGGTTGCGATCTGTGAGAAGTTCCAGGTCGGGTTGACATATCTTCAGAAAGGCATCGCCCGCTAAGTGTGGTGCTGATAGATATTGAGCACAGTCCAAGCTGTACGAGTCCAGACAGACTGCTCGTAGCCGCTCAAACCAGCAGGCGAGCTGTAGGGTGTCGACTGTCAAGTACAGATCGTGATATTCACCCATTTTTCTACAATCAAATTTTTCGAAGATCAGCTTTGCTTTTTCGTAGTCAGCTTCGGTTATTGTCACTTTTCCTGATTTGAGTTTGTCGACCCAGCACTTCTTAGGCGGCAATTTTTTTAGCTTGAATTTTCTGAAGGTGTCCATGTAGGAGTAGGGGTAGAATCCTTTACCGTGCAGTAGTTTCACATCATTTTGGTCACAGTATTCAAAATGGTTATCGAGTATATGGAAACTGTCTTCAAGCAAAAACTGAACTAGTTTATCTAAAGACGACTGCATGAAGCGAAGAGAATCGATAAAGCGAAGTTCTTCGTATATGGGTATGACGTTTTGGTTTTTGTTCACAATATCTTTGATCCAAACTTTAAAGCTAAAACTGATATAATTCTCATCAGTTTGAGGTATTATTGAAAACTTATTGTTAGGGTTGCAGTGATGAAGACTCTTTACAACATGATGCAAGTCATATCCTGACAAGTTGTGTGCGATTATGGGGACGAAGCTCTGTGTTCTGCGCTGTAGGTTACACTTTGAGTGAGCCCAGCCAAGAAACTGATTTGAGAAATGGCAGTGATCCAAGACTTTTTCGTTGTCCGCAGAAAAACTAGTTTCACATATCCAACAGTGAGTCCCAAGTTCTTTTGCTTGTCCAACTGCTCCTGTGAAGTACCTGTGTTTTTGCTTTTTCTCCTAGATATCTTTTGCCAGTGTCTCCATTTGCTTCACAAAGACTTGCATGCAATCTTCACCTCTGTATAGATGGAAGAACTCCAAATTTGGACTTCCATGTGAAATGTCTACATGACAGTAACCGCTCGGAATGTGTTTGTCCAACACACGAGTCCCTGAAGTCTGTGGGTTTTGTTCAACTGATGACACCGGAACAATGATTGACTCTAGGTCAAAATAGACAACCAGTGGAAGAGCTGTTTTTGCTTGAAATTTTTAGAAAGCGAGACTGTTGCTGTCCGGCTCAGGTAGCAGAACTTGACAAGTTTCGAAGTGATAGCAAAGTTTTTCGTGTTTTTGAAGCGTTACGTTGTTCGAGCAAACATGAAAACAGTTGCGACAGATTTTTGCGCGTGCATCAATCTGTCGCCCTTGCACTTTTCGAACTAAGTTTACCAAGTCCGTTATCAGCACGTAGTGATAACGTTCACCATCATTTATCAGTAGGAGATCACCGACAAAATCAGAGATGTGCTTTGAAATTCGGAAAGGATACAAACTTTTCTTTTCGTATCGAAAAACGTTCACTTTTACTTCATTACATCTTTCGAACGCGCTTATTTTGTCAATTGGCATCGGCATCGGGAAATCTCCTACTGCTTGATGAGTTAAAGGGTTTGAGCGAGCGTATTATGCGGGGTTTGTTTTTTTGCTGTACCGATCCCCAGGTTGCGTGAGGGGGCAACCTTTCCCCTGCAAATGGTAGGCAGCCGTGAAATAATACAAGAAACAGTTTGGATCGTTAAATTTTCGGATATTGAGCAGGCATTTTAGAGCGCTAAGTTCAGTTGGAAGTGCTATATAGGTTGATCCCCGAATAGGGTTGAATTTTGCAAATCGAATTTCGAGTTTTTCTACCTTTTCAATAATCCAACCACTTCCACTTGTGGCATACATTGAAACCACGTTGACAATATGCTGCACGGACTCAAAGAACTGCTCTTCGGAGAGAGCATCCTTGTACACAATTTGCATTTCAGCGTTAGCGTAAATAGTTACGTGTTTTTCTTCTTCATTAATCCCCTTAGTGAGTGTAATGCTTAGAGAAACTTGAACTTTCTGAGGACCTTCGAGGGTCTTTTGACGTATAAGTTCATTGATGTGATACCTCGATGAGTTCATGAAAGACAAAACGTCAGTGTGATCATTACCTTCAATCTCGTAGATCTCCAGAGCACCTCGAATTGCCGACTGTACTGGTACTGCTTGATTATTGCTTTGGCCTCTGTTCCAAACAGGCAATCCGTGAGCATTCTTCAGATGTTGATGAAAGTTACTCTGGTTGTTGAAAACCAGAGTGCAGTAGGCACACTGATTTTGAACTTCTCCACCGTGCTCCCGTCGGGTGTGTTGGTTCATTATCAGAATGTTGTGAGTCTCAAAACAACAAGTGCTACACTCCAAGGCTGGGAATTCCGGTTGAACTCCATGAACGCGCTGTTTGTGTCTTCGAAGGCTTCTTTTGTCGGCCAGTTCCTTTGCCCAAATTTTACACGGTTGGGTTATTTTTGAGTTTTTCAATTTTTTTCTTTCGAAAATTCAACTGACTGATTTACTGAGAAAACGACTGAGCAAATGAAGTCAAATTGTAACAACAGTTAACTGGTACAATTAGAGGGAGTGTTAGTTGGTTGAAAGTTGTGCTCTACACGAGAAAAATTTCCCTATAAGGGCGTGCTTGCACTTTGACACAATTTGCCAGGTTTGGAAGGCAAATCTTGGTAGGAGTGTAGGTCAACTTTAACCCATGTTAACTTTTGACCAATAAGCGGTGTGTTCATGTTTCAGAACTACTCATTTCCATTATTTCCATGCAAGGTAAAAGTGTATTGTGTAGTTTTAGTTATATCTGTTATCTACCACAACTGAAACATAGCTAAAGCAGTATACTTACAATATACTCTTTTCTGTCGGGAAACAGTTCAAGTGTTCAAAATACTCTTCTACAAAAGTTGTTTTGGACTTTCTCTACTCTTCGAGGGTTGTATCGAAATTCCGTTCTATTTTCAACCTTATTATCAGTTTTCACTTTTAGGTTTCTGGAATACTTGGCAGTATTCTTATACTATTGACTAAAATTGTTCTAAACTGCTATTATCAGCGTGTTTCATTTGAACATAAAGTAATTCCATGAAAGACACTCTATCTTATCATTGTGCAAAAGTAAATTGTAGCTATATATAAGACAAAGATAGGTCGAAAGCAATTGAAATTAAGGACTTGATATTTACCACTAGTACTGATACCACATTTAACAAATGTCATTTGGTGAAAACCATAAATGTGGTTGTGGAATAACTAAATGCATTCTATTTACAGAAAATGAACTTCTTTAGTGCTTAAGAAACCTTTTTCTACTATATGATGAATAAAATAAAAGTTCTTTGTAACAACTTGAGTAGTGAGATTTTTGAACTTCTACAGAATTCCTACATATGAAAATGGACTTTTTACCATTTAAAAACCTTTTTTAACCCTATTGTTAGTAAAATAAAAGTTTTTTGTAACTACTTATATAGTGAGGATTTTGCACTTTTACAGAATTCCTACATATGAAAATTGATTTTTTACCATTTAAAAACCTTTTTTACCCTAAGATTAGTAAAATAAAAGTTTTTTGTAACTTCTTATGTAGTGAGAATTTTGCACTTTAACAGAATTCCTACATATGAAAATTGACTTTTTACCATTTAAAAATCTTTTTTTACCCTATGGTTAGTAAAATAAAAGTTTTTTGTAACTACTTATATAGTGAGGATTTTGCACTTTTACAGAATTCCTACATATGAAAATTGACTATTTACAATTTAAAAACCTTTTTTTACCCTATGGTTAGTAAAATAAAAGTTTTTTGTAACTACTTATATAGTGAGAACTTTGCACTTTTACAGAATTCCTACATATGAAAATGGACTTTTTACCATTTAAAAACCTTTTTTTACCCTATGGTTAGTAAAATAAAAGTTTTTTGTAACTTCTTATGTAGTGAGAATTTTGCACTTTAACAGAATTCCTACATATGAAAATTGACTTTTTACCATTTAAAAACATTTTTTTACCCTATGGTTAGTAAGATAAAAGTTTTTTGTAACTACTTATATAGTGAGGATTTTGCACTTTTACAGAATTCCTACATATGAAAATTGACTTTTTACCATTTAAAACCTTTTCTTTACCTTATGGTTAGTAAAATAAAATATTATTGTAACTGCTTAAGTAGTGAGATTTATGGCACTTTTACAGAATTCCTACATATGAAAATTGAGTTTTTACCATTTAAAAACCTTTTTTACCCTATGGTTAGTAAAATAAAAGTTTTTTGTAACTACTTATGTAGTGAGAATTTTGCACTTTTACAGAATTCCTTCAAATGAAAATTGAATTTTTACCGTTTCAAAATCGTTCATTCTTCAATATGTGCTTTAAACAGAACTTTGCTTGCTTGCTGTGTTTTTATGTTATAACATGTGAGATTTTCTTCCAACGTTCACTAACTAACAATTTGACGGAATACTTTTTGATTCTGCCTTCTCTTTCCCGTTTTGTTCTCTAAACAAAAAAGAGATATTATGATGTTCAATTAAAATTAGAAATGCAAATTGATATTTTTTTTACATTTTCACACCAAAAAAATATTATTAAAGCACACAATTTTTTTAGAGGTTAATAAAAATGGTGACTGTTTGGAAAAGTTTCAGTTCTCTGAGTTCAGTTTAGTCCTCAAATATATCTATAAGCGGTGTTCGATTGGCACGTTTTTTCTGTGGAGCATTGCATACTTTGGGAGTCTCTGAATTCAAGGGTGTTGTGTTGGTTGAGATTCTGTACGTTTCGAAGGATACTGTAGCATTCTCTGCACTCTGCGGTGGTGTCACAAAAGTTGTCTCTGAAAGAAGAGAACTATCGAAATTTGGCTCGAACTGCTCGTTTGACCCCATATTCCAAGACAATTTGTCCATGATTGAAGCGATAACTGTTTTTCGTTTTGTATCTGATGTTTCCGGCGTAACAAAGGGGCTGGGGTCGTTTGTTGCCGGTGATCCAATTGGTGAAGTAGCTGGTGAAGTTGGCGAAGGTTGAATTCCCCAAAGTTGAGCCAGTTCTTCAATTGCCTGGAATTGGCCGAGTTGATTCTCAAAAAAAGTCACACAGTCACAATCGTATCGGTACAAAAGTCTCTTTGTGTCTGGAGAAAGTGTGTCAATGTCATAGGGGAAAAGTAGGGGCATTTTCCGAGGAACACTCTATCCTCCAGCTGTTAGCACAGTTTTCGTGCCATTGTCTTCTGTAGATACGTATTTATCTGGTAGTGTTGCAACAAAATTCACGAACATTTTTGGTATGATGCAATGTTCAATTGATCTCCAACAGCCTTTTTCGCTATTTTTCTTCTGCTGTATAAAAACGATGTAGTTTTCGTATTGAGTGTGATACACAATGCTGCGCTCCCAAGAATCTTCAGACTCGCAAAGAATGTGGTAAGACATTATTTATAAAGCACTTTTACAGTTTGTTCTCATGAAAATGGAGCAGAACTGAACAACTATAGTCTTGATTTTAAAAACGAATAAACAAATTCCGGCAAATACCAATATTAGCAACACTTGTGTGTGAAATTTGTTGAATACTTAACACACCCAAGTCAAGTGTTGTAACTACAATTGTGAATGTTTACTCTACATGAACTTGTCTGTGTTATAGTTTTATGTTTTTGTAACTAGTTGCAAAGTGTATAAGAACGTCTTATCTACACAGACTTAAACGCAATAGTTTTCATTTTTATTATGTTGATATGTATACTAACGTTTATAATGTATGCAATAGCAAGAAGTTTACAACCAGTTTTGTTTAGTATAGACTGTGTTATATCAAAGGCCTAAAGCCTTCTATCAAACGCTTGCTGTGTAATTGTGAGTTCTTTCTTATCTATGGACACACCCAGAGGTCACATTTGTTTTCCATTAAATTGTACTAGTTCGTGCTCCATGTTGAGTAATATTATCCAAATATAAACTTTATTACCAACGCAATAAAACAGTTTAAGTGAGGGTCACGAGTTTTGTCTTACATTTTGACAAAATTACCAAGTTTTATAACCTAGACTTACATTCAAATTCAAATCCGAAGCATACATGTTAACCAAGAGCGCTCTTATCATTAGTAAGCATTTGAAGTGTTGTTTGTGTTTTGTGTGTTAAAGGTACTTGTAAATTAAAATCATTTCCGAAAATTATTTCAAAACAGGTAGTTTGACACAGTTTAAGTACACAATTCTTGAAAATGCCATTTACTGCTGATAAGGACGCAGAGTTTGGAGACGTGTATTTTGAAATCTCTAGAACAGAGAAAAGATTGATACGCGCAACAGTGAAGTCTTATGAAAAAACGGGTGCCTATGTATTTCTCAAGCTATTTAAAAAATTTGACCAGGAATATGAACTTCAACAACGAATTACTCTAACTTTAGATGAGTTTGAGCTTTTGTCAAAAAGGTCAGCAAAAATACTGTCTGCTGCTGCTGGTACAGCTACTGAAAACGATCAAGCTAACAAAGCTCCAGCAGCGAAAAGACGTAAAACTAAAAAAAGACGACGGGCACGACAATTCAGACTAATTATAATATATTAGAAAATGGTGGAAGCGATGTATGAGCGTTCTCCGGGTTTCTTCAAGCAGTTTCAGAAAAACTTTAAATATTTCATATCGGAAGAAAAACCTAGTTTTTCTTCTCTCAAGAACTTTGCCTTTTGCATGCATTTTGAGAGTGTCCACTGTGATTATAACCCTACTAATCATTACCATGTTCTTATCGATGTGTCGGAGTTCTCAGCAGACGTTCTCAAACAAACAAAACCGTGTTCAGTTCCGTGTCTTTTTACAACTTTCAAATATCTTTTCTCGTCTTCGGATACACTGGAGGCAAAAGGAGATGTTTTTCAAAAACTCTTGCTGGCAGTGGAGTACAACAAAAGCAATTTCAACGGATTCTCAAAAGCAGACACTACTGCTTCCATTCAAAAGCGTTTGCCAATTTTTACGAAAAACATCACAAACAAATTTCAACAACCTGACTGCTTATACCGAAACATTGCTGGACACAAAAGTTTGGAATTAAATGCAACGAAGCAAAAAAAATCAACCAATTCAAACTGATCAACTAACAACTGAAACTCTGAAAAGATTTCAATCGATTCTCTCTGGACCGCATGTTGGTGCTTTTTGTCAAGTAATGGATATTTTTATTAGTGGATATGGAAAGTTGGAAATTGATTCTGATGTTCTGTGTGTTCGTTTCCTTTATGAAGAAAAAATTAAATTTTGAAAAAAAATTTACTTTCAATATAGGTTAGTAATATTAGAACATCATATGAAGCGCAAAACGAAGCAAATCAATATCACTCATTTTTACAAGTTTTGGTCGACTGAAAATAATATGAGCAATATAAATACAAAATAAGCCACACAAAATTGAGTTTTGTTTCTGTATAGGTTGGTTTCTCAGTAATTCATATACGGTATTAACATTAAAGTTTGAGACTATTCTGCTCTGCAAGTGTTTGTATGACGATAGAGTTTGGCCTAAGGGATCTGCAAAAAAAAATTTTGATCTTTTTGGCAGAGAAGAATCCAATGGGTTCCAATTGATGCAGACGTTGAAATATTGACTATAATGAAGCTGTTGTCGGTTAAGTTGGTTGGAAAATTATCAGCCGCATAAACTCCACGAAATTTGTATTTGAGTTCCGAACATCTCTGAATTAGAGAGTTCAAGTTGTCTTCGTCCATTAGTTTGTTAAAATATGATTCTTTGAAACTTTCCGGGACGAATCAATATAAATGGTACTTGCTTTCCCCCCCAATAATGAATATTTCTACATTATGAGCTAAGGCAGCAGAAAACTTTAGTTCAATTGATACAGAACAATTTGTAAGTTCAGGGTGAATAAAATCGTGAGACGCCTGCTGAGTACTCGTCAGATCGAAAACCATAATAAAATGATTTGGGTAGTCTTCTAGACTGATTCCATGTCCATTGTCGATATAGGCTAGATCTGACATAGTGTTAAAGTAAACACGTTTTGAATCATCAGTTGAAATAGGACTATCAGCAACGGGAAGACCATTACGGTAAATGCAAGTTTGTTCCAAATTGAATTTTCTATAGTGAAATGGGTTAAGCAGCTTGCTTCCGAGGAAAGCTTCGTTCGTGTTTAAGCAAATGGCGAGTCTTCTAATGGGTTCTCTGCCAAAAACATCTTCTTGCTTCCAGCTCTGCAAACCGGCAGAAGCCAGAAAAGTTTTAGTAATCGTTTCTAGGTAAGGATAGGATGCTGGACTGGACAGCAGGGTCTTTTCTATTGCTGACACAACATCATCGTTCAGCGTCATTTTCCGTACATATAAGTTAGCTTCTGTAATTTTTATTTTGTAGGATTTTGCAGCGTCATCTGAAATTAAAGAAAAATCGTCAATTGATCGCCGAAAAGAGATTCGGAGTGTTACACCACTGAGAAGATGTCGATCACAGGTAAAGAAGTCAACCGCCACCTTTCCGTAAAATGTACACTCAGCAGATGCTCTGACTAAAGTTTTTCGTCTGGTGATTTCGGATGCTGCAATTCCCCCGGGGTTTGCTTCATAAGAATAGCCTTGACATGCCAACCACGTGCTTTTGGCATCTTTATTGTAAGAAAACTCGGTTTCGATGAATTTTTTGTGGGCATAGTTACCATTGGCACTTGAAATTTTCAAAACCTTTAGCAGATACTGTACAATCAGAAAAAAGTGAATTCAAATCAGCATCAGAAGACTGTACAATCTTGCACTTGATTTCAAGAAAAAATTTTTGGAGATCAATGAAATTGTTGCGGTCTCCTGCAACTTCAAACTCTAGCATTGGTCCATTAGGGCTGTAAACCGGTCCCAATTTCTGACAAAAACTTCCATCAAATGTAACAAGGAGAGCTGGTTCCTCGAATAAATCCAACGAACTATGCGTTGCTTCGGCTGGTAACATATTACCGATCATCTTTTACTTTGGCGAAGAAGTCCGACCGACTTCTTTTGGGTACTCTTTTTCGTGAAATGGTGGTTTTGCGTTTGGTTGTTTTCCTTGGTCCAGCGCGTAAGCGTTTTGAATTCATTCTCATTCTTCTCGTTCGTCGCATTCGGAGGGCTAAAGATCCACCTGTTTGTTTTTTCACTGTGTTTGATATGGTGTTCTTTAGAGCTTGCTTTGGTGATTTCTTTTTACCGATAACATCCATCAACTCAGGGACGCTTTGTAGCAACAGTTCTTTTCCGATGCGTTTAGCTTCTGGCAGAACAAACTTCCGAGCAAGTGGCAGTGCAACACGTCCAATACCGCTAGCTAATGCTCCAAAACCACTACCTCTTTGTCTATAGTGACCGGAAAAGTGAGGCAATGATGATGCTTGGTTTGCGTAGTAGGAATCCATTTAATCACCAAATTTAACCAAGAGAAGTTAGGCAGTCCGACTGTTCTCTTGATGGTTGCTAAAAGTTGAGCAACTGTATCATAAGTGCCAGCCATAAACGCTAATTTTTCTCCCTTGTAGGGTCGTGAAATGACATTGGATCCAGTTGCGCGGTTTTGTGATTCTTCATATCCCCTGAGACTGAACGCAACCAAATCTCCATTAACTATGTGTTCAATTTTTGTTGGAAAAATGATTTCACTCAGAGCCACTCTCCAGTCTCCTGTGAGATTAATTTCATCAATAAAAAATTTCTAAAATTTGCTAAAGTGTTTTCCTGGAAAATGTCCATCGAAGCAGATGATATAACGTGTACTGTGAACTCATCCTCAAAACGGTTACTACTCATTTTGATTTGGAGATTCTCGTACTAGTTGTAATTCTGGCTGGTAAAACTTGCCCTGGATAATTTCTTTATTAGAATCAATAAGAGAATATGTAGGTGGATTAAGCGTCGGAATACCGGCAATTTCAAAAACTTCGTCAGTGAAAGATTGCTTGTATCCTTTTCGGAAAATTTTTTCCTTTTTAACGATTCGAACAAAGTCACCCACGTAAAGTTTTGGTTTTTGACTGCGACGTGTCTCCACAGTTAATGATACAAGTCTTGGTACATCTTTTTTGGTAACTTTGTTATGAGCAAGTTTGGTGACACGATTAACACGGGAGTTGATAGTTTTTACGAATTGATCCAAATTGTTAATATAAGAATACGTCCATTTTTCCTCCAAATATCGGTAAATAATATGTTTTAGTGACCTGATGTTTCTTTCTGCAAACGCAGTCTTCTTTTCGCTAAAAGTGCTATACAAAGGAATTCCTCGTTTTTTGCAGTGTTTTGAAAGCTCCCAAAAACACAGTAACATCATCCACCCAAACTTTTTGTGGTTGCTTGTGTTTGATCATGTTTCGGAAGACCTTTGCGTTTTCTGTTGCATTTTTTGTTTTCAACGGTTCAACACGTAGATACCTCGAGAGGCAGTCAACTGCTACGAGTAAATATTTAACATTACGATTGTATTTTGCAAGTTTATCAACATGAGCTAAATCTAAAGACCAGATTTCAATCAGATCGTTGACGATTACTTTTAATCGCGGAAAATTCAACCGCTGTGCACGATATTTTGTGAAGGATGGTTTTGTTTCCAAATACATTTTGACTTTTGTCATTGGCAGTTTGCTGAAATCTTTTAATCGCTTTGAACTTCCGAATGATGCTGGACCTTTAGAATAGAGTCTATCCAGTAGTTTCACATCTTTAATAGTTAGACCATTTTTTTCCTTTCGTCTCCTGCTCTGTCTTTTTGTTTGTTTGATTTTTTGGTTCTGCAGTTTTTGATCCGGAGGCTTTACTTTGACTTCCACTGCTCTGTTCGCTTCTTTGTTGTTTTTCTGATTCTCCTTGAATTTGTTCGGTTTCCTCTTCTTTCTCCTTATCCCTGTAAACTTCTTTGAGAACTTTTTTAGCATGAGTGTTGGATACTAAGTGCGGGGGTATCTTAAGTTCGTGCAAAATATTTGTGTACACGGCTAGGTCAATTTTCTTTGTCGGCTGTTGCAAATTGTACAAAAAAGTTGACACTTTAACTCTCATAGGTTTGTCTTCAATATGAAGGAAACCACTCGGGTCCTCAATGGAAACTGTTTCTGAACTTAATATCTTGTTTAGGATGATTTCCGCTCTTTGGATTTTGTTTTCTTCCATTAATTCTACTTCTGACATTATAGAGTCAAAGTCTGATTTTCTTTTTTTCAATGAGGGCTCAATTTCGCCATCATCACTAAAGAAAGACTGTACACTTTCACTTCCATCATCCCATTCACTTTTTAAATCAACACTACTTGTCCTTCTTCTTTTGCGCTTGTTCACGATATTAGTTTTATTAGTTTCCTGTTCAGTCGCCTCTTTGCTTTCAAAATCGGTTGGGTTGTTTCGTTGGAGGAGTGACAATTGAGCAGCTTTCTGTTTATAAATGGGATTATCCAAATTTTCTGTCCTAGTCGGTTGTTTTGACACAAACATTCTTTTCGGTATCAAGACAAACTCTTCCGCATGCATTACTACTTCTTCAAGTAAAGGTAACAAGAGAGACTTATGCTTCGAAGTAGATGTAAATTTTTTACCAATAGCTGACGCTTTTTCCTCAAACTTGTCTCTTTGGAAAGAAAATGTCGGAATGATGTTTCGTAGTTTTCAAGTAAACTTTTATCTGTGGGCACGTTTCCATTTATAACATTGAGAAAGCATTCACAGAGAAATTTTATAAATTTATTTGATGATTTTTTGATGAATTTTTTTAGCATGCTTTCCGGCATTTCGAGCATTCGCCTCAGCATACATATCTCTTTCTCTCTCATTTGTGAGGTGGGTAATTACAGCTTTGGAAGATGGCAGATAGAAAATTGTTGGCCCCGGTGGTACAATATTTGAACAATAACGTAGTGAGTCGGTTGTTTTTGGGTCTAAATCAATCAATAAGTGTCCAAATGGTTGTTTTGTTGCAAGATCATAGCTGTCTTTTAAAAAGTTTGTGTTATTGAGTTGTTTTCCAATATAACTTATCTGCTGTATATCTCTGGGAGATTTGAACAAAATGATGTGTGTTGTGTTGAGATCAATTGTTCGAGACCATTTACTCTGTTGAAACAAATTATGCTTAACATAGATAACACTGATCTTTTTGTGGCGTCCAGCTGTTGCAAGTTTTGAAAACTCCTTGTCATTGAAAATTTCCTCGCAAGAATCGTCAAAGACGAGCAAACAGTTTTCCAACTGTGAAATGAATTCAAATCCCGAGAATTTGGTAAAAATAAATGTTCAAGTTACGCTCCATCGTTTGAAATTTTGGTTGATCATGTTGATAGAAATAGTATATTGACTTGAATTTAGGGAAAAACGTATTCTTAAGAAGCATTTGAAAAATAATTTCGGTCTTTCCACAACCTGAAGGACCACAGACTGCCATGAAGAGACGATCACTCGTTGAGTTTATTTTATTCATAACTTAGGATTTGGAAGTGCGTATCCAACTGTGCACGATAGCAATGAAAACCAAAATGTTGATTCTTCACAATCAAGGTGGAAGAAAATTAATTTGGTCAGTGAAACTACAATAAGAAAAACTATTATCGAAATTTGTGTAAAATAAACTACCTCAGAGCGCGGTAATCTAGAATTGCAAAACCTCCAAGACCGTCTCTCTTGGTTTTGATCATCAAAAACCAAATCAGTGATTCCTGCTCCTCCACTGCCAGCGCAATCCAATTGATCTCCTGATTGACTCATTTTGAAAGCAAAGGATTTTCAAAAATGAATTTAATTCAAAAATTCTGTTAGTTTATTATTTAGTTAGTTCATCAACCATAAAAAATTCGTATGTAATAAATTCAGAGTTTTTGTCTTCCTTCTCATATTTTACTTTATAGTTCGCTTGGAATCCGTAGTCATTGCCATAGTAGACAATTGACTCCACCTTTCCTTCTCTGACTACCTCTTTGATTTCATCGGGGAGACTCTCATCGTCCAGGGGTACTGGTACTGGCACTGGATACTTGGGCGTAGGTAAAGGGGTTAGTTTCAGTTTTTTCATTTTCTCTTGTAAAGACATGATACATTTGAAAGTACTCCAGCAGTGAAAGATATTTCTTTAGTGTTTCAATTTCAGCAGTATTACAAAGTATTTGCTGCTTCCTCAGTATAGTTTGTCCACGAGAATCAATTTTTTCTTCTTTCAGAAAAGTCACTGTCAACTGGTTATCACTCGCAATGCAACTGCATACTGTCAAATTTGGAGATAAATTCACTTGAAGAACTGAAGGAGTTGCTCTCTCCACACGACGACTCATTAGTTGGTAGTGTTATCCAATAAAAGTACACCTGTGCCTTTCTCTTTGCGCAATGCTTTTTCTTTTGTTTGAATGGTAGTATAGATGAATGAAGTGAACAAGTCAAGTGCTCTACTGGAGTGAAGATTTCTTCAATTTTTGGACATAGCAATGTTTCTAAATTTGTGACGTCTTTTTGAAAAAGTTTTTGCAGTGTCTCCGTCTTCTACTTCCCCTTTGCGTAGAATTTAGCAGTAGGAAAACGGATCTTGATTGCTATAAATATTTGTGATAGAAACCAGTAAGGGTAGCTGCCGCTGTCCCACGAAATACCATGCAAATTCTTCGATACCCACTGATGCGATTTCCTCTCACTCGAGGACAGCGAGTTGAAGGAAATTGGAGGAAGAAAAAGAACCGTGTCTGAGTAGTTGTTTGAACAAATAGATAATTCTTTTATAATGAGTCCACTCTTTTTGTGTCGAAAACCTTCAAAATCTATAACAACAATCTCCGGACTCAACATTCCAGCAAACTGAATAAGTTACGTTTAAAAGTTTTCACGAATATGCAGAAGAATAAACCTGTCAGGTGACCAACGTAAGCGTTTGTGATTGGACAAGGCAAAACGTAAGAGTATCCTGGACCCTTTTGGCTATACTCTGCAATAAATCCAGAGGCATCATGAAGAATTGCATGTAAGCGAAGCACTTTAAATGATTTCAAATAAGTATCCAATGAAGAGTTATCTATTCCAATGATCCCACCATAAGGCCTCAGTTTTAGTGCAATTTCGAGGTTAACATCAGGGTCCAAGTGCAAGCAGGTTGCCAAAAAGTAAAGAAATCTTTCATTATGTTCTGGATAGTCTGTTTTTATTAAATTATAGATTTCATGAATGGTTTTTAAATCTACCGTCGCGATTGTTGTTGTCATGCTGTTTTTGAGCAGGCATTATAGACAAATGAAAATTAGATGACTTTTGCAGGGTATGATAATTACTTTTTTGTGTGTCTACATGACAGCTCCTTTTCCCCCCAAGGTTTTTAAAGTTCTTCCTGGTTGGTTTCCTTAAATAGATTTTTTTTAAAAATGCAAGTGTCCCCCCTCCCCTCCATAAGACTCAGAGAAAAACAAAGAAAAAATCTAAGTGTCCCCCCTGTAGTTTGACCGGGAAGACACTTGTGTCCCCCCCCCTGTAGTGTTCACGGGAAGACACTTGTGTCCCCCGCTGTAGTTTGACCGGGAAGACACTTGTGTCCCCCCTGTAGTTTGACCGGGAAGACACTTGTGTCCCCCCCTGTAGTGTTCACGGGAAGACACTTATGTCCCCCCCGGAGTTTGCCCAGACAAAAACAAGATTAAAGTACCCTGGCGCAGACATATGACGAATTAACTTTCAAAGCAAAAGCGGTGGTAGTTAAAATGGCTTCAAGCCCAAAGCGGCAAACCAGTCACGCAAGTGGAGGGAAAATGGTTTCCTAAGATTAGTTTAATGCATGGCAGGGGAAATAAGGAGAAAGAATTTCAAAGTGTCCCACCCTGTAGTTTGCCCAGGAAGACACTTGTGTCCCCCCCCGTAGTGTTCACGGGAAGACACTTATGCTCCCCCCGTAGTTTGCCCAGAAAGACACATCACTACTCACACATACACACACACACACACATACACACACACATAAAATCCACACACACGCCGCACAAAAACAGCACACACACACACATTCGCGCACGCACACACACACACACACACACACACACACACGCACACACACCGTTTTTTTCAGACAAAGGCTGAAGAACTTTGAAAGGGGAAACGGCAATTGCCCTTCTACAATAAAAACAACCCACGTAGAGAAATTTAAGGCACGCCTTCAACGCAAAGAATAAAGTAGGCGTGGATAATGAGTGAGTGACGGGGCGGTTTACACGTCAAATTAACAGACCGCAAATTGAACGAAAATTCAATGACTTAACATTTCAATGCTATTGAAGACTTACAGACAGACAGAAAAGGAAAGACAGAACAGACTATAGATGATGTGCGACCTGACATGCGTTAATACATCGCATTCTAAAGCAAATTACTGAACAAGCTTACTTCACATTTATTCCTGCGGGATAGTTGGTTGGGGGGGGGGGGGGTGGTGGTGAAAATGGAGGTAAAACGCAAAACTAACTTGAATTTGTACCTTCGAATATCCCTAATTTCACCTTAGTGGTTGTGAATGAATATTAGCACTCGGTTGTTATCGCCACCGAGAAGTAATCAAACTCCGAGGCGAAGCCGAGGTGTTATGATAACTTCGAGGGCGATAGCAACCGAGTGGTAATTTTTTAATCAAGCCCTGTTGCGATCATTTCAAAATTAAACACAGTTTTATTGGTTTGATTTTTTTTTGAACATCCTCTTTATTTTTTGTGGACAATTACACTTTCAAAGGTAAGTTAAATTTCTTCAGATCTGTTCTTCGTTTTGTCCTCATGCCCCCCCCTCTTCCACACACACATACACAAACTCAGACACGCACACACACACACGCACACACAGACACACACACGCACGCACACACACACAGAGAAACACACACACACACACACACCCACGCACGCACACACAAACACGCGCTAACACACACACGCACACAAACACACACACACACTTGCACACACACACGCACGCACCCACACACATACACACACGCTAACACACATTGACACACACACACACACACAGGCACGCG
This sequence comes from Convolutriloba macropyga, assembly GCF_964194025.1. Classification (NCBI taxonomy): domain Eukaryota; kingdom Metazoa; phylum Xenacoelomorpha; order Acoela; family Convolutidae; genus Convolutriloba; species Convolutriloba macropyga. The sequence continues at coordinate 77,297,366 of NC_134471.1, read as the reverse complement.
CACACACACACACACAGGTTTGAAACAGCAAAGGTTCCTACTTCGAGTCAGCGTGAACGAAAAAAGCAGTTTTAAAAAATTTGGAGAAAATCGCATAACGAGCTCAGTAGCTCCATGCCTAAGAAAAACAGTGAAGTTTTTCAAAGAACTATGCAGAAAAAAGTTAGAATTATTGCATACCGAGTCCAGTAACTCGATGCAAATGTTCTAAAAATGTTTGAAACAGCAAAAGTTCCTACTTCGAGTCAGCTTGAACAAGAAAAGCAGTTTTACAAAACTTGGAGAAAATGGCATAACAAGCTCAGTAGCTTGATGCCTCAGAAAAAACAGTGAAGTTTTTCAAAGAACTATGCAGAAAAAAGTTAGAATTATTGCATACCGAGTCCAGTAACTCGATGCAAATGGTCTAAAAAAGGTTTGAAACGGCAAAAGTTCCTACTTCGAGTCAGCTTGAACCAGAAAAGCAGTTTTACAAAACTTGGAGAAAATGTCATAACAAGCTCAGTAGCTTGATGCCTCAGAAAAACAGTGAAGTTTTTTAAAGAACTAAGCAGAAAAAAGTTAGAATTATTGCATACCGAGTCCAGTAACTCGATGCAAATGTTCTAAAAAGGTTTGAAACAGCAAAAGTTCCTACTTCGAGTCAGCTTGAACGAGAAAAGCAGTTTTACAAAAAACTTGGAGAAAATGGCTTAACAAGCTCAGAAGCTTGATGCCTCAGAAAAACAGTGAAGTTTTTCAAAGAACTATGCAGAAAAAGGTTAGAATTATTGCATACCGAGTCCAGTAACTCGATGCAAATGTTCTAAAAAGGTTTGAAACAGCAAAAGTTCCTACTTCGAGTCAGCTTGAACGAGAAAAGCAGTTTTTCAAAACTTGGAGAAAATGGCATAACAAGCTCAGTAGCTTGATGCCTCAGAAGAACAGTGAAGTTTTGCAAAGAACTATGCAGAAAAAAGTTAGAATTATTGCAAACCGAGTCCAGTAACTCGATGCAAATGTTCTAAAAAAGGTTTGAAACAGCAGAAGTTCCTACTTCGAGTCAGCTTGAACCAGAAAAGCAGTTTTACAAAACTTGGAGAAAATGGCATAACAATCTCAGTAACTTGATGCCTCAGAAAAACAGTGAAGTTTTTTAAAGAACTATGCAGAAAAAAGTTAGAATTATTGCATACCGAGTCCAGTAACTCGATGCAAATGTTCTAAAAAGGTTTGAAAGAGCAAAGGTTCCTACTTCGAGTCAGCGTGAACGAGAAAAGCAGTTTTACAAAACTTAGAGAAAATGGCATAACAAGCTCAGTAGCTTGATGCCTCAGAAAAACAGTGAAATTTTGCAAAGAACTATGCAGAAAAAACTTAGAATTATTGCATACCGAGTCCAGTAATCCGATGCAAATGTTCTAAAAAGGTTTGAAACAGCAAAGGTTCCTACTTCGAGTCAGCGTGAACGAGAAAAGCAGTTTTACAAAACTTGGAGAAAATGGCATAACAAGCTCAGTAGCTTGATGCCTCAGAAAAACAGTGAAGTTTTTCAAAGAACTATGCAGAAAAAAGTTAGAATTATTGCATACCGAGTCCAGTAACTCGATGCAAATGTTCTAAAAAGGTTTGAAACAGCAACAGTTCCTACTTCGAGTCAGCTTGAACGAGAAAAGCAGTTTTACAAAAAACTTGGAGAAAATGGCTTAACAAGCTCAGAAGCTTGATGCCTCAGAAAAACAGTGAAGTTTTTCAAAGAACTATGCAGAAAAAGGTTAGAATTATTGCATACCGAGTCCAGTAACTCGATGCAAATGTTCTAAAAAGGTTTGAAAGAGCAAAGGTTCCTACTTCGAGTCAGCGTGAACGAGAAAAGCAGTTTTACAAAACTTAGAGAAAATGGCATAACAAGCTCAGTAGCTTGATGCCTCAGAAAAACAGTGAAATTTTGCAAAGAACTATGCAGAAAAAACTTAGAATTATTGCATACCGAGTCCAGTAATCCGATGCAAATGTTCTAAAAAGGTTTGAAACAGCAAAGGTTCCTACTTCGAGTCAGCGTGAACGAGAAAAGCAGTTTTACAAAACTTGGAGAAAATGGCATAACAAGCTCAGTAGCTTGATGCCTCAGAAAAACAGTGAAGTTTTTCAAAGAACTATGCAGAAAAAAGTTAGAATTATTGCATACCGAGTCCAGTAACTCGATGCAAATGTTCTAAAAAGGTTTGAAACAGCAACAGTTCCTACTTCGAGTCAGCTTGAACGAGAAACGCAGTTTTACAAAAAAAACTTGGAGAAAATGGCTTAACAAGCTCAGCAGCTTGATGCCTCAGAAAAACAGTGAAGTTTTTCAAAGAACTATGCAGAAAAAAGTTAGAATTATTGCATACCGAGTCCAGTAACTCGATGCAAATGTTCTAAAAATGTTTGAAACAGCAAAAGTTCCTACTTCGAGTCAGCTTGAACAAGAAAAGCAGTTTTCCAAAACTTGGAGAAAATGGCATAACAAGCTCAGTAGCTTGATGCCTCAGAAAAACAGTGAAGTTTTTCAAAGAACTATGCAGAAAAAAGTTAGAATTATTGCATACCGAGTCCAGTAACTCGATGCAAATGGTCTAAAAAAGGTTTGAAACGGCAAAAGTTCCTACTTCGAGTCAGCTTGAACCAGAAAAGCAGTTTTACAAAACTTGGAGAAAATGGCATAACAAGCTCAGTAGCTTGATGCCTCAGAAAAACAGTGAAGTTTTTTAAAGAACTATGCAGAAAAAAGTTAGAATTATTGCATACCGAGTCCAGTAACTCGATGCAAATGTTCTAAAAAGGTTTGAAACAGCAAAGGATCCTACTTCGAGTCAGCGTGAACGAGAAAAGCAGTTTTACAAAACTTGGAGAAAATGGCATAACAAGCTCAGTAGCTTGATGCCTGAGGAAAACGGTGAAGTTTTTCAAAGAACTATGCAGAAAAAAGTTAGAATTATTGCATACCGAGTCCAGTAACTCGATGCAAATGTTCTAAAAAGGTTTGAAACAGCAAAAGTTCCTACTTCGAGTCAGCTTGAACGAGAAAAGCAGTTTTACATAAAACTTGGAGAAAATGGCTTAACAAGCTCAGCAGCTTGATGCCTCAGAAAAACAGTGAAGTTTTTCAAAGAACTATGCAGAAAAAGGTTAGAATTATTGCATACCGAGTCCAGTAACTCGATGCAAATGTTCTAAAAAGGTTTGAAACAGCAAAAGTTCCTACTTCGAGTCAGCTTGAACGAGAAAAGCAGTTTTTCAAAACTTGGAGAAAATGGCATAACAAGCTCAGTAGTTTGATGCCTCAGAAGAACAGTGAAGTTTTGCAAAGAACTATGCAGAAAAAAGTTAGAATTATTGCAAACCGAGTCCAGTAACTCGATGCAAATGTTCTAAAAAAGGTTTGAAACAGCAGAAGTTCCTACTTCGAGTCAGCTTGAACCAGAAAAGCAGTTTTACAAAACTTGGAGAAAATGGCATAACAATCTCAGTAACTTGATGCCTCAGAAAAACAGTGAAGTTTTTTAAAGAACTATGCAGAAAAAAGTTAGAATTATTGCATACCGAGTCCAGTAACTCGATGCAAATGTTCTAAAAAGGTTTGAAAGAGCAAAGGTTCCTACTTCGAGTCAGCGTGAACGAGAAAAGAAGTTTTACAAAACTTAGAGAAAATGGCATAACAAGCTCAGTAGCTTGATGCCTCAGAAAAACAGTGAAATTTTGCAAAGAACTATGCAGAAAAAACTTAGAATTATTGCATACCGAGTCCAGTAATCCGATGCAAATGTTCTAAAAAGGTTTGAAACAGCAAAGGTTCCTACTTCGAGTCAGCGTGAACGAGAAAAGCAGTTTTACAAAACTTGGAGAAAATGGCATAACAATCTCAGTAACTTGATGCCTCAGAAAAACAGTGAAGTTTTTTAAAGAACTATGCAGAAAAAAGTTAGAATTATTGCATACCGAGTCCAGTAACTCGATGCAAATGTTCTAAAAAGGTTTGAAAGAGCAAAGGTTCCTACTTCGAGTCAGCGTGAACGAGAAAAGAAGTTTTACAAAACTTAGAGAAAATGGCATAACAAGCTCAGTAGCTTGATGCCTCAGAAAAACAGTGAAATTTTGCAAAAAACTATGCAGAAAAAACTTAGAATTATTGCATACCGAGTCCAGTAATCCGATGCAAATGTTCTAAAAAGGTTTGAAACAGCAAAGGTTCCTACTTCGAGTCAGCGTGAACGAGAAAAGCAGTTTTACAAAACTTGGAGAAAATGGCATAACAAGCTCAGTAGCTTGATGCCTCAGAAAAACAGTGAAGTTTTTCAAAGAACTATGCAGAAAAAAGTTAGAATTATTGCATACCGAGTCCAGTAACTCGATGCAAATGTTCTAAAAAGGTTTGAAACAGCAAAAGTTCCTACTTCGAGTCAGCTTGAACGAGAAAAGCAGTTTTACAAAAAAACTTGGAGAAAATGGCTTAACAAGCTCAGCAGCTTGATGCCTCAGAAAAACAGTGAAGTTTTTCAAAGAACTATGCAGAAAAAAGTTAGAATTATTGCATACCAAGTCCAGTAACTCGATGCAAATGGTCTAAAAAAGGTTTGAAACAGCAAAAGTTCCTACTTCGAGTCAGCTTGAACCAGAAAAGCAGTTTTACAAAACTTGGAGAAAATGGCATAACAAGCTCAGTAGCTTGATGCCTCAGAAAAACAGTGAAGTTTTTCAAAGAACTATGCAGAAAAAAGTTAGAATTATTGCATGCCGAGTCCAGTAACTCGATGCAAATGTTCTAAAAAGGTTTGAAACAGCAAAGGTTCCTACTTCGAGTCAGCGTGAACGAGAAAAGCAGTTTTACAAAACTTGGAGAAAATGGCACAACAAGCTCAGTAGCTTGATGCCTGAGGAAAACGGTGAAGTTTTTCGAAGAACTATGCAGAAAAAAATTAGAATTATTGCATACCGAGTCCAGTAACTTGATGCAAATGTTCTAAAAAGGTTTGAAACAGCAAAAGTTCTTACTTCGAGTCAGCTTGAACGAGAAAATCAGTTTTCCAAAACTTGGAGAAAATGGCATAACAAGCTCAGTAGCTTGATGCCTCAGAAAAACAGTGAAGTTTTGCAAAAAACTATGCAGAAAAAAGTTAGAATTAATGCATACCGAGTCCAGTAACTCGATGCAAATGTTCTAAAAAAGGTTTGACAGCAGAAGTTCCTACTTCGAGTCAGCTTGAACCAGAGAAGCAGTTTTACAAAAAACTTGGAGAAAATGGCTTAACAAGCTCAGCAGCTTGATGCCTCAGAAAAACAGTGAGGTTTTTCAAAGAACTATGCAGAAAAAAGTTAGAATTATTGCATACCGAGTCCAGTAACTCGATGCAAATGTTCTAAAAAAGTTTGAAAGAGCAAAAGTTCCTACTTCGAGTCAGCTTGAACGAGAAAAGCAGTTTGCCAAAACTTGGAGAAAATGGCATAACAAGCTCAGTAGCTTGTTGCCTCAGAAAAACAGTGAAGATTTGCAAAGAACTATGCAGAAAAAAGTTAGAATAATTGCATACCGAGTCCAGTAACTCGATGCAAATGGTCTAAAAAAGGTTTGAAACAGCAAAAGTTCCTACTTCGAGTCAGCTTGAACCAGAAAAGCAGTTTTACAAAACTTGGAGAATATGGCATAACAAGCTCAGTAGCCTGATGCCTCAGAAAAACAGTGAAGATTTTCAAAGAACTATGCAGAAAAAAGTTAGAATTATTGCATACCGAGTCCAGTAACTCGATGCAAATGTTCTAAAAAGGTTTGAAACAGCAAAGGTTCCTACTTCGAGTCAGCGTGAACGAGAAAAGCAGTTTTACAAAACTTGGAGAAAATGGCATAACAAGCTCAGTAGCTTGATGACTGAGGAAAACGGTGAAGTTTTTCAAAGAACTATGCAGAAAAAAGTTAGAATTATTGCATACCGAGTCCAGTAACTTGATGCAAATGTTCTAAAAAGGTTTGAAACAGCAAAAGTTCCTACTTCGAGTCAGCTTGAACGAGAAAAGCAGTTTTCCAAAACTTGGAGCAAATGGCATAACAAGCTCAGTAGCTTGGTGCCTCAGAAAAACAGTGAAGTTTTTCAAAGAACTATGCGGAAAAATATTAGAATTATTGCATACCGAGTCCAGTAACTCGATGCAAATGTTCTAAAAAGGTTTGAAACAGCAAAGGTTCCTACTTCGAGTCAGCGTGAACGAGAAAAGCAGTTTTACAAAACTTGGAGAAAATGGCATAACATCTCAGTAGCTTGATGACTGAGGAAAACAGTGAAGTTTTTCAAAGAATTATGCAGAAAAAAGTTAGAATTATTGCATACCGAGTCCAGTAACTCGATGCAAATGTTCTAAAAAGGTTTGAAACAGCAAAAGTTCCTACTTCGAGTCAGCTTGAACGAGAAAACCAGTTTTCCAAAACTTGGAGAAAATGGCATAACAAGCTCAGTAGCTTGATGCCTCAGAAAAACAGTGAAATTTTTCAAAGAACTATGCAGAAAAAAGTTAGAATTATTGCATACCGAGTCCAGTAACTCGATGCAAATGTTCTAAAAAAGGTTTGAAACAGCAAAAGTTCCTACTTCGAGTCAGCTTGAACCAGAAAAGCAGATTTACAAAACTTGGAGAAAATGGCATAACAAGCTCAGTAGCTTGATGCCTCAGAAAAACAGTGAAGTTTTTCAAAGAACTATGCAGAAAAAAGTTAGAATTATTGCATACCGAGTCCAGTAACTCGATGAAAATGTTCTAAAAAGGTTTGAAACAGCAAAAGTTCCTACTTCGAGTCAGCTTGAACGTGAAAAGCAGTTTTACAAAACTTGGAGAAAATGGCATAACAAGCTCAGTAGCTTGATGCCTCAGAAAAACAGTGAAATTTTTCAAAGAACTATGCAGAAAAAAGTTAGAATTATTGCATACCGAGTCCAGTAACTCGATGCAAATGTTCTAAAAAAGGTTTGAAACAGCAAAAGTTCCTACTTCGAGTCAGCTTGAACCAGAAAAGCAGATTTACAAAACTTGAAGAAAATGGCATAACAAGCTCAGTAGCTTGATGCCTCAGAAAAACAGTGAAGTTTCTCAAAGAACTATGCAGAAAAAAGTTAGAATTATTGCATACCGAGTCCAGTAACTCGATGAAAATGTTCTAAAAAGGTTTGAAACAGCAAAGGTTCCTACTTCGAGTCAGCGTGAACGAGAAAAGCAGTTTTACAAAACTTGGAGAAAATGGCATAACATCTCAGTAGCTTGATGACTGAGGAAAACAGTGAAGTTTTTCAAAGAATTATGCAGAAAAAAGTTAGAATTATTGCATACCGAGTCCAGTAACTCGATGCAAATGTTCTAAAAAGGTTTGAAACAGCAAAAGTTCCTACTTCGAGTCAGCTTGAACGAGAAAAGCAGTTTTAAAAAACTTGGAGAAAAGGGCATAACAAGCTCTGTAGCTTGATGCCTCAGAAAAACAGTGAAGTTTTTCAAAGAACTATGCAGAAAAAAGTTAGAATTATTGAATACCGAGTCCAGTAACTCGATGCAAATGTTCTAAAAAGGTTTGAAACAGCAAAAGCTCCTACTTTGAGTCAGCTTGAACGAGAAAAGCAGTTTTAAAAAACTTGGAGAAAATGGCATAACAAGCTCAGTAGCTTGATGACTGAGGAAAACGGTGAAGTTTTTCAAAGAACTATGCAGAAAAAAGTTAGAATTATTGCATACCGAGTCCAGTAACTTGATGCAAATGTTCTAAAAAGGTTTGAAACAGCAAAAGTTCCTACTTCGAGTCAGCTTGAACGAGAAAAGCAGTTTTCCAAAACTTGGAGCAAATGGCATAACAAGCTCAGTAGCTTGGTGCCTCAGAAAAACAGTGAAGTTTTTCAAAGAACTATGCGGAAAAATATTAGAATTATTGCATACCGAGTCCAGTAACTCGATGCAAATGTTCTAAAAAGGTTTGAAACAGCAAAGGTTCCTACTTCGAGTCAGCGTGAACGAGAAAAGCAGTTTTACAAAACTTGGAGAAAATGGCATAACATCTCAGTAGCTTGATGACTGAGGAAAACAGTGAAGTTTTTCAAAGAATTATGCAGAAAAAAGTTAGAATTATTGCATACCGAGTCCAGTAACTCGATGCAAATGTTCTAAAAAGGTTTGAAACAGCAAAAGTTCCTACTTCGAGTCAGCTTGAACGAGAAAACCAGTTTTCCAAAACTTGGAGAAAATGGCATAACAAGCTCAGTAGCTTGATGCCTCAGAAAAACAGTGAAATTTTTCAAAGAACTATGCAGAAAAAAGTTAGAATTATTGCATACCGAGTCCAGTAACTCGATGCAAATGTTCTAAAAAAGGTTTGAAACAGCAAAAGTTCCTACTTCGAGTCAGCTTGAACCAGAAAAGCAGATTTACAAAACTTGGAGAAAATGGCATAACAAGCTCAGTAGCTTGATGCCTCAGAAAAACAGTGAAGTTTTTCAAAGAACTATGCAGAAAAAAGTTAGAATTATTGCATACCGAGTCCAGTAACTCTATGAAAATGTTCTAAAAAGGTTTGAAACAGCAAAAGTTCCTACTTCGAGTCAGCTTGAACGTGAAAAGCAGTTTTACAAAACTTGGAGAAAATGGCATAACAAGCTCAGTAGCTTGATGCCTCAGAAAAACAGTGAAATTTTTCAAAGAACTATGCAGAAAAAAGTTAGAATTATTGCATACCGAGTCCAGTAACTCGATGCAAATGTTCTAAAAAAGGTTTGAAACAGCAAAAGTTCCTACTTCGAGTCAGCTTGAACCAGAAAAGCAGATTTACAAAACTTGAAGAAAATGGCATAACAAGCTCAGTAGCTTGATGCCTCAGAAAAACAGTGAAGTTTCTCAAAGAACTATGCAGAAAAAAGTTAGAATTATTGCATACCGAGTCCAGTAACTCGATGCAAATGTTCTAAAAAGGTTTGAAACAGCAAAGGTTCCTACTTCGAGTCAGCGTGAACGAGAAAAGCAGTTTTACAAAACTTGGAGAAAATGGCATAACATCTCAGTAGCTTGATGACTGAGGAAAACAGTGAAGTTTTTCAAAGAATTATGCAGAAAAAAGTTAGAATTATTGCATACCGAGTCCAGTAACTCGATGCAAATGTTCTAAAAAGGTTTGAAACAGCAAAAGTTCCTACTTCGAGTCAGCTTGAACGAGAAAACCAGTTTTCCAAAACTTGGAGAAAATGGCATAACAAGCTCAGTAGCTTGATGCCTCAGAAAAACAGTGAAATTTTTCAAAGAACTATGCAGAAAAAAGTTAGAATTATTGCATACCGAGTCCAGTAACTCGATGCAAATGTTCTAAAAAAGGTTTGAAACAGCAAAAGTTCCTACTTCGAGTCAGCTTGAACCAGAAAAGCAGATTTACAAAACTTGGAGAAAATGGCATAACAAGCTCAGTAGCTTGATGCCTCAGAAAAACAGTGAAGTTTTTCAAAGAACTATGCAGAAAAAAGTTAGAATTATTGCATACCGAGTCCAGTAACTCGATGAAAATGTTCTAAAAAGGTTTGAAACAGCAAAAGTTCCTACTTCGAGTCAGCTTGAACGTGAAAAGCAGTTTTACAAAACTTGGAGAAAATGGCATAACAAGCTCATTAGCTTGATGCCTCAGAAAAACAGTGAAATTTTTCAAAGAACTATGCAGAAAAAAGTTAGAATTATTGCATACCGAGTCCAGTAACTCGATGCAAATGTTCTAAAAAAGGTTTGAAACAGCAAAAGTTCCTACTTCGAGTCAGCTTGAACCAGAAAAGCAGATTTACAAAACTTGAAGAAAATGGCATAACAAGCTCAGTAGCTTGATGCCTCAGAAAAACAGTGAAGTTTCTCAAAGAACTATGCAGAAAAAAGTTAGAATTATTGCATACCGAGTCCAGTAACTTGATGCAATTGTTCTAAAAAGGTTTGAAACAGCAAAAGTTCCTACTTCGAGTCAGCTTGAACGAGAAAAGCAGTTTTACAAAACTTGGAGAAAATGGCTTAACAAGCTCAGCAGCTTGATGCCTCAGAAAAACAGTGAAGTTTTTCAAAGAACTATGCAGAAAAAAATTAGAATCATTGCATACCGAGTCCAGTAACTCGATGCAAATGTTATAAAAAGGTTTGAAACAGCAAAAGTTCCTACTTCAAGTCAACGTGAACGAGAAAAGCAGTTTTACAAAACTTGGAGGAAATGGCATAGCAACCTCAGTAGCTTGATGACTGAGGAAAACGGTGAAGTTTTTCAAAGAACTATGCAGAAAAAAGTTAGAACTATTGCATACCGAGTCCAGTAACTCGATGCAAAATTTCTAAAAAGGTTTGAAACAGCAAAAGTTCCTACTTCGAGTCAGCTTGAACGAGAAAAGCAGTTTTACAAAACTTGGAGAAAATGGCTTAACAAGCTCAGCAGCTTGATGCCTCAGAAAAACAGTGAAGTTTTTCAAAGAACTATGCAGAAAAAAATTAGAATTATTGCATAACGAGTCCAATAACTCGATGCAAATGTTCTAAAAAGGTTTGAAACAGCAAAAGTTCCTACTTCGAGTCAGCTTGAACCAGAAAAGCAGTTTTACAAAACTTGGCGAAAATGGCATAACAAGCTCAGTAGCTTGATGCCTCAGAAAAACAGTGAAGTTTTTCAAAGAACTATGCAGAAAAATGTTAGAATTATTGCATACCGAGTCCAGTAACTCGATGCAAATGTTCTAAAAAGGTTTGAAACAGCAAAAGTTCCTACTTCGAGTCAGCTTGAACGAGAAAACCAGTTTTCCAAAACTTGGAGAAAATGGCATAACAAGCTCAGTAGCTTGATGCCTCAGAAAAACAGTGAAATTTTTCAAAGAACTATGCAGAAAAAAGTTAGAATTATTGCATACCGAGTCCAGTAACTCGATGCAAATGTTCTAAAAAAGGTTTGAAACAGCAAAAGTTCCTACTTCGAGTCAGCTTGAACCAGAAAAGCAGATTTACAAAACTTGGAGAAAATGGCATAACAAGCTCAGTAGCTTGATGCCTCAGAAAAACAGTCAAGTTTTTCAAAGAACTATGCAGAAAAAAGTTAGAATTATTGCATACCGAGTCCAGTAACTTGATGCAAATGTTCTAAAAAGGTTTGAAACAGCAAAATTTCCTACTTCAAGTCAACGTGAACGAGAAAAGCAGTTTTACAAAACTTGGAGAAAATGGCATAACAACCTCAGTAGCTTGATGACTGAGGAAAACGGTGAAGTTTTTCAAAGAACTATGCAGAAAAAAGTTAGAATTATTGCATACCGAGTCCAGTAACTTGATGCAAATGTTCTAAAAATGTTTGAAACAGCAAAAGTTCCTACTTCGAGTCAGCTTGAACGAGAAAAGCAGTTTTACAAAACTTGGAGAAAATGGCTTAACAAGCTCAGCAGCTTGATGCCTCAGAAAAACAGTGAAGTTTTTCAAAGAACTATGCAGAAAAAAATTAGAACTATTGCATATTGAGTCCAGTAACTCGATGCAAATGTTCTAAAAAGGTTTGAAACAGCAAAATTTCCTACTTCAAGTCAACGTGAACGAGAAAAGCAGTTTTACAAAACTTGGAGAAAATGGCATAACAAGCTCTGTAGCTTGATGCCTCAGAAAAACAGTGAGGTTTTTCAAAGAACTATGCAGAAAAAAGTTAGAATTATTGCATACCGAGTCCAGTAACTTGATGCAAATGTTCTAAAAAGGTTTGAAACAGCAAAAGTTCCTACTTCGAGTCAGCTTGAACGAGAAAAGCAGTTTTACAAAACTTGGAGAAAATGGCTTAACAAGCTCAGCAGCTTGATGCCTCAGAAAAACAGTGAAGTTTTTCAAAGAACTATGCAGAAAAAAATTAGAATTATTGCATACCGAGTCCAGTAACTCGATGCAAATGTTCTAAAAAGGTTTGAAACAGCAAAAGTTCCTACTTCGAGTCAGCTTGAACGAGAAAAGCAGTTTTAAAAAACTTGGAGAAAAGGGCATAACAAGCTCTGTAGCTTGATGCCTCAGAAAAACAGTGAAGTTTTTCAAAGAACTATGCAGAAAAAAGTTAGAGTTATTGAATACCGAGTCCAGTAACTCGATGCAAATGTTCTAAAAAGTTTGAAACAGCAAAAGTTCCTACTTTGAGTCAGCTTGAACGAGAAAAGCAGTTTTAAAAAACTTGGAGAAAAGGGCATAACAAGCTCTGTAGCTTGATGCCTCAGAAAAACAGTGAAGTTTTTCAAAGAACTATGCAGAAAAAAGTTAGAATTATTGAATACCGAGTCCAGTAACTCGATGCAAATGTTCTAAAAAGGTTTGAAACAGCAAAAGCTCCTACTTTGAGTCAGCTTGAACGAGAAAAGCAGTTTTAAAAAACTTGGAGAAAAGGGCATAACAAGCTCTGTAGCTTGATGCCTCAGAAAAACAGTGAAGTTTTTCAAAGAACTATGAAGAAAAAAATTAGAATTATTGCATACCGAGTCCAGTAACTCGATGCAAATGTTCTAAAAAGGTTTGAAACAGCAAAAGTTCCTACTTCGAGTCAGCTTGAACGAGAAAAGCAGTTTTAAAAAACTTGGAGAAAAGGGCATAACAAGCTCTGTAGCTTGATGCCTCAGAAAAACAGTGAAGTTTTTCAAAGAACTATGCAGAAAAAAGTTAGAATTATTGAATACCGAGTCCAGTAACTCGATGCAAATGTTCTAAAAAGGTTGGAAACAGCAAAAGTTCCTAGTTCGAGTCAGCTTGAACGAGAAAAGCAGTTTTACAAAACTTGTTGAAAATGGCATAACAAGCTCAGTAGCTTGATGCCTCAGAAAAACAATGAAGTTTTTCAAAGAACTATGCAGAAAAAAATTAGAATTATTGCATACCAAGTCCAGTAACTCGATGCAAATGTTCTAAAAAGGTTTGAAACAGCAAAAGTTCCTACTTCGAGTCAGCTTGAACGAGAAAAGCAGTTTTACAAAACTTGGAGAAAATGGCATAACAAGCTCAGTAGCTTGATACCTCAGAAAAACAGCGAAGTTTTGCAAAAAACTATGCAGAAAAAAGTTAGAATTATTGCATACCGAGTCCAGTAACTCGATGCAAATGTTCTAAAAAAGGTTTGAAACAGCAAAGGTTCCGTCTTCGAGTCAGTTTTTACGAGAAAAGCTTTGTTGTAAAGGATTTATTTCAAGCAAAAAGTATTCAAATTGCAAAAAACAGCATATCAGTTTTAAATATCAAGAGAAGACAATACTAGTATGTTATAAAAGGAAATCAGTTAATCCTAATCACTGAATAAAATCACGAATGCTCGAAACTGGAGCAAAGTTTAATCATGAAACAGCTCTCAAGTTTATCAGGCTCTCCTTTCGAAAACTCTTTCATGAAGAAAACTTCTGTTAGACGCTGTACTGAAATAAGTTTGCGTCTACCGCCCGCACATACCGAATAAATGTATCCTTCTATTAGTCCAATTTTTTTAATTACTGGGAAAATCTGGATACTGGCCATGATTTCTTGGTTAAGGGGATGCTCTGGAAATTTTACAAAAAATTGTATTTTACCGAATTTCTGTCGATTTTCGTCCTCAAAGGAAACATAGCAATTACCAAGTTTGGATCTTTTATAGGCTTCACAGTCAAAATAAACACCCTTCAAAAGCACGCGGTTGGAAAACTCTGCTGCAGGGTATAACTTCTTCCCTTATCGAACCGCCTGCGTTTCAATAAATTGGTCACTATAACTTTCATCAGTCGAGACTGAATTGCCATTCAATTTGTCCAAAACATATTTAGTTGTTCATTCTCGATTTCAGCGTGAGAAAGTTTCTGTCGCTGAAAGACTCTACGACATATTACTTCTAACTCTGAATGTGAACCAGTGAACATATCGCCCAACACTCGATTAGCTGCTTCGAAACACATGGCCGAATAACAACAGAGCGGCCCAAATCTTTTCACTTGATCACAAAAGTGTTTTAAACAGTGGACGTCTATCGTTTCTATTCGATCGTTTCCGGATTGAATAGAAACAATTTCCTCGCAAAATTTGTTAAGAAGAGAACTTGATTTATTAACATTTGAATCATCGCTAGACTCAAGGAGGAGACGAATCCCAAAAGATAGCCTAGACAGATGCAAATTCAAAGGTTGGGGTAGTCGATCCATGAAAAGAACGGGACTAAGATAAAACAGCCAATTAAAATCTTCGTTGGGTTTGAATTGGGCCAGCTCGTCAAGTGGTCTGATTTTGCGAGAAAACGAAACAATTTCTCTTGGGCAAGATAAGTTAGAAATGACTAGATTAATTTTAATTTTGTCATCGGCTTTGAGTTCCTTTAAGCACAACCGCAAGAGCTCCGGAAAGACACCAAGTAACACACAGTGCATGTAGTCGATTGGTGCGGTGAGAGGTAATCCTTCAATCAATGATGAAAAAGGGCTTCGACCTTTAAAACCAGCAACATTATATAGGGTGTTTGAGTCGGAACACTGTGCTAGATTCACGTAAACATCGTTGATTAGAGGCTCCCTTATTTGACCGGTCTGATTAAACGGATAATAAGAATGCGTTCTGCCTATTGTCTTCCCCATGACCGTACAATAATGGCAGCCAAAGTAGCCGTTAAATTTAAACTTGTTAAGCATATGGTTCTTAGCCCCAAGATCGGACACCAAGAGTTTGAATTTAAAAAAAAACACGATAGGTTTGCATGTTTTTGTCTACAACTTCGACGTGGGAGATCGTTTTTCCTTTCAGAGGAACAACTATTTCATTCCAATTGTGTTGCACCTGTCCAACGCAAAGCCCTGCAAGTACTATATTTTTCTGCGACATCCTCTGACGAGGAGGCAAATCAGCTAGTTGAACCCAAATTGGCCACAACTCTTTTTTCATGGAAGATTTTTTTATGCTTACACCGTCTGAGAATAGTATGAAATTGAAAGTCAAAATTCCGGAGCTGTTTTTTTCAACTAAAGGGAATTTTCGCAATTAAAATCCAAGAAACCGTTCTCCCTCCGACTTGCACTATACTTGAAAACCTCCTGTAAATGCTTCTGAATGATATCTCGAAGTTGGAATCTGAAGTTCATAACAAAGAAAGAAAAAGTTGGGGTTTTCTTTAAGACTCTCACATCATTTAAAAAATTTTTTTTCACTCTTTTGACATAAGAGTAACCAGAAGGGAACGAATTTTCAGCAGGAAGTAATGTTTTTATTAGGCTATGTAGTGAAGAAGAACACTCATCTGTGAGCTTGAAGCTTGAACAGAAGAGATCGGTTACAGAAACTGCGTCACTACAAAAAATATTGCTTCCCTCATACAAAAACTGTTCGAGAATGTTCTCAGTTTCTAAAACTTCAAAATTAGGCGAAGACGAAAGAGAATTTGGAGAGTCAGTCGAATTGTTAAGAACTATTAGTTAGTTGGATTTGTCTTCATCTGAGCTCATTTCGTTGCTATGAGGAGATGGCTCTGATACTTCGGAGACAGATTGATGAAGTGACTCGCTTGTTGTGTCCGAACCTTCTTCTGATAAAACTTCAGAACTCAGACCTACACTTGAGATGTCTTCTTCTCGTTCAAAAGGTGAACCAACCCGATGAGATACTGGGGAGGCATATAGCACACCTGGGGGAGATCCAGATACACTCAGCGGACTACTTGTCGCAGCATTGAACATCTAAACCAATTCTCGCCCTCTGATTCTTTTCTTTCGCACGACACTAGCTTCAGGAGAAGTTGGGCTATGAAGATTTTCCGAGACAAAGTTGCTTATTTCCTCTTCAGCCAAATCACTCAGAACGGCAATCAAGAGCAAATCGAAAGCAATATTATCTTTCTCGTGTTGATTTTTTTCAACTTCACAAGTGCGACATAGGCAGCTATTGATTTCAAAAAACTCGGGGCCGTATTTTACAAATAGCTCTTCTCCAGGATTGATACGCCGTTTGACGCGCAATTGAACCAGACCAGCATCGCTCGAAAAATCGTAATCACAATTTGGGCTACAATCGGAATTAACAAACCTGATTGGCCCAATTAGCAAAAGTTGCTGCCCAGTTCTTTCCGAAGACATAACCGAAAGGTTGGTGACAACTCCTTCCGGTATGGGCGAAACAAACCCAATAGGATTTCTTCTCAACACGCTTGATGGATATAAAACTTTTGTACCGCTGTAAATAAGTCTGTAACCACCAAAATTATCATGGCAGATTTGAAAATCGGGTGGAAGGCTTTTGTACGACAATGACACGGCCTCAAACGTCTGTTTCCACTTTAAATCTTTCTTCAATTTTTTTCAATTATGCTTTCTTGCCTTGGTTCTAAAGCTTTCATTGCTGGACAATTTGGCGTCTCGACTAATCTTTGGACAGCGAAAAAATCGCATTGCGCCAAAATAGACCACTCTATTTTCTTAGGTATCATTACATCTGAAGAAAAATCGTTACTGGCAAACGAATTAAAACAGAAAATATAGCCTCTACTTCTTAAACAATATTTTTAAAAGCTGGTTTTCAAAAAAACTATTGCAGAAAATCAATTAAAAACAAACGAGAATATTCTGAGAGCATTGTTAACTCCGAAAAGCATCTGAATCATGATACCAAATTATATTGAGGATATCTGTAAAAAAACAGATGTTGCTTACAGCAATAAACACAATGACGCAAGTTATCTCTTGCTCAACTTAAAGCATCAAAATCTGCTTAACAAAAACTCTAAAAATCTCTGATCAGCAGATAAATAGATAAACGATCAGCAAAATTTAGGTTCAGCATCAGTAAGGATATATTCAGACAAACGAAACAAAAACGAGGATTCAACAGAAACATGGCTATTATGAAGAAAAAAATCCGTTTATTTTCTAGTTTTTGCTTCCGTATGAATAAATTACATTAATTATCGAGAGCACGCTCTTGCTCATCTCTTTCAAACATCTGTTCTTCCTGGTAAGTTTACTGCACATTTTCCGTCCGGACAACAATGTTTTCTGACGCTTCAACATTTTGACAGCGCTCAGAACTCCTTCTTTCGATTGACTTCACTTCATTCCCCCTGTTGTTTAAACTCACTTTGGCAAGCTCATACGTGTGCAGCCAAATTTCTTCAAATTTGAGTCGGAAGAGATCTAAAAATCATTTTAAAAAAGTTTAAGCAATTTTGCCGAAATTAAATAAATTGAAACCCGGTCATCAAATTAATTTTCTAGCCAAACAGATATTTTTAAAGTTTAATTGTGTTTAAATTTCAGGAACTGAAATCATCATCACAAGACTTGACAAAATTTTTCATGCAACAAGCACGATTCAAGTAACCTTTAAAAAGCTCCTTCCTTGTCGGAGAGAAATCAGTGCGCATCGGAACCCCTGCTTTTTGTTTGCTTTTGGGAGAAAGCATGTGGTTTTTGATTTCATCATCAAACCAGAGCTTCTTGCTTGCATTCCTTCCAATGAGTTGAGCCGGTGACTGCCGCCAAATCAGTACCTTTCCCTGGCCCTTTTGTTATTAGAAGAAATGGTTTTCCTCCATCTGGAAAGCTTTTTGCCTTCGGATGAAGAACTCCTAATTTGGACACTTCTGATGTCTAAAAACCAAAACCATTTTTCAGGACTAAAAAACTTGATTAAAAAATGTAGAGCTACCTACTATTTTTTATCAGTTGTGGAACCTACCTCATTTATTCGGAACTTAACCTAATAAATAAGTAAAAAATCTTACGAGTTGTTTAACGGCATTTGTCGAAATCTGTATCTCCCTGTAGTTCCTATTAGAGAGTGCCTTCAGTTCTGGCTTTAGTTCCGTCATGCAGTTAATTATGAGTTGTGCAGCTTCCATAATTTTGTCTGCAGCCGCTTTCATTGCATCTGCAGCTTCACGATCAACTTTTCTGTGTTTTACTTCTGCTGCCTCACTTGGGTCAATGGTTTTTGGCCTTTTAACCTTCTTAACGTTTCCGAGAGTTGAGGAAACTATTTTTGCATCACTCCTTTGATTGTTTGACTCCTGAGGTGCGTCAAAACTCTACAAAAAGTTGAATTAAAAAAACTGTTCGATTGAAAAAAAATTAATGAGATTTCTACCTTGTTGCCACCAATTGCGCTGCAATTCGGTTCCTCAATTTGCTGATTGCATGCAATTTCAATCAAGGTCCTTGATACTTCTTCCGGTTCCAATAAAATAAACTTTTGCCCCGATGGACTACCCTCTGTCCCCGCTGCTACAAAACTGCATTCCTGGTTATCGTTGTCATTGTTACTATTCTGTGACGCTGCCATTTCGAGCTTTTGTTTCGCGCCATTCGGCAAGTTATTCTGATTTAACAAAATTTGACCTACGTCTTCGTAGACTGTTAGGTCTGGATCCACAACAACGTGGACTAAGGGTTGAAAACTCTTGTTACCCTCAGAATCCTTTATTTGAACGCATGCTTCTTGCATGCGTTCGTAACAAAAATCTTCATGCCCAACGGCAAGAACTATAGCGTTCCAAATATAGGACTTCGTTCGGGGGTTTCTCTTGTTCCATTTGATAATAACTTTGTCATCTTGCTGAAAAACAAAGAAAAATGGAAAAGAATTTTCAACAGAGAAAAAAATGATAGGAAGTAAAAAAATTCTCACTTTTACATAAAGCCGTTCTTTCATATCCATGCAGATAGTGTCACTTCTCGACCATACAACGCCGCATTTTAAATCCTCGAAATAAACACACCAGTATCTGTTAGCGAGCTGCTGTTTTGCTATCTCCAAAGCCTCTAATGCAACCTTTCTATCGTTTGCATCTAAACCACGGCTATTTCGTTGTGGCAGCTTGGAAACTTGCGACTAAAGAAAAAAAGCTTCAAACATAGCAGTAATATTAGAGTCCAAACAAAAAGAAATTACGTCTTCAAATATAAATCTTTATTTTCACCAAAAAAGATTGGCGGTGAGGGGGTTAAGATTGTTTAGGGAGCTCAAGGTATGGGGTAATCTGGACATACTCTAAGAATCGCAATCGCCCTTCACACCGCAAATTTATGTCCCTTCGACTGTTTCGGTGAATTGCATGATTAGAGTCTAGTCAGCGGATAGTCTCTAAGAGCCCTAAATGCCCTGCTAGCATTATCCATTTATACCGTTTTTAAGCAAAAAAGTCAAATGGTTAAACAGAAAATCGGTCGAGCGAAAGATCGCATAAAGAGAGCGACAGGATTAATATAATTGCTACAAACTTTGCTTTAGAGCAATTAAAAAAAGCATTCAAGAAAATATTAATCGAAGAGAGAATATTAAAAATAATAATAATAAAAATAGTAAATATTATAATAATAATAATGATTAAAAAATAATAATAATATTCATAATAATTAAAATAATATTATAATAATAATAAAAATAGTAATAATAATAATAATAATAATAATAATAATAATAATAATATTAATAATAATAATAGCAATAATAATAATAATAATAATAATAATAATAATAATAATAATAATAATAATAAAAATAATAATAATAATAATAATAATAATAATAATAATAATAGTAATAATAAAAATAATAATAATAATAATAATAATAATAATAATAATAATAATAATAATAATAATAATAATAATAATAATAATAATAATAGTAATAATAAATAATAATAATATTACTAATAATAAAACAGTTTTGGTAAATTTAACTCAATGCGCAAGAATGTTTCTTTTAGATTGAAATTTCGAGCTAGCTAATAATAATGAAATTAATAATAATAAAACTAATAATGTGTGTGGATTCAAAATTGATTAAGGAACAGCGCTTTGAAAGTTTACTAGGATCTTTTCCGTTTGTGCCCCCCCCACAGTTACAGAACAACTTTAACTAAGCTGGGGGGGCACAAACGGAAAAGATCCGTTTACTACTATATACGAAAGCAAATGGAATTAACTGATACAGCTCTAAAACATTAACCATAGTGAACTAACATTTGCAGCTTCGCTCTTGGCATTGGTTTCGTTTCCTTTAATATTTTGATCATAATAAACCATTTGGGCTCCGCTAATACCTGACGCACTCGAATTTAGGTTTTCGTTCGGTCTCGTAACAATACGTTCCCTTTGAGCTGCACTATTCTGATAAAATCGCACTGTGGCTTCTTGAGACATCGTTTTCTGGAGGTGCAGGATAAAATAAAGGAGATGTCACAGCGTCAAATTCACAATCTGAAATAGTGAATTAAATCTCAATCTCAATTAAATTATTCACAAACCTATCAATTCAACGACTTTGCTTCATTTGGAAACCCCCCCTACCCGCGGATTGTTCCCCACCCCCTCCCCTTTCACCATCCCCCCTGCGTATATTTTACCACCCCCTACCTATCTTGAAACGAAATAAATGAATTGACTACTATTTCTACGGCTCGAATTCGGCGACTATAGCGACGTGTGACACGCTCGAATTCGATTCAGCCCTTCAGTGGACCATCTTTTCCCACTTTTCCCGTGTGGGCTCCTAAGGCCCGGGGTTAGTGAAGTTGGCGACCTTCTTCACTGACCCCGCAGGTAGCGCTGCAAATTGAAAAATACAATATTTGCCACTGTTAAAGCTTGCTTGAAATAAATAGGGAGGGGGGTGTGGTGGGCTTGTTTGGGATGGGAGAAGAGTCCTCCTGAAATACTCTCGGAAAATGGGTTGGGGGGGGCAGGGGGAGTTGGGA
Source organism: Convolutriloba macropyga (assembly GCF_964194025.1). Lineage (NCBI taxonomy): Eukaryota > Metazoa > Xenacoelomorpha > Acoela > Convolutidae > Convolutriloba > Convolutriloba macropyga. The sequence goes on along the minus strand of NC_134471.1, from coordinate 77,276,674 downwards.
GAAGTAGAAGACCGAATGACTACCGGAAGATTGAATTATGACTACCGGAAGATTGAATTATCAGATTACAACAACAATTAACACCAGTCATTTGATCAACTTTAATCAACACCTGTTACGATAATAGCAGTTAAATTTAGTTACGATCGACACTGGAAAAACTCTTCAGCATTAGACTACGAGATTATCGCCACTGTTATTAAGTAAACAACACCTAATGATGAAAACAATTTGATAACCTTATAGTCTAAAAAAACGTGTGTGATGTGTGCTGTGTATGTGGTATGTGTGTGTGGTGTTTGTGTGTGGTGTGTGTGTGCGTGTGTGTGTGTGTGTGTCTGTGTGGTTTGTGTGTGGTGTGTGTATGGTGTGTGGGTGATGTGATGTGTGTTGTGTGAATGGTGTGTGTGTGTGTGTGTGTGAGGTGTGTGTATGTGTGTGGTTTGTGTGTGGTGTGTGTATGGTGTGTGTGTGTGTGTGAATGGTGTGTGTGAATGTGTGTGAATGGTGTGTGGGTGGTGTGTGTGTGTGTGGTTTGTGTGTGGTGTGTGTATGGTGTGTTGGTGGTGTGGTGTGTGTTGTGCGAATGGTGTGTGTGTGTGGTGTGTGTGTGTGAATGGTGTGTGTGAATGTGTGTGAATGGTGTGTGGGTGGTGTGTGTGTGTGTGTGTGGTGTGTGTGTGTGTGTGTGTGTGGTGTGTGGCATGTGTTTGTGTGTGTGTGTGTGTGTGCGCATGAGTGTGTGTGTGTGTGGTTTGTGTGTGGTGTGTGTATGGTGTGTGGGTGGTGTGTGTGTTGTGTGTGAATGGTGTGTGGGTGGTGTGTGTGTGTGGTGTGCGTGTGTGTGGCTTGTGTATTGTGTGTGTATGGTGTGTGGGTGGTGTGTGTTGTGTGTGAATGGTGTGTGGGTGGTGTGTGTGTGTGTGGTGTGTGTATGGTAGGTGGGTGGTGTGTGTTGTGTGTTAATGGTGTGTGGGTGGTGTGTGTGTGTGTGTGGTGTGTAGGTGGTGTGTGTGTGTGTGTGTGTGTGTGTGTGTGTGTGGTGTGGCATGTGTTTGTGTGTGTGTGCGCGTGCGTGTGTGTGTGTCAATATGTGTGTTAGCGTGTGTGTGTGGGTGCGTGCGTGTGTGTGTGGTTTTGTGTGTGCGTGTGCAAGTGTGTGTGTGTGTGTTTGTTAGCGTGTGTGTGTGCATGCGTGCATGTGTGTTTGGGTGTGTGTGCGTGTGTGTGTGCAAGTGTGTGTGTGTGTGTGTTTATGTGTTCGTGTATGTGCGCGTGTGTGTCTGTGTGAGCGCGCGTGTGTGTGTGCGTGCGTGGGTGTGTGTGCGTGTGTTTGTGTGTGTGTGTGTGTGTTCGTGTATGTGGGGGGGGGGGGGGTAGGGGGGCGCATGAGAACAAAAAAAGGAACAGATCCGAAGAAACTTTATTTATCTTTGAAAATGTAATTGTCCTCAAAAAATGGAAAGGGGAAACCAATAAAACTGTGTTCAATTTGAAATGATCGCAACAGGTGTTGATTAAAAAAATTACCATACTACTTACAAAGCACACAACAAAATGCGTGCACAACGTTAAACAGTTGAAGTTAATTACACTGTAGTAGAAGTAAGAGAAATCCAAATGAATGAATGACAAGGACGTACATTTCTAATCTCGCAAATCAAGTTTTTTTGCAATCATTTAACTAAGATCTTTAAATCACAATCTGCATCTGAAGCTTAGCCTTATCGATCTTCAAATTTGAAAATATCAATGCTCATATCAAAATTAAAAAATGACCTTATCTGATTACTTTAAATTTCCTGCCAAAATTACCAAAGAGATTATCTAACTTGGTATCGTTAGCTCAACGACAATTCTTCGTGATCTCTTTGAATTAGTTGTAGTGGGCAATATAGACAGTTACGGATTTCCATAAGAAATATAGGAAACATAGGCCATCTTTTCCAAAACTTTTATCGACATCGGGTTTTCTAAACATTTTATTCGGTTGATTATCTGTTGAAAGTAATTGTTCCGAACCCTCTTGAGGGGGGGGGGAACTATAAACTCAAACGGGTTTTTCTGTTCAGTCAGGTTTGGCCGATCGATATAGTAATCGTAGATAGTTGTGAGTGGTATCATTAGAAAGCCCGTCCAGCGTAGAATATGGAAATAAATTTTTTTTCAATTTTCGCTTTTCACGGGGAGTTATCGAGGTGTAAAGTTTTGTGAAAATTAGACGTATTTCACCTGTTTTTATTCACATTTTGACCAAACTTTCGGGAATTTTGACCAAATTTTTGTCAATTTTGCTAAATTATGTTAAAATTGTTACAGGTAGTAATATTGATTTCATCTCTAAAGATAGAAAATGGGGTTGTTGCATTGATCAATCCGAGTTTTGTGGCTAGAATTTATGCTAAATTTTTCGCAATTTAGACTATTTTTGTCAAAAATGGGACCAAGTTCAATTTATGTAAAGAGATTTCTATACTGTTCAATTTTTGTGTTTCATTTTGTTGTCATGTCTAATTAGTCGTTTCAAAAGGAAGACTTGTTGATGCTAAGATGAAGGTAAAATGGTGATTTACAGTTCTTTCAGGTAACATCTTATAATTATAGTGCCTTGAACTGTGTCATGTACAATTGTTTGAAGTTTTGGTTTCTTTATGTATTTGTTTTTTGTGGGCTCATGACTTATTCTCATTATTAACAGGCCCAATTGGCTCTGTGAGGTGTTCCGACTCAATCCATCGCTTTTTGTTGTAATCCAAATTCTGTCATGACTTTTGAAAATATGTGTTTCCAAATATAGATTTGAGTTTTTGAGCTTCGTCTATTTGAAATTGTTTTTCGCTCGATTTGTAGCCCAGTCCCTGTAAACACAGGTCACAACCCGATTCCAGTGAGCTATAATTTGATGTGTATAAAGGTTTTAGCTTCAAACATATGTTTTTCGGCTTTGTTTTTACGGTTACTACGAGGTTTGATATTACTATGAAAATGTCAGATTTTTAGATATTTGTACATTCCAAAGGATTTTTGGTTTCTTTTTAAGTTAAAACAATAATCGTTGATCCCATTGGTTTTGAAATTTTGCGCAATCGAACATTGGATTATGACATGAGATGCCTCAATTGCTTCCTATGTAGATATAAATGTTTATTATTAATAACTGTGAAATTGACTGTTTCCAAAAATGGAAATTCATTTTTGGACTTTGCACCTATTTGCTCTTATTTTCGACCTGTCAAGCAGTCGCATTGAGGACAAGTCCCTTATCTTTTCTAAATAAGTATAGTTTAAATTGTTTGTTTCCTTGAAATTTAATGGACATTTCAATCAGCTCCCGTTCTATCTCATACGTCTTTTATTTTCAGTTCTGGTACCCCTCTTATGCTAATATCAATGAAATTTTGACAATAAGTAATTTTTGATTAACATTCAGATTCGCGCTCAGTGATATTTGAACCAACATTTCATTCTTTAGTTTGCATATTTTCAGATGTTATTTCACTGAACAAAATGACTCGTTCGTTCTCCATTACAAAGTCATCAAAAATGAGCCAAATTTTGTAATTTAGACTCCTCAGAAGGCAAATATTTTCTTCAAGGAGCCTTGTGCGCTTTACTTTCATCTACATAGAGTCACCGAAGAGTACGTTAATGAGCAGAATCAAGGGTTATTTTAAACTTTGTCAAACTGGTCTCCACAAAGCAATTAAACCAATTTCACGATTCAATATTTTAAGATTACTGTTGCACAAATCTCTCTATTTTGCGGTGGAAAGCAAGTATTGCTTAGCTAGTTCGTCCGCTTCCATTACAGTGAAATACTACATACTAAACACACTTGTACACATTTATAGGGATTGTTAACTAGAATAGGAGCATTGTTAACTAGATAAACCATTGATACTGATCATTGGCGGCACATTCATTTTAAAGTCATCCAATTGCACATTCATTTTAAATCGCACATTCAATTGCACATTCATTTTAAAGTCATCCAATTGCACATTCATTTTAAAGTCATCCAATTGCACATTCATTTTAAATCGCACATTAAATTGCACATTCATTTTAAATCGCACATTCAATTGCACATTCATTTGGCTCATTTGAATTAGATGTTTAGTCGAACTCGTAGGTAGTGTGGAAATTTGAGACCGCACAATATCATTACATAAATTGTGTTCATATTGAAGCTGTACATAGTTCTGGCTCAGTTAATTCTATTGATATCTGTGCTACGACGAGACCGCTCGCTCCGGCTAACAGCTTTCAGCTCATTTGCCAAATCTCCAGACCATGTAAACCTGTTTGAATTTGTCAAAACCAGCCAATACACCGATCGTACATGCCGAAGTAGAAGCCTCGATACACAAAGATACCCACGCAAACGATCACGAATCCTCTGTACAATCTTCCAATGCCGTCAGATGCAAATGTCTTTCTGTAGACGTCTACCATTCCGTTGAACTGTCGCTCTCCGCTCTTTCCAGTACCTTTAGCATCATTTGCCAATCTGGTTCGGCAATAATCCAGAGAGTAGACAAAGCAGAGAGACAGTGACCTGGCACAGCAATGTTCTTACTGAAGTTGACTACGTTGACTAAATTGAACGTTGACTACGTTGTTCTTAGTGAAGTTGATATTTTTTGTTGGACTTGAAGAGAGCCTTAATTTGATCTTTAAACGCAAAATTAAGAGCTTGCGTTGGGAAGTATCCAATAAAATTTGCCAGATGTCCTCTCCAAAATGGAATTACTCCTTCTGATGCGTAAGTTTTATTTACACAATCAATAACTCCCTTGTAAGAATCGTTTAAATTGTCTAAATTCGTGCTGTTTAAATTCATGCTTCGGATCCCTGTTGGAACTGTTTCATTTTTACTTAACCTTTAATATCCAATTCTATCATTCAAATTATAATATCTTCGTTTTTGTTAGCTTAAGGTATGTTTCCCATTATAACCCCCTACTACCTTTCCCCACGAAACTTACCCCCCCCCCCCTATCGTATAATTAACACGAGTGAGGGGGGTACGTTATGAGCACTAAATTTTGATCACGTGCATAACATGATTAAATGGAACAGTTCCTCCCTGTTAAATTGACTGCAAATTGGTAAATTGGTATTACGAAAGTAACCAGGTAATCCGATAAACAAACTATAGTGTAAAACAAAGAAGTAAAAACAAGAATCATTCAAACATGCAATAAAATAATTCAATGAAATAACTGAAGCTGATCTTGTAGATGACTTTACGTTTGTTGACTGCGACGACTTTGATCTCGACGACCTCGACCCCAACCCCGACGACTTGACTGTGACTCACACCTCAACTTCAAACTAACAGAATTATGAACCCTTTGATGATGTCTCTTTAAATTTGCAGTATAGATAGTTTTGAATGGGCAAAGATCTCATTTCGTAGGCCTGATGCTTTTTTGGTGAACGCGGGCAACGTGCCTTGCAGTGATATACTGCGCACGTGATTCATACTCACAAAACCCGCATTCAAAGCGTCTCCCCTTGCGTTCATTCACTACAGTACTCGCATTAGGTGCCCGTCTTTTGCGCAAATTGCGTACAAGATCCATCCGTTCGTTGCCGATATCGAACACCTTCCTGACCGTTAGAATTCCATGGCATGACTTACTTTCCGGATCCGCAACTACAAACATAACTTCCTGCTGGCATTTCATAATCGATTCGTGCAACTCAACCGTAATAACAACCTGTTCCATATCGTTACACAATTAAATCAAATCAAAGTCAGTTCGAGTCAACAAACACAAATTTCAATAACAAGTTTCAATCAAATCCGAAATACACAACATATGAAGACCATTGAGTCTACTATTCAAACACTGGAAAAAGGTTAACATAAATACACTGGTGCATTCACATTATTCAGCTAGAAACGGCGGAGGTCGGTGGAGGTCGGAAGTCGGCGGAGGTCAGTGGAGGTCGGCGGCGGTCGGAAGTCGGCGGAGGTCGGTGGAAGTCGGCGGAGGTCGGTGGAAGTCGGTGGAAGTCGGCGGAGGTCGGAAGTCGGCGGAGGTCGGTGGAGGTCGGCGGAAGTCGGTGGAAGTCGCCGGAGGTCGGAAGTCGGTGGAGGTCGGTGGAAGTCGGCGGAGGGCGGAAGTCGGTGGAAGTCGGCGGAGGTCGGTGGAAGTCGGCGGATGTCGGAAGTCGGCGGAGGTCGGCGGAAGTCGGTGGAAGTCGATTTGTCAGTTAATTGTGGTGTAGTATGTACAAGTTAAGCTAGAATGCAGCTCCGGGTATCGCCACGTTGAAAATTTCATGCATGATATCAGTCATTCGAAATTTTCAAAATTTGCTATGTACAGTCTGTTAGTTCTTCGTCTGTACAGTCTGATCTGAGACATTCTGTGCAGTGTTAACCAATAATGTAAATGATGCTGCGAAGAAAAAAAAACAGACTGGGATTTTTCTTAATCGACACTGGGCAGACTGGCAAAAGTATTTATACTGCTATTTGTCTGGTACAGTAATGGTTACAATTGAAAATCAATGGTACAGCGTTGAAACCCACTGCGACTAAGGTACGGGCAGCAATCTCCCAGCGAATTGACCTCGGATCAAAAGCAAAGTGACAATTGCTGAACATTCTCCGATTAAACTGAGATTTGATCTACAGTGACTAGCCCAATGTGACATCTGAGCAGCAGTGTCCAGACCAAAATGTCCTCTGATCAGCATTTCCAGAACAAACTGATCACTGAATACCAGAGTAGAGATCAATATGGGACCTGAATAGCAGTGCTCAGACCAAAGAGATATCTGCTCAATAAAACCTATACATACCATCTTCCCAAGCCCATGATGGATAGCTATCTTGCAATATCTCACAAGATTCTTCGAAGACCTTCAAAGATCTTCAAAGATTGTGCAAGATAATCACTATCCTGCAAGACCATGCAAGATGATTGGTTACTTTGCACGGTTCTTGCAGGTTCGTTGCGGTCGAGCTCTGCTCTCGTCAGTTGTTGCAGGAATTAATTGTTTCTAATTTTTAGAAGGATTTGATCTTACTTTTTCAAATGTGAAAAAGAGTTTGACACACAAGCCAATAACAAATATCAAATGTTCTCAGCTGCACTTTCTGTTTGATTTTTCTGAATTTCAATACTGGAAATTTCAGTCACGCTAAACTCCCAAAGATTGAAAAGGAACAGATAGGAAGTTCGATTTTGGAAGAAATTAGGAAACTGAATAAATTGACCCACAACTAGAAAATGTTTTCTCTGTTAAAATCCAGGATCAATTTTGTTTTGCAGATACTGTTGCTGATCCGAAAGAAGCTGATCAGAAAAAAAAACAACGAAAAACGATAGCTGAGAAAAATAGCAGTTCCACCATTTTCAGCTGAGAAAAATTAAATTTAAACTGACAAAAAAATGTGAATAGCTCATCTTTGTGTAAACTGGTGGCTCTAAATAGCAGTGAAAAGATATGTTTAAGCAATTGAAAAATTTGCATCGAAGTTCTTTTTATATTGAAGTTCTTTTTATACAAGAGGGTAAAATAAGGAGCAGAAAATTTTTAACATTCTTTGTCGAATTGCAGACATGAAGATTTTGCTTTGAAGTAAATATCATAAAAAAACTTTGCTTTAAAAATATCAACCGATTTTTAAGAAGCAAGAGATTTTTTTTGTTCATATTTTTAAAAGTTGTGCAAATTGTTGGAAAATATGGGACTGCGGAACAAAAATGTATTCATTACGGACTAAGTTTTGAATCTCAATGCGTACAAGATAAGTCTGGCCTGGACAAAACTCATTATCGAACACGTTCATTAACATCAGTTTTCTTTTTTTCAGCTATTTAAACAATTTTCAGTAGCAGAAAAGCAATTCGTTCTTCAGAAATGTAAAATTTGATTGTTTTTGTTTTTTAGTTGAATAGACTGTACAAAATGCTAGATTGTTTTTTCTTGTCTTCGATAAAATTTCGAAGTCAAAATTAGGCTTAAATAGATAAAAATCATCGGTAAGTTTAAAAATGTAAACAACTTTGAACCTCTCAGCGTAAAAAAAATGTTGACTTTAAAAACGATTTGTTGCTTCTACTAAGGGTTGGTTTCAGAATACAAAAAATCACAAGAATTCATCGATCGATTATTAGTTGTTGCAGAGACTAATTTTTGCTAACAATGCGAAGCAACAAACTTTTTTGCGTAAAATAAATGATGTTTTGATTACGTTTATCAATTTTCCGTAAAACCGAAAAAACTAGCTTTTATATCGAAACTTTTTTTGTGGTATAAAACTTTTTTGTTCCTCTCCATCAGATGTTTATTTCGGGTAAATGTAATTGATTTGTGTCTGAAGAGCGCTTTTTCGAGGAATTCAGATGGAATAGCGGTGGAAAACTTGGTATCAAACAATCCAAGAAATGTGCCAAGAACGTCAGACTGGCTCATTTGCTCGAGAAAACGTGAGAACTTACTTTTTTCTTTACGTAAACAAGATCACTCAATGGGTCTTGTGTCATACATTTGTTCCTAGCGTCGGAGGCATTCATAGGACCTGCTCCAGGATCCAACACAGCAAAACAAGCTGAAGAAGTTGTGTTCTCAACGGGAAAGGAGCCTGGTCGACAACTAAAGGTCACCACCGCCTCAACATCAGTGTCTAGGATTGAACAAATCAAAAGTAGTGCAAGCATCGCGCTAATGAGAGGCATTCTGACTTCGGGCATCAGTTTTTATGTGTCCTCTGGGTTTCAAAAACCTGAAAAAAAGGTTTGATACTGATTAATCAAACTCTCCCATTCAAAATCAGGTATGGGTAAATAATGCATCAATTCGGCTATTTGATTTCGACGGCACTTTGTCGGACATTTGTTCAGATTACTTCCGTATTAGTTGTATATACACTTTGAAAGAGAGTACAAAAAGTATATGACAGCTCAATTTTTCCGATAGGAAATATACAACGTTCTCAAGTTATTCCGCTATCAACCAGCGGAATAAATAAACTCGACTGGACGAATTCTGCTTTCAAATACTCACCGAGTCTCCTAATGACTCGGAAAATTTTAACAAAATTTCGGCTAGATAAATTACTTTAATAATAATATGATTACTTTTGCCACCATCATTATTTCCAATCAAGACAGAAAATTTCGCACACCAGGACTTGAGTCTCAGAGATTTTCAGCACTGAATCAGCACTTTCCAAGAGAAAAAACTGAATCCAGTCCTGAAGCATGGCCTCTCCAGAATATCTCCAGAAGGAAGTTTCTTTATGAGCAGTTTTTCTTCATTAGGAAAATAGTGAGGTTATAGTGTTCGCCCAGGTTACTTTTATCCTGTTTACTCTAAACATTACTCATACCACAAAACTAAGTCTGAGCAGAATTAAGTCATTGTTCGTAGTTTAATATAATTATAACTGGTAATTACTATAGTAGTATACACACTATTCATGATTAAGCTGGTTTGTAGAAAATTACCACAAAACCTATTTAGCGCAGTGGATACGACTTGCTACGCAATTTAGATGTCACAAGTACCCAGGCGCAAGATCAAATCGCTTATAAAGCAAACCTGTTGGCGGAAATTAAGCTGAACAAATTTTTTTTCATGACGTTATTATGAGTGAAAAATCTGCTACCAACCTCCAAATGTTCACATTATATCAACCAATCAAAAAGAAATAGAATTCAATAGTGGGTTGAGATAATAAGAAATTAAACATTCCATCTAATATGTTCTTGCAATTTGCTTCTCAAAATATAGATAAAATATAAAAAGTCTTGAAAAGTACAAAAGGTTTCGATTTTTTTTTTTCATTTTCGGCATCTACCGGTTCGTTTTTGTCCAAGTATATTAACCAAGCAACACTGTTAAATAAACAATTGACAAAATATTAGCGCTTATTGTTTTCTACAAATCGATTTTTTATCATAGGCAAAATCGTGATTTTCTTAGTCATTGCCAGTTGAGAACTTCAAATGCACTAAATTGAGACAAAGTTGACGAGCCTCATCGATGTAACCGAAGCTGATTGTTTCACATATTAACCTATTTCAACTCTGATCCATTGTTCTGACCTAAAGATGTTTTTGTTGATAATCTTAGACTTTTTTGTGTGAAGCCGTTTTTTTTTGTTTTGAGTTGAATTGAAAAGTTATTTGTTGTCAAGTTTTATCAGTCAAAATTTTTCAGGTTGTTGTTCCAGATCTAAAAAGTAGGCAGATATTTTTTAGTTCGTGATGCAAAGCAGACCAAACTGTGTCAGTATAATTTGAATATGATCTCTGTCTCTATCTCGGATAAAATCAATCTGCTTAAGGTCAGCAAAAAAGTTTTGACTGCAGACTTAAGTTCTGGCCATTTGAAAAAAAAATTGGTTAATTTTCAGACAAAAGAATTACATTTTTCTTTTTTAAATTTGAGTTGCAAAGACAACTCAAAAAATTCAGTTTGCAGACGTCACTAAATTGGATATAGCTCAAAGTTAATGAAGAGAGGATCATTACACATTTCATGAAATTGTTTTAGGTTTGTCTAAAAAAAGAGGTACGTTAACGACTCAGAAATACTTAAAAATGATTAATTGAATCGATATACTAAAGCATTGAGAAAAATGGATAAATTTAGGCATTTCGGGCATATTTTGGCTACTAATGGGCGAATCATTAATTGTTCCATTTTTTTCTAATTTACAGACTAGAAAAATTCACACTAACTTATAGTTTTCGTGAAAGGGCGCTCCAGTTTTAAAATAAGTTTTTAACAAGAGTGAGCAGTGGAAAGAAAATTTTAAGTTTTTGGGAACGCAGTTGTAATCAGAAATTTTTTGTTGCGCTCGGAGCCATCACACACTATGATCAACAAAGCAGATCAACATGATATTCAAAAAATAACTGCATCTGCTTGGTTGACAAATGTCAGTTAAAATTGCACTGGTTTCTCAGGGTGCCAGTGCTTAAATCTGATGAGCCTTCCTGCTGATAACGCAGCAACTTTTCGAGATGGCTTCAATCTCCCCAGTTGACAAACATCAAACTGATGCAGAACTTGAATTTTTGGATTGTCTAGAATTTTTTTTGTGGTGATTGACTCGCTGAAAGCAATTTTTGTATGTTGATGGTTATCTTTTTTTCAATTGAAAAGAATCTTTAAAAACCCAAGGAAAATCAAAACAAAACAAATCAAACAAAAAACTGAGAGCGCAATTTAGGGACGTAAATATGCCCACTAAATTTTTATTGCGAATGTCAACTAATAAAGTTGCTTGGTAACATAACAGAATAGATATATTCAGGTTCGATTAAAGCTAAATAAATGATGGCACACAGGAGAAACAAAAGATTTTTTCATTTTATTGGGTTTTTGTAAGGTTTTGTTGCGTAAATCTTATGGAAAAAGGCACAGATAGGTTTTACGTTTCAATGTGTAGATCAATGCATACATAATTTTGCGTTAAAAGTAGCAATGTCATTAGATCATTTTGTTTTTTCTAAGAGTATGTCTTACATAATTCTGGCGTTGATAAACGTAGATAAATTAAAAATGCAAACCTAATCATACAATGTGTTCTGATATGTTTCAGAGTTTTGAAATAGTGCTGATCTTAATTAAACTCAATATTTACGTTCGTTGATCGTAAATTAAAATAGCATGTAACAAAAAATTGATCTTAGAATTTTTGAAAATTTATTTAATGGCTCGATCAGATAAAAAACCTTTAGTAAAATTTGCCGAGAAAAAAATTTTGGTTTTCACAAGTAACTTTGACAATTTTGACCCAATTTAAAAAATATATATACTTCATCGGGGTCAAATAGTCAGTCAAGTACAACAAAACTTGGCTTGGGAGCCAATGTATAGAAAACGTCAGAAAAAAAGCAGGCCAAGGAATTTAGTTGGGTTTTAACTGTAATTTTGAACATTTTGATGATGTCCTTTTTTTTTAAAAGGAGAACTTTGCTCAGGTCAAAGAGTTAATCAAAAGAGAGTTGGTATTAGAGATCTTCTGTGTTTATTGTGTATATGTCCGAACATTTACAACTATTGTTGTTCTCCCGTACCAAGTCGGTTTGGACTTGAATAGTTTGTCGGTCGGATAAAAAAGTTCTGTTCATTTTTTTTTCAAGTATTTTTTCCGAGACACTATTCGGGAAAACGTTGTCTATATTGAGACTGTATATGCAATTGGAATCTCTCAATCAAAGTGGGTTTGGTTTTCAAGAATTAATTAACTAAATCAACATTCCTTTTCTTCAGAATAGGACATTATCAGAATTTCCAAAACTACGAAAGACATCTCAACTTTTTTTCCTGGCAAGCTACACCAATATTATGTGAGATCTACTGTTAATGGTGA
>NC_134471.1:77216102-77264122 GCF_964194025.1 Convolutriloba macropyga | reverse complement strand
CCGCATAAGTTATATGCTTCATTTTGACAGAGTTTAAATGCTTTAGATGATCATCACAGGTAGAGAATTTGTAATATTTACTATTGAGAAAAAAAAATTACTGTGGTTTTATAATGACTAATCGTTGCTCTGACTGATTTTTTTATAAGAAAAATTCTGCTTAATTTTTTAACGCCGATTGTCATAGGAATATATTTCTTCTATAATGTGATGTTCATTCTAAATCTTAAGTCGCAGCATCAAATTATCCAAAACCAAAATCAGAAGGTTAGGGCTGTTGTTGAAAGTTATTGTCAAGCATTTTTGCAGGTTTGTATTTGGCTGCATTTGATGATTATTGAATTTTTTGCACCTTCACAACATTTCTGCAACTGGAAAGCATCATTCGGTTAATTTATAAACGTCATTCATAAAATTTTCGATTCTTCTTAATGTGAATTGCTCCGCTGCAACCGTAGATCAATCAAACTCTTTAACTTTCTGCCATTGTTGTCAATATCGGTTCTAAGACTAATACAGCAGAAAAGTTTTAGCATATAAATTGTAACTGCAACTGAATTTGTAGCAGGATGGTTAACTGAATTTGTTGTAAATTAATGCACTGTTTAGACTCAGGTTAAAACTTTTTATTTCAAAATTTATGTCAGTTGGAGACATCTGTCCTCGAAATCCAACATCTGCTACCCTACAAAGCTGAACACTTATCACATTTTCATTGAGAACAAAACCAACAACTAGCAAAACTTATCGCTAAGCACTCTGTGTTAGTTTTTTTGTGTATTAGACTGCTGTTTTCTGGTGAATCAAATCAAAATAATTTTGAAACGAAGTCACGAGCCGAGTGAAATCACTACTAACAAATGCCGGCAGCATTTGTATAATAAACTTTTTTTACAAGCATGCGTTTTTAAAAGCTTAGCGTTTTAAAAAGCTTAGCAAATTTTAATATAGCAGTTTTACGAATAAAATAACGTTCAAGGGTACTGAAAGGTATGCCATTGCTCCTAAAACACTAGCAATTAGTTAATAGTTTGCATACAGCAATATGGGACAGTTAATGTAATATGCAGCTCTACTTTTATGAAACAGCTCGACTTCTGAATATGTCATTGCAAATGAACGTTTTTGCTCGTATTACTGCTCTTTAGCGTATGCCAAAATTACACACATCTGCAAACGAGCAGTTTGTAAATTTTTCTGTTGTTTTCTTAACTCAGAGCTCATTAAAAATTTCAAAAAAAACAAAAAGTATTCGAAATATTTTGCCAGTAGGAGATGTGATGAACTTCGTGATTTTGCCCCTCGTTTGCAAAATATGGCTTTAAAATTTGCTATCTACGATTGTAGTCCTCGACGATTGTGTTTGGGTGGCGCTTTTGTAATTTTGGACGTTTTATTACTAGAATTAGTGGGTAGGTGAAGTTGCAAGTTCACTGTGAGACAGAATTTTTTTTTTTTAATTGACCCCATTTTTTCTTGTTGACAAAATTTTAGTTCTCAAACGCGATAGTAGCGGGTTATCAAAATATAAGTCACATTGATATAGATATCGAAATTGTCCCCATTTCTCCTTGTTGACACAATTTTAGTTATCAGACATTATAGTAACGGGTTATCAAAATATAAGTCACACAGATATAGAGATCGAAATTTTAGTTGGATAATGCAGATAGATTGATTTCGCAATAAGTACTTCGAAAAGCTACCACGCACTGAAATCGTTTTGTGATCAAATCACTGATTTCATCTAGGATGCAAATTAGGAGTTTGTGTTAGTTGTAAGATAAATATCAATAAGCTTAGTTCAAAACCGTAAGCATATTTTACAAATTAAAAATTTTAACGTGCCCAAGGCAGGTATACTACATCTCTCGTCTTTTTACACCACCAGAAAGTGTTTTTATTGAATTGAATATAATTTTGCTGAATTACACTTTATGAAATTCGAAATTTACATCGTTTTTTGCAAACATTTGGTGTAATTAGAAGTTTCAAGTTGAACATGGCAGTACTGTTTGACAGTAAAGTGAAACACTAGTCGAAACACTCTACCTATGTCTTTTAATCGAACGGAAAAGCAAACCAGTAGGGTAACATTGGAGGACAACGCAATAGGAGTGTTTAGAGAGGATATTTGAACCATTATTAACTGATTTAGCAAGTGTCATTTGACATTTTAAAAAATTTGATGTTGACTGACGGTTTTAGAGATTTGTTAATTCGCCGCCATCATATCTTTATTCAAGAGGAATATTGCTGATTGAAAAAGTTTCCATATTGCAGCCCTGCTCTTGTTTTATTTTACTCACGCTAACAATACCACTTTTACATCAATTCAACCCCCATGAGGAGACTAACAGCGTTGAACCCAAAAAAAATTTTACTCTCATTCAGTTCTCATTAGCCTCGAGATCACAAAATATTTGACTAAAACCAGTCAAATGCATCGTATTCAAAATTTTCTCAGGCATTCAAAACTAAATACATCTAATGTGAGAAGAGGAGGTGTGTAGAGAGGTGGGAGGTGGGAAGGGGGGGGGGGATTTCTTCACAATGCCTCCCATTGCAGCCAATTCGTAAATTACGTTTTTTTGGCCAAGGAGTTAAATAGTACCCCCACTGCAGTTTATTGCAGTCCCTTTTCTACATCATATCGATCAGGGAATATTTCCTCAGAAGTTCTTTGAACTGATTGCCCCCTCATTTTTACAACAAAATGGGAGGAACTTAAGGAAGACCAAATCTAAGAGCAAAGAAAAGATAATTGATGTGACAATAAGGAATTACAAGGTAAGAAAAATGTGCCGTCCTCTTTTCTTAATCAAACTTTCCACGAAAAATTTTAAGCTACATCCTTTTGACCGCTAATTAAAAATGCCAAGTTTGAGGAGAAATTTTTAGACAAAAATGACTGATAATTATCAATGGTCGGAGAATCACTATGCAGACGACGTAGTAAGCGGGTACTATTCGTCTCTGATGAACGCAGCGACAGGAAACACCTCCCACTTCACGGAACATGATATCAGCCGGATGACTGGACTGCTGGTAGGGTTGTCTTTCTCCTTCAAAGAAGGCAACCTCATCCCTGTTATAACTGCTGTTGTGGTAAGCAGATTTATATTTATGTTCTAAATAATAGTGGCTATGTTATCGAGGCTTAAAACGGGCATCACAAGCTCTAAGACCATGGTCGACAATATTTCCAAATTTTTTGAACTTTTTTTCATAATTGGGAAAATCGTTCTTTAGTTAGGTTTTCGCCATCGATTAATTGGTCGAAATATCTGAGCTAGGTTAGTATTTGGGAAAAAAATTATAGAATTACTTGGGAGAAAACCCAAACAAAAGGGCTCAACGTGGCACGGAAATTTCCAACATAGCCCATTAACAAAAAACAAAATATAGGAATGGACTAAAAAAGGAATCTGGAAAGCAGGTGGCAGGTGCCATGAAAGAGCAATTTGTTAGAACTACATATAATATATTGGTGTGCGTAGAACCATTTTTGAGATTTTCAAGCCTTCTTATCACTAGTTGTTGCGATAAGAACCTTTTTATCATATGATGATTTGAAATGCTCTGTAGGTATTTTCATTTAAAACTCCGTAATTTTAAGTGGCTCTATTTGCCTGATATTGCTCTTTTTCTGCTCGAACTTTTCAACTCATTGAGAATTTCGTCAAATATAATCAAGAAAGTTTTATTTAACCAGTTGTGGTGAAATTTCTACCAATGTTGATTGATTCTTTCCTTTCTTCTCTTTTAGATACACTCTTCTTTTATTCTGGTCATGATTATGATAAAATGACTGCCTGTTAAAAACTCTATTGTAAACACTTTGGCTCCGAAACCAAAATGGTGTTTTCTTTGTCCCTCCTAAATTTCGAAATTTAGTATCGTATTCAAGGCTTGCATGTAATTTGCTTTTTCATATTTTATTCCAGATTTTTCTTTGCTTCTAAGGAGAAAAAATCTTTTCTTGTTCAAGGAGACACAAAAGTTGCCACACCAGAAATTTTTTTGTTTTCTACGTAAGTTCTTTTTAAACCTCATTGCAGGTTTTAGTATTCTTTGGTAAGTATATACTAATGCTCACTAATTCTTCCATATCATCAATTCCATCAACTCTAATTGTAAAATCAGCATTCTGAATTTTCCTTCCTAATTTTTGCTGAAATTTTGCGGGATTCTTGTGAGAAACTTGCTTTTGAGTTCTTGAACATTAAAACCGATATTTTTTATCTCTATACGTGCTTTGCTTAAATCAAATACTCAACATTTCGCATACTGTTTATGCAAATAATTACTGCAAAATGTTTCGAACCCTAGTTTCAAAACGTGACAAAAATCATATCTTCTGAGAAACTGAAATACCATAATCCAAAGGTTTTCACCTCAACCTGTTACCAAAAATAATGGAACACTGTCAATAATTTTTGAAGAAAAATTATTTTGAAGTTTGCAAAAACTTGATTAATTGTAGTTAGTGACAGGCGCAGATCACTTTTTGCAGACAATCAAAATTGAAAGCAAAAACTAATGTTATCACACCTTAAATTTATGCCTTCCTGGAATCTCTATATCGAAGAGAAAATTTTCTACGTGGGTACGAAGAGAACTCACCATCCCAGGTAGTGATACACTCTCATCAATTTTGC
The DNA here is from genome assembly GCF_964194025.1 of Convolutriloba macropyga. Taxonomy (NCBI): domain Eukaryota; kingdom Metazoa; phylum Xenacoelomorpha; order Acoela; family Convolutidae; genus Convolutriloba; species Convolutriloba macropyga. The sequence goes on along the minus strand of NC_134471.1, from coordinate 77,259,461 downwards.
TTTCCACTTCAAGCTATTCTAATCTTAAATAGAAAACAATTGAAAAATAGTCACCTGAAAAACTATGAAAGAATCTAAAAAAGGAATTTTTGTACTTAAATAAAATAGTTCTGTCAAAATAAGCTTTAGTTTTGGCTACCAGTGTTTACACGCCAATTGTTTTGCTGCTAAATCTATCGGAAAACCTATCTGCAAAATAAAGAGAAATTTCAGTGACATATTAATCCTTAAAACAAACACAATTAATTGGAAAACTATAGAGAACAGACATGCTTAATCTCTCTCAAAACATGTTTGCAAGGCTTTGAAGAAGAAGTTCAGTTTGCTATCTAAGAACGAAAAAAACCAAATTATTTTTAAAACAATTGATCAGAACTGAGATGAGCTTTAAAAATCAAGCGAATTCTCTGTAAATTCTACCTTCTTTAATATACATATGCCTAAAAAAACTTTTCACCCTAAATTTTGCCTTTTTAGAATTCTCAAGGAAGTTAACATGTATGACAATAATATAGAGAGCAATTTTGGCCACAAAAAACCTGGTAAGAAAAAGGAATATGTTTGCCTTCTGTTTTGTTTGCGGCTATCGGGACGTCCCAAGTTTTGTTTTGTATCAAAAACTAATTACACAAAAACCAGCTAAGAATATACACATAACTCAAAAACTTTTTTTTCCTACTTTTGGGCCCTCCTTTATACATCAACAAACTTGATACTTATGTGAATATTGACGCCAGCATATGGAGTTAATTCCCAAATAAATGTGTCGGGATTTAGCCAGTAACCCGTCTCGAAAACACAAGGTCACCTAAATAATAAGTTAACACAATTAAAACCACCAGAACATGAACTTGAAAACAAACTAATGTAAATACTATACAGAAACTATGCAGAAAAAAGACGATCAAAGACAATAAATAAACGTTCTCAGAGCTCCAGAATATTAGTCTTTCACTGGATAAATTTTGAGTAGTTTTTTTTTGATGATGAAGTGCAATTAATCAGAACAAAAATTAACACGAGTAATAGCGAAGTTTAGAAGTGACGTATTTTTTTAAGCAAAAACCAAGGATTTGATAAAATTCTAAAGCTTTCTAAAGTATTCTAAAATTCTAAAACTTGCTGAAAATTTCTGCAACAACATTTTTCATGATAAAATACACCAATTTGGTACATTTCCGACCATGCCCACGACTTTTTCTCCACATGGAATAAATGAGAGACAAAGGAAAACAAAACTTTGAGCAGAATTTTAGCAAATAACGAAAATTTACATAGTTAACAATTAATCTTATTAAATTCTGAATTCCCTGGTTTTTTCGGGTACGAAAAAAGTTTTTTTTATTGATTAATCTTCTCATGAGTTGTTCTGACCCAAGCATAGACAAAACGATGAAATGTTTTAGAGAACGAAAACTAAAAATTCAGAGACATTTTGTCTAGACTTTCCAACATAGTATTATCACACCTGATTTTTTCCCTGCTCAAAACTACAAAGGTTCTAACATTGATTTGATTTCAACAGAAAAATACTTGTCATATAACATGGTGACGTAAAGTGAAGAAAACTTGAAAAAGTTTCTATAAGTCAGCTGTAAGTTTTTTTTAGAGAACATTTGGAGAAGTTCAGTCCCCCTCACCTCAACGAGTCCGACAAGAACAAAAGGCCTAAAAGTTGGAAAAATTGAGAATGCTTTAAAATTTCAATGCAATTTTAATTATAAGGGTACCTATTATGGACTGTGTATATAGCTTTGAAATTTTGTGCAACCTATACTTTTGCCCTCCTATAAATTTCAGCCAACTTAAAATTGATTGAGTTTGAAAACGAGTATATTGATTTTACCTGCAAGAAAATAAGTTGATGATGCGTAATTTCATATACAAAATATTAAATGTTTGAAAATAATATTTGTTTAAATTTTGAGTTTGAGTAGAATTCCCAGATGTTGAAACCTAAGCCTTTAGGCTGTTGAAAATCTTGTAGGTGGGTTAGGCTTTTCCTCTAAATTGTCGAAGATTCTATTATCCGTAGGATGTCAAAATGTTTTTTTTCGGGCATCAATAAACCATTTTGCTTTTGATCTGATTGTATTGAAACCCAAAAAAGACAACTCTCTGATTCTCTCTCTTACGTAGAATCTTTCACTCATCGAGCAACAGAGAAACATTGAATTGTCTAATTTTGCTGTCCCCTAATTGGGTTATATTAATTAGTAAAATAGGAATTAGTTATGAGTTGAATGGAGTTAAATGTGAATGAAACCAGGCAGTAAGTAGCCCAACTAGATGGAATATAGTCAAATTTGTTAGGAAAATTTTTATACTGAAAGTATTTTTTTTTTCGTTATCCATTTTTTAGTTGAAAAAAAAACTGTTAAAGTTGTTTTTCAGTGGCTCTTTGCAATTCTGGCGGCTATCTTAAGCTTCTACTTTGTACTCTGCTTCATTTTCTCTGAAGAACTGAGAGAGCTACAAAACTATCCTGTGTTTCTTCTATCACTGATTGATTTCTTCGTCATGGCCCAGGAATTGGTCTGGAGGTTATGAAGGTCCAGTTTGTCGACTACCACTCATGTCACTAATATAAAAATAATATTTGTTTAAATTTTGAGTTTGAGTAGAATTCCCAGATGTTGAAACCTAAGCCTTTAGGCTGTTGAAAATCTTGTAGGCGGTTTAGGCTTTTCCTCTAAATTGTCGAAAATTCTATTTTCCGTAGGATGTCAAAATGTTTTTTTCGGGCATCAATAAACCATTTTTCTTTTGATCTGATTGTATTGAAACCCAAAAAAGACAACTCTCTGATTCTCTCTCTTACGTAGAATCTTTCATTCATCGAGCAACAGAGAAACATTGAATTGTCTAAGTTTACTGTCCCCTAATTGGGTTATATTAATTAGTAAAATAGGAATTAGTTATGAGTTGAATGGAGTTAAATCTGAATGAAACCAGACAGTAAGTAGCCCAACTAGATGGAATATAGTCAAATTTGTTAGGAAAATTTTTATACTGAAAGTATCTTTTTTCGTTATCCATTTTTTAATTGAAAAAAAAAACTGTTAAAGTTGTTTTTCAGTGGCTCTTTGCAATTCTGGCGGCTATCTTAAGCTTCTACTTTGTACTCTGCTTCATTTTCTCTGAAGAACTGAGAGAGCTACAAAACTATCCTGTGTTTCTTCTATCACTGATTGATTTCTTCGTCACTGGCCCAGGAATTGGTCTGGAGGTTATGATGGTCCAGTTTGTCGACTACCACTCATCTCACTATTTATCACATGACACCAATTCGTTTGAGAACTACAACGCATTTCGCAGATTCGTACGGAGATACCTCGGTATGTCATTTCTTCTTATCAACAAAATAAGTATCGATGAAATCAGGTTTTAAAACGTACATTACACAACATTCACACTTGGACGGGCCTTTGTTAACTTGGCCGAAAAAGTAACGTAATTCTGTTTGGCTATGCTATTACATGGGATTTACATTAACTTTGCGCAATTCGTTAACATTCAAAAGCTAGGCTATTTTGAAAGGAAACAAACACCCAAATTCCGCAATATGAGAAAGTCTAAGAATCCCGGAGTACAGCTACCTAAGCTGGTAGCTTGAAATCCGTTTCTGAAGATTTTCTCAAGTTTATTGTAATTTTCCGAGCTCGTTTCGAAATCAAACTGTTAACTGAAAAATCAATCTGCGCAAAAATTTGAAATAGCTTCCCAAAATAATAACTTCTATTTAATATCCATTAATAACGAGGCATTTTCTTCCGATTAATATTATTGACATTTCATTGTATGAATAGCTACAAACCGTATAGTTTAATAACACATATTGTGGAATTTCATCATTGTGGAAATTGGTAAAAACAAATTGCGAAACTCAGTTATGAAGTCGGGTAGCCCGTTTCCGGCTTTGAACGTAATGCAAATCCTAAAACTTAGAAAAATCAGTTTTCTTGCAATTCATTCAGGCTAAAAAGGTTGTAGCCTGAATTCCACACTTCAAAGTAACCGAACACTGCCCTCGCTATGCAGTTCTTTTGATCTCAGAACAGCAAAAGAAAAAAAATGATCTGATCTCTGTGATCCAGAATCTTAAGACAAATAAGAAAAAAATGTCTCGTCTTCTTCCAATATTAGAATAGTTTTACTTTCCAGACCTGTTTCTCGGAGCCTTCTACAAGTGAAATAAAACAGCTATTCAATAAAAGCTAATTAGTATTTCAGTCTGGGAAGTTGATGCCAAGAAACTATCACATTAATGGCCAGTATATTTTCTTGATGGTTTTACGATTGTTGAATGCAACAAGAAGGCTCGGTAATGTGCGTTTGCACATAATGATCCGACCCCACTCACCTAGATTTTACACTTAATTGTCTAGCCAAAACAGGAAGAGATACAAAACACTGTATCGTTCAACAATACATGAAAAGAATAAAACAATATGCCTTAAAGGGCCAATGAGATCTGTAATTAATGTGACTACCAGAAAAAAACGCGATAAAAATCAAATAATTACAGATATTAATACGACCAAAACCCGTTGTCCATTTTTAAAAAAATTAGTTGCCATATCAAAATGGCATCAGATAAAAACTATACTGAAGAAATGTAAAACAGTATTTCATTAGAAAAAAATGAGATTTTTCCTTTATGCGACTTAATAACAAGTCGGCAAAACAAAGTAAAAGGGCAAAACTTAGAAAAAAGTTTTTTTGGAACAATTTAATGTCAATCTAATTATCAACGTTATGTATCAACTTAAATCACTGAGAAACTCAGTTTCATTTCCATAGAAAGCGATTGAGAATTTTCATTTTCCAGAACATGCCAAACGACAACGAAAACAACGACAAATAAAGGCAAAAATTAAAAATTCAAAATTTGCACTATAACGGTTTCCCAGTCAATTAAACAATAAGCTGTTCCCTATGAACATTAAAAGTTTACAATTACCTATTTTTCATTTGCAACAGAAGCGCCCAATATTATGATAATCTGAAAAGAAAACCAGAAACTAAGAACATGGGCAAACAAGCAAGAACCACGAACTTTTTTTTGAAAACTCGTTGTAAAGAGAATAAAGACCATATGATGAAAATAATTCAATTAAGAAGAACAAAGTTTAATTAAATAGAAGATGGATTTGACTTGTCTAAAGAGAAATTAAGCGACAGATTAACAGAAAGAAGATTCGCAATGCTCAAAAATTCATTGTCTTTTTATGAACAATTTTTTTTTCATAAGGAAATTCATAAGAAGCTTTCAACTAAAAGAATCGACAGTTGATCTTGAAATGGCTTAGAACACTAATTGCGCTTGTTATCATCGATTCTAAGCAATAATACTACTAAATAACATTAAATACTGAAAAATTTCACAAACAATATTACAAAACCACATTTTTGAAGCCATTAAATTTTTAAGATAATAATAAAGAAAAATAGATCTCCACCTGCATTCCATGGAAAATCATAAAATCTTTTTCTATAAAAAACTATCTCAAAATTTCAACAAAACGAAACCAAAAGCATTGAAAAAAATTTAGAACCCACAACATCTGAAAAACTTAAATAAAAAAGCCCTAGAGACATCAGTCAAAATGAATGGAACAGCGGAAATTTTGTTCGGTTCAACAAAACGTTAAATAAATCTCTCAACAATGAGGTTAAACTAAAAAAAAATGATTCCAAACTTTATAACACAAAAAATGAGGAAAAACAGAACAAAAATGGAAAAGTTGACAAACTTTTACAAATTTTTGCATGAAAACTCGTAGTAGCAAAACCAAGGAGCAAATACATAATAAAAAGCACTGCAAAGATTAGTTGGTGTTTTATATGAGTGAAAGTTTTAAATGCAGAAAACTTTTATAGGGCGCCAAAATTCAACTAGCTCTCTTTTGGAGTTAACAGATATTGTGTCAGCGTTTTCTAGATCTCTAATTTAAACTTAAACAAAATGAACCAGAAAAAGCAAATTATATGCCATTTTTGTTGAAAAAAATTCGACTTTTGAAAATTTTGTCAAAAAAGTTAGTCAAAAAATCGTCAATCAAACAAATCAGCAACGCTCTTCTATCTTTATCATTCTATCATTATCAATTTTAGCATGCTTTTAAATGTATTAGGAAAATTGAGCCAAATTTGTATCGAAATTTAAAGAAAATGTGAAGAAAACTATCAAAAACTTATAAATATTTAAACCGCGATAACGCCCTGTAAAAAACGAAATTCGAAAACATCTTTTCAATTGCATATATTAAGATGTACGTGTTTTCTAATGGTAGTACTCACAACTCTCTATGATGAATATATTGATCGGCCAAAGTTGACTGAACAAAAAACCCAGTTATGAATACAGTTCCTCCCTCCCCAACAAAGTGGGGGCTTGGAACAAAGAGACTGATTTTGGGTTGCGAGCTCTAAGTGATACACGTACAAAAGCGAAGACCGGATTATTTTAGCGGAATTTGGTAGCAAGTTACTTCAAATCACAATGAGAGTATACTTAACAGAGCTTCACGTTTAGGCCATCTTGTCATTACTATACGATAAATACGATAAAATTGGCTTACTACACAAATTCAACTCTAAATACACCGCAAAATTACGATTCGCAAACAGAATTTCCAAAGTAGGGAGCAAATAGGCTGGGTAGATTTTTTGTTTCTGAGCAAATGTTACCATACTAGGAATGATAGGCTGCCAGGGACTTTACGCTACAAGAAGAAAAAAGATTTCTATAGTCGACTGTAAGTTGTCAAAAACTCATTGGTGGGTAACTCACTAGTTCAAGGAACCAATATCGTTGCACTCAGTGACAATCCGCTAAACTTCTTTGTTGGTGCACCTCACGCCGGCCATAATGGTGAAGCAACTTAAAGACCTTCGGACTTAGTTAAAAAAAATGTGGTGTTTAAAAGTGAAATGATCAAAGCACTGGTTAAACTATAATACGTAATTAGTCCATTATGGTTCAACACTAAATTACTCTAGCACCACAATCCGAGATTCTCACAGTCCGGACTTTTGGATTATTTAATTTAGATCAGTTGGTCTTCTATATCATAGACGTCATCTGATTACTCAAAATTACTTCTCATAACTTTTTCATAATCTTGTAAAACACTTTTTTACAGCTGGTAAGTTTTTCAAAAAAAGTCTACAGAATAGTTACAAATAATTATGTCGGCGAACGATAGGATCATAAACGAAAGTTTAAATTCCAATTACTACTCTTGTCTACCCAATTGTCTCTAAAGAGTATAAAGGTTTTCAAATATTACTGGAAATTTTGAATAACAATTTTTAGGAATTAATGACTTTAAATATCAGTTACTATGAATTTCTGAATTGTGTCTCAAAACTTCGATTTTAAATTTGCAACACAATTTTGTTGTTTTTTATATTTCAATGATGAAGCTCTTTCTTGCGTTTTTCTGGTCAAGTTTGTAATTTTTTTAGCTACAAATTGGCATGCTTTCCTAACTTTTTGCAATAATTGATAGAATACCAGTTATTTGAACTCATAAAAAGAGACCTCAAAGGAAACCAGAAAAATTCAATCTTCCTAGATGTTGCGTTCATAGGTATCGAACGAGTTTTTGTTATACATATAATATTGACACGTTTCATGAAAGATCTCACAGTAGCCTCTTTTGCCCAGTTGAAGTGAGTCGGTCTTCCGCCTTTGACTAATTTTCTGTACGTGTAATCTATTCTAACATAAGTAGTGGTTATCCCGGACTTGAGTCTCAGAGCATTCCAGCGCTGAATCAGCGCATTACAAGAAAGAATACTTTCTTTATGTTCAGTTTTTCTTCATTACGATTGTATTCAGGTTATAGAGCTCGCGTACACAAAACTTATAGTTTGTAGTCTGAAAAAAAATCAGACCCCAAAATAAAGTCTGAGCAGAGTAAGGCCAGAGTTTTGTAGCTTATAACTGGTAATTACTATATTAGTATACACGCTGTTTTTACATAAGCTAGTTCATATCTAATTACCACAGATATCATTTAGCTTAGTGGTTACGATATGATGCGAAATTAACTCCTTCAAGTACCTACGCGGAAGTTGGAATCGCATATGAAGCAAACCTCTTTGGCGGGAGTTAAGCTGAACATATTTTTTTATGCAGCAATTATTACCCGAAAAGTCAAGAGTATCCAGGTTAAATTATGATTACCAGAGTACTAACCAACCAAAACAACATTAAGTCTCTAGACTGATTCAGAGCCGATTCGCTCTGCCGCCAACCTCCGCGATAGAGAAAAAGGCATCTTTAAAGGTCACGGACGACTCCTCCATTAAACTTTTGCGCTAGAATCAAAGCGAATCAATAATTTTTTGTTCATTAAGTTTTTAAAATGTTCACCTTTTTCTCGGAATAAACGTTTCGAACTCAAAAAAGCACAATGTGATTTTTCTTTAGTTGATCCTCTGAGAGTGACAGAGAGAGAGAGAGAGAGAGAGAGAGAAAGAGAGAGAGAGAAAGAAAAAAAAAGAGAGAGAGAGCGAGAAAGAGAGGGAGAGGGAGAGAGAGAGAGAGAGAGAGAGAGAGAGAGAGAGGGAGAGAGAGAGAGAGAGAGAGGGAGAGAGAGAGAGAGAGAGAGAGAGAGAGAGAGAGAGAGAGAGACAGAAAGAGAAGAGCGAGAGAGAGAGAGAGAGAGAGAAAGAGAGAGAGAGAGAGAGAGAGACTAAAAAATTAATAATTCTTTTTCTGACAAACAGAGACATTAGAGATCCGCGATTGATTAGCTCATATCGAAAAAATATTGTTTGAAAAAGTAAGATTTGTTGTGAATGCGATGAATGGTTGTAACAAATTTGCGCTAAAATTTTCAATGCTGAATTTGGTAAAAGCACTGAACATGAAATATCTGCTGCAAAAACCTTATGTCGATCCAGATCAACTCAGTTCTTTTTGCATTGAATTTTGGCTAGACTCACGGTCCTTAGCGGCGAATTTTGTGTTATCACCGCTTTCTTTCGTTAGAGAGAAAACATTTGTTTTTCAGCAAGACAAATATTTTTTAGATTAATAGAAGTGCAAGGGTTTTTTTTCTCGAGGAAGGTCATCACTTGATTGACCAAAAAAAATCACTGAGAGATTAAAAAACAAATTCAACTGAAAAGAGATTTTCAGGCACACTAATTCAATTGTTTAGGGGAAGAAGTTATCAAAAAGAATCGAGGACTTTTTGACGCGTGGTCACGTAGTCGCAACAAATATAGAAAAAAGCAAATACAGCTATGCCGACCCCAGATGGGCTCCTTTTCAGCCTTAAAGTATAAGGAGCTAGGGCTACTTACTTCTGCGCGCGATGTAGGCTTATCTATATCTCTCAGAATAACCGAGTCTGTAAAACAATGAAGATAAACTTCTATTATTACGGTGGTAATAAAGTACAGCACCGGAGTCCAGAGCATACTCATGGTGTATCTAACTATTAGACTGAATATAGTTAATTGAGTTCTCTCTATATAAAAGAGAATAGTGTCTTCTCAGTCTCTGATTGGATGGAGGTGTATATCCAGTATTTCTATTGCTACATCTATCCGGGGTTTAGAGTTTAAGATCCGAGTTTGTGGACTGCCACAATAGAAAACAGAACAGGACAAAATTTTATGAACAATTTTACAAATTTTCACTGAATTAGATATAAAAATGGTTCGAAGTGTTTTTTTTTGAAAATTGCTTTATAAAACACAGATACGAAATGAGATCAAAAAAGGAGAAAAAAAGCAAATATAAAAAGCAGAAGTAAAGTGGCCAAACGTTAACAAATGGGTGGCTATCGCGAAATCGAATCTGAAGTTCTTTTTTTTTCTCAATCTGATTTGATATTCGAATGAACAATTTTACGCTGACAAACTGATTTTTTCTCTCTCTCTTGTTGCACCGTGACTGGAATCAACACTCTGGTTCAGTTTCAAACATCATAAGATAGTCGTAGACTTAGAGAGAGACTCAAAGTAGTGAACAACTCCAGGCACAAAAGCTTTAAGATTACCAAATCATGGACCCCGTAAAAAAATGTCTGCTTCTTGACTTTATTGTTACGACTTCCTTGTTGAAGAATTCACTTAATAGTTTAAAATGATCAACTTCCACGCAAAATCTTTTATCTCATTTTTTCATACACATATCGAATAACTGTCGGCTGTTCAGCAGTCTTTTAAGCCTCTAGAGAACACATTTAACAATTCATAGAATTTTACAACAATTGCAATTTATACCAAAAAACTGGTAAAAAATTAAACTTAGAAAAAAAGGAACAGAAGAATGTCCCTTCTATATATAAAAAGAAGGAAGACAAAAAGAAAATAAATAAATTGTAAAAGGTGTTTAATTGAATAATGCAGACAACGATCGTGACCAATCAAAAGTTTCAATTTTCAGAAGGGAAGGAGGGGGCCCATATTTTAGTCTTTGGGAAGTTGGCGGTGACACCATTGTGATGTAAGCTGCTCATCAGCATCTAAGCACTACCCAGGTCGAAGTTATAATTTGTCCTCGTTTATGACGCAGACCGTTTTTGAACGCACACAGGGGGTATGGTGCGTTCAAACATACACAGACGAAGAATTTTTTGAACGAGCAACATAAACGCACCAAGTACTTACAGTCGAGCCAAAGTCTGCCCCATAGACGAGCCAAAAACTGCCCCATAGACGCACCAACTCTGCAGCATAGACGAGCCCAAAACTGTCCCATAGACGCACCACTTCTGCAACATAGACGAGCCACGTTCAGCCCCATAGACGAGCTAGAAACTTTATCATAGGCGAGCTAAAGTCTGCACCATACACTTTTTAAACATCTTTTTTAGCAGTACGGTCGGAAAATTGTCTCAAGTTGATTGAAAAAATCAACTTTTTGAGATTTTCCAGTATGTTTTGGGTGTGTTTCCCTCCTCCTTTCTCATCCGGGCTGGGGACCGGCTACGTCGGAGTTACAAACAAACAACTAAAGGAGATTTTGAGCAGAGCATTCAGTTAAAAAACGGGGCTCAAGCTCCATCTCCAAACAAAATAAAACAAATTAAATAAAATAACAGCAGAAGTTTTAACAAATTATTAAATAAAATACGGTTATTAAATAAAAATATAATAAGCTAAAAAGCCGATATTTCCGATTGAAATACCAATTTTTTTTGTCTATGAAAGATAGGCGGACCATTCTTTTTGCATTACAAACTAAATAGTACTGGTAGTCTGGGATATCAATTTGGTTCACTTTCAACAACTCTAAGGTCCGATAGAATTTAACTATTTTTTAAAATTTAATAAGCGAAAAAGCCGATATTTCTGATTGAAATACGAACTTTTCTCTTGAAAAGTGAGCTGGACCACTCTTTTTACATAACAACCTAAATAGTACTGGTAGTCTGGGATATCAATTTGGTTCATTTTCAACAACTCTAAGGTCCGATAAAATTTAACTTTTTTTTAAAATAGAAAAAGCGAAAAAGCCGATACTTGCTGTTGAAATGCGAACTTTTTTCTATGAAAGTTAGGCGGACCATTCTTTTTGCATAACAACCTAATTAGTACTGGTAGTCTGGGATATTAATTTGGTTCACATTCAACAACTCTAAGGTCCGATAAAATTTAACTATTTTTTAAAATATAATAAGCGAAAAAGCCGATATTTCCGATTGAAAAACGAACTTTATTCTATGAAAGTGAGTTGGACTATTCTTTTTGCACTACAACCTAAATAGTAATGGTAGTCTGGGATATCAATTTGGTTCACTTTCAACAACTCTAAGATCCGATAAAGTTTAACTATTTTTTAAAATATAATAAGCGAAAAAGCCGATACTTGCTGTTGAAATGCGAACTTTTTTCTATGAAAGTTAGGCGGACCATTCTTTTTGCATAACATCCTAAATAGTACTGGTAGTCTGGGATATCAATTTGGTTCACTTTCAACAACTCTAAGGTCCGAAAAAATTTAACTATTTTTTAAAATTTAAAAAGCGAAAAAGCCGATATTTCCGATTGAAACACGAACCTTTTTCCTATGAAATTTAGGCGGACCATTTTTTTGCATTACAACCTAAATTGTACTGGTAGTCTGGAATATCAATTTGGTTCACTTTAAACAACTCCTTGACCCGATCAAAAATACTTTATTTCAAAATTTTTATTTGATTTAATCGTAAATTTCCTTATGAAAAACTAACTTCTTTCCTAGGCACGCTGTAGCAAAAATTATTTTTGTTTTAGATTCTAGGTACACAGGGGATAATCCATACCGAGTTTGGTTTGATTTGAACAACACCTTGAACCGATAAAATTTAACTATTTTTTAAAATTATTTAAAATTAATTATTCGAATTAATCGGAAATAAACGTACGAAAAATTAACTTCCTTCCTAGGCTAGCTATACCAAAAACTCTTTTCGTCTCAGAGTCTACCTACCCTGGGGATAATCCATGCCGAGTTTGGTTTGATTTGAACAACTCCTTGACCCGATAAATAAGACCTATTTTTAAAATTCCTTTTTCGAAAAATTCCAGAAGATCCGTATGAAATACTAACTTTTTTTCTAGGCAAGCTATACCAAAAATTCGTTTTGTCTCGCAGTCTATTTACCATGGGGATACTCCACACCAAGTTTGGTTTTATTTTAACGACTTCTTGACCCTATAAAAAAGACCTTTTTTTTAAAATTCGCTAAACGCGAAATTCGCAAATTTCCGTATGACGACCTAACTTTTTTCCTAGGAAAGCTATGCCAAAAATTCTTTTTGTTTTACACTCTTACTGCCAAAGCTTAGGCAAGCTATACCAAAAATTCGTTTTGTCTCAGAGTCTACCTACTTTGGGGATACTCCACATCAAGTTTGGTTTTATTTCAACATTTTCTTGACCCGATAAAAAATATCTATTTTTAAAATTCACTAATGGCGAAATTCGCAAATTTGCCTATGAAAAACTAACTTTTTTCCTAGGCACGCTATAGCAAAAATTCTTTTCGTTTTAGATTCTAGATACACAGGGGATAATCCATACCGAGTTTGCTTTGATTTGAACTACACCTTGAACCGATAAAATTTAACTATTTTTTAAAATTAATTAAAATTAATTATTCGAATTAATCGGAAATAAACGTACGAAAAATTAACTTCCTTCCTAGGCTAGCTATACCAAAAACTTTTTTCGTCTCAGAGTCTACCTACCCTGGGGATACTCCATGCCGAGTTTGGTTTGGTTTGAACAACTCCTTAACCCGATAAAATTTCTATTTTTTTGAAAATAGAATAAGCGAATAATAAGCGAGTAAGTCGATATTTCCGATTGAAATACGAAATTTTTTCTAGGAAAGTTAGGCGGACTATTCTTTTTGTCTCAGAGTCTACCTACCCTTGGGATACTCCATACCAAGTTTAGTTTGATTTGACCAACTTCTTGACCGGATAAAAAAGACCTATTCTTAATTACTTATTTGAAATAATCGCAAATTTCCGTACGAAAAAGTCACTTTTTTCCTTGGCAAGCTATACCAAAAAATCTTTTTGTTTTACACTTTAAATACACTGGTGATTCTCCATGCCGAGTTGGGTTTGATTTGGATAACTCCTTTCACGATGAAAAAGACCGATTTAGCCATTGTTAGCACTATACAAACTTTTGTTGTCACTTTGACTCATCTAGATCTAATAGTACAGAAATAAGACGAACTTAAGACAAATACAAAAAAAGCAATTTTCTCCTCTTTCCGAACTAAACTTTTCTCATGTAAAACGTTTCAGAGTATTGAAATCAAACCCCGAACTTGAAAAATTTTAAGTTACAATAATTAAATTTTCAATTCTGAATTCAAGAAAGCAGTACTGTCAACTACAGCTTCAACTATAGTAAATGATGACTACAAACTCGTCCCATAGGAACTGATTTCAATTTTAAAAACTAACAAAACTAACAATATCAAAACTCTAACAAAACGCCAGGAACCAACTAAAAATATAATAGTATAGATATAATAGAACGCCCTTATTGGATACTGTCATATAGCCTATCACATTCGCCTTGACGAGAGCTTTCCAACGATATTAGTATTGTATGGGTTGCTACGGGCCAACGTCGCGCCGCATCGCCGTGTTGGGCCGCATCGGTGTCGGGCCGCATCTGTGTTGGGCCGCATCACTTTTTTCGTTCGCATCGCTGTCGCTGTGTCGGGCAGCATCTTCTCGTTTTCATTGAGAAGCTAGTGCTCGTGATAACGCATTGTATATTTGGCGCTCTCTCGCTCTCTCTGACCTTCTGAAACTTTCTTTTTGGTTTCACTTTCATCTTTATACATGCTTACCTCGGAAAGGTACGGAGGCAGGCAAGTACAGCGTCCTTGCTGTCACCTGACCTGACAGCATACGCTATAGGCATGTCACGTGACCGGATGTGGGATGCAAACGAAAATTTCACTTTCTCATCTGGATTAGCCGCTATAAAGATGAAGTATGTTAACTAGTAGTAAAAGTAATATATCCGAGAAGCTCTCTAGCTGGAGATCACAGTACGACTTGAGATACATGAAAAAAAATTTCCAGTTGGTTGGGAGGGGGGGAGGGGAGATGGTTGAGGATGGTGGCTGGTTACGGGACTGGGGGCTGGTATGCATGCGAAAAAAGCTTATATCTCGAAAACTACTGAACCAAAATTGAAGAAAGAATATGTTTTGGAATCAGCATGAACGGGGGCTTCAACCTACGGTAAAAAATGTTCGGAAAATGAATGAATCAAAACTCGATTTTTGCCAATCTGGCTGAAATTGGCTCAATTTCACTAATATTTGGAAAATCTAAAAATTAAGCAATGAAACTAAACCGAAAACTTTTGACCCTTATACATATATTATAAAGAGTACTAAATGAGCAAGAAAATGATATCACATACTTGTAAACTTGACTTAAAACGAAAAAGTTATTAAACCAAACAACTTTGAAATTTTGAAAATTTTGCAAGAATCGACCCTGATTTCGGTCTCTACATTGCTTTCGCATTCTCTTGTTGGGTGATACTTTAAAAAGATAATAAGTTGCCGTTGGAAGCTTGAGCTCTAATTTATTATGATACCAAAAACATGTGTGTTTTGTGCATTTTGTTTGGGAGAATTTAGTCGAATTTTGACAAAAATGACCAATTTTTGCCCCTGATCCGTAAGTTCTTTGAATATTTCGTACTCAAATGAGCATATTTGCATTTATGTCTACACAACATCAAAAAGTCCATTGTCTCAGCTTTAAAATGAGCTATCATTCATCTTCTAACTCGTCTTTTCGAAAAGTTATTAACAAACATTTTAATGGAGTTCGATTTTTTTTTCCAATAATTTGAGAGTCTTTTGAAATTTTTGTATAAAAATTAGCAGATTGGCACTTATTTCTACCAAAATTCAAAAAGTATATTGTCTCAGCTTACAATGAGCTATCATTCACCTTCTAACTCGTCTTTTTCAAAAAGTTATTAACAAACATTTTTAATGGAGTTCGATTTTTTTTCAGTATTTTGAGAGTCTTTTGAAATTTTTGTATAAAAATTAGCATATTGGCAGTTATTTCTACAAAAATTCAAAAAAAAAATTGTCTCAGCTTTAAAATGAGCTATCATTCACCTTCTACCTCATCGTTTTCAAAAAGTTACTAACAAACGTTTTTCATGGAATTCGATTTTTTTATCAGTAGTTTTACAGTTTTTTTAAAAATTTTGTATAAAAATTAGCATATTGGCAGTTATTTTTACCAAAGTTCAAAAAGTACATTGTCTCAGCTTTAAAATGAGTTATCATTCACCTTCTAACTCGTCTTATTAAAAAAGTTATTAACAAACGTTTTTAATGGAGTTCGACTTTTTTTTCAGTAATTTAAGAGTCTTTAGAAATTTTTGTATGAAAATTAGCATATTGGCAGTTATTTCTACCAAAATTCAAAAATTACATTGTCTCAGCTTTAAAATGAGCTATCATTCACCTTGTAACTCATCTTTTTCGAAAATTTATTAACAAACGTTTTTAATGGAGTTCGTTTTTTTTTTCAGTGATTTGAGAGTCTTTTGAAAATTGTGTATAAAAATAAGCATATTGGCAGTTAATTCTGCCAAAATTCAAAAAGTACAAGGCCACGACTTTAGAATGAGCTATCATACACTTTCTAACTCGTTTTTTTTCAAAAAAAAAATAACAAACGTTTTTCATTGAGTTCGATTTCTTTGGCAGTAATTTAACTTTTTTTTTAAAAAATTTTTGTATATGAATGAGCACTACTACTACCACCACTACTACTACTACTACTACTACTACTACTACTACTACTATTACTACTACTACTACTACTACTACTACTACTACTACTACTACTACTACTACTACTACTACTACTACTACTACTACTACTACTACTACTACTACTACTACTACTACTACTACTACTACTACTACTACTACCGCATTTCTGAATTTGGACCACCAAATCCACGGATTTAGCATACCCCCGCGAACAATGAAAACGCGTTCCGGGTCCAAAACACATGCCATAACGTGATAGGTCAACGTATTTGTAGCTCAAAAATCGAAAAAAGCCCCGAAAAAACAGTTCATAGGACCATTTTTAAGTTGATCGAAAATTTTTCAATTTTTTTTTGCAAATTTTGGTATTTTTTTAGACTTTTTCTCACAATTTTTCCAATAATGTACATTCTGAATAAAGTACGGCTCACGCACAATCCGTAGCAAATTGATTGATGGTTTTAAATTGAATATTCGAGGATTTATGAACCGAGCGGAGTAGGGTACCAAAAGCGGCCAAACACCACAAAAACTGCGAAATCCAGAAAATGCATTTTCTCCGCAAATACACGTTCTTTTGCAAAAATTTTTTGATATGTGTCCTGTCGGAGTACTTTAAAGCATATTTGGTATTTGCAAGATAGTGTGTAGTCTTTTTAGAAACGACCGTTTTTTCAGCTTTTGATTCAGGTTTGTACTAGTAGACCTCACCTGCAAAACCCAAGGATCCAAAAATAAGCGATTTGGCAAAAATCATCATAGAAACCTGAAATTTTGCATTTGCCTTCCCTTTAGTACAACAAACTCATATGCAAAGTTTTGAAACAAATAATCTTATTGATTTTGAGAAAAAAGGGTTGAAAAAAAAGCGTTCCTAATTTGGGAGGCGGAAGTTTTTCTTAGTCTGGCCACTTCAGCATTTCTCCTGAACCCATGAGAATTTGCCATTGAAACAACTCATTTGAAGTTCGAGATTTTAGGCACATGCCGGAGACAAATGCGGCCATAAAAAAATGCCAGTGACAGTTTTTTTTTTAAGAAGTTGTGTTGATGTCAATTTCGAAATCAGACCGTTCATCAGAAACTTTGAGGCCATTTCAAATCAACAGTTATTTAACTTTTAAAAAAAGCTGCCTTTGATTGCTGCTGTAATGCAGTGATGGTCTCCTTAAAAAAACAGACCTACAAGTTCTAGAAGGGGGCAAATTGAAACAATTTTTCTGCAAGGAAGTCCTAGAATTTTTCATTTTTGAATGATCACTGACACTGACTTAATTGCTTCTACGCCTCGTTTTTTTGCAGCGATCAGGTATTTATTTTTACCGGGATGAGGCTAAAGTAAAAGAAATCTGTAAAAAACGTTTTTGGTGATATTTAGAACTTTTGATTGCATCAGCGAAATTTTTCTGATTTTGGGTATGGAAAATTATTCCAATTCCAATCCGCTTATATAAAAATACTCTAGGTACTCTAAACGTACCTAAATGGTGCAAAAGCGCAATGTTTATAATCTTAGCAGATTTGTCTGCAAATGGCATTGAAAAAACATGAACCAATGGTTCTGCTTTTATATAAGTATTCGCATTTACTGCAAATCTATAAATCAAAAATATTTCAATTTGCTTTTCTCTAATCAATCCTGTACTTGAGATCTTCTACGCAAAAATTGGACACAAACAAATATGTCCACGTCAACTACAATGTAGGAGCTTTGCAACGATATGTGTTTCATTTGGTTAGTTATTCAATTAACATCCAATATCTTTACATTTTACAAAAATTTTTAGAAATCAGCACGAAAAATGACAGTTTTGAAAGAAAGTGATACTTACAGCCCTCTTACGATCCCAATCAGCTAATGGCTGCAACAAAGGGATTCTTGTCTTCAAAGTGGACTATATATCAATTCACTTGAATGATTATTCGTAGAGAAATTTTACATCATATACAAATCGAAATTTCAACTCGCTGACCAGTGCTTCTAGGAGACATAAACGCACCTAAACGGTCAAAAAAGGCCCGTTTCTTTTTCCTTGCGCAATTGTCTACACAAGAGCTTTTCAAAACTTTATATAGGGTCATTGTACCAGTCTTAAAAAGGGCGGACTCAGCCACTATTTACCAAGTCATAATAGCTTCGATTTTTCTTTTATCTTTGAAGCCACTTTAGGTACCCTTGAAGCAATCGTTTACAAAAAATAAAACATACGACTGCAAAGCCTATCTAAAATGCATTAAAATGAGCTATAAAGAACGCAAATTGAGCTAATATTTGTTACATTCTGAGTAAAACAAACAAACATCGAATCTTGTCTATTTTGGGCCTAAGCGTTCAAAGGGTCGTTTCATGGTCAAAGCGGTCAAAAAACGCATGTTATATTATCATCGCGCAATTTTGTAAACAAGATCTTTTCGAAACTTTATATAGAGCTATTGTACTATTAAAAAAATGGGTAGACTTAGCCAATATTTACCAAGTCATAAACGACTCGATTTTTCTTTTATGTTTGATGCCAATTTAGGTACCCTTGAGGCTTTTTTTCATAAAAGTAAAAAAAATGGCTGCAAGTCCTATTTTATGAGCTTTAAAATGAGCTATATATGAAGCAATGTAAAACAATATTTGTTACCTTTTCAAAAAAAACAATCACTAGTTCTATCTTGCCTTTTTTGGACCTAAGCGTTCAAAGAGGCGTTTCATGTTCAAAGCGGCCAAAAAAAGCCTGTTTTATTATCTTCGCCCAATTTTCAATACAAAAAAACTTCAAAAATGTATATACTGCAATAATGTCGATCTTAAAATTGGTCAAAAATACCCTCAGGGTGACAGAATAGATAGAAAACTTGAAAATATTTCGTTTCTCCAGGTATTTTTGCTTCCTAGAGCAAAAGTTAGTTTAGAGAAAGAAAGTGCAAATTTATTGCTTTAATATAATCTCCCACATTGAAGAAGTTCAAAAATACAATTTTTAACTCATTGGACGCCTATTTATACACCACAGGATGACAGAATACATAGAATCCTTGAAATTCGTTTCTCCAGGTATTTTTCTCCCTAAAGCAATGTTTTTCCGCAAAAAGCCTGGAATTTTTTATTAGCGCAAAATTACGCACGCAAAAGATGTTTGTGATGAGGGGTCAAAAAAAATCCCCAGTGGGCCAAATGGCCCACTGGGGATTTTTTTTTATGTTTTTTGCAAATAATTTTTTTCTAAAAATAGGCAATTTATCAATTGAAACTGAGTTTCGGTGCAAAAATTTGACACTTGAAGGAAATTGGTGGTTAGCAAATATTTTTGCAAGGCAATTTGTTTTCCTGGAAAGCCAAAATTTTTGAGATAAAACAGTGATATCGTGCAAACAGTTCTTCAAAAAAGGATCTCATTGAAAAATTTTTCGAAAACTTTTGTGAAAAGAGTGTTTTTACAAATCGCCAAATGCATGAAACGCTAATGTAACAAAACACTTGAAACTCACAAATAACAGACTAATCCAATTGCAGCCGGAACTTCCAAAAAAAACGCAAAAAACGTTGTTTTTTAGTTGTTTTTTTAATAGGAACAATATTTTTTTTTCACGGCTCTCCACGTCAGAACGAAATACGGCTGTCTTTCCATAATACGCCTGGATTTTTTTATCAGCGCAAAATGACGCACGCAAAAGAGGTTTGGGATAAGGGGTCAAAAAAAATCCCCAGTGGGCCAAATGGCCCACTGGGGATTTTTTTTATGTTTTTTGCAAATAATTTTTTTTCTAAAAGTAGGCAATTTATCAAGTGAAACTGAGTTTCGGTGCAAAAATTTGACATTTGGAGGAAACTGGCGGTTAGCCGATCTTTTTTCAAGGCCATTCGTTTTCCTGGAAAGCCAAAATGTTTGAGATAAAACAGTGATAGTGCAAACAGTTCTTCAAAAAAGGATCTCATCGAAAAATTTTTCGAAAACTTTTGTGAAAAGAGTAACTCTACAAATCGCCAAATGCATGAAACGCTAATGTAACAAAACACTTGAAACTCACAAATAAAATACTAATCCAATTGCGGCCAGAACTTCCAAAAAACGCAAAAAACGTTGTTTTTTTAGTTGTTTTTTTATTAGGAACAATATTTTTTTTCACGGCTCTCCACGTCAAAACGAAATACGGCTGCCTTTCCGTAATACGCCTGGAATTTTTTATCAGCGCAAAATAACGCACGCAAAAGAGGTTTGGGATAAGGGGTCAAAAAAAAATCCCCAGTGGGCCAAATGGCCCACTGGGGATTTTTTTAATGTTTTTTGCAAATCATTTTTTTCTAAAAGTAGGCAATTTATCAAGTGAAACTGAGTTTCGGTGCAAAAATTTGACATTTGGAGGAAACTGGCGGTTAGCCGATCTTCTCTCAAGGCCATTCGTTTTCCTGGAAAGCCAAAATGTTTGAGATAAAACAGTGATAGTGCAAACAGTTCTTCAAAAAAGGATCTCATTGAAAAATTTTTCGAAAACTTTTGTGAAAAGAGTGTTTTTACAAATCGCCAAATGCATGAAACGCTAATGTAACAAAACACTTGAAACTCACAAATAACAGACTAATCCAATTGCAGCCGGAACTTCCAAAAAAAACGCAAAAAACGTTGTTTTTTAGTTGTTTTTTTAATAGGAACAATATTTTTTTTTCACGGCTCTCCACGTCAGAACGAAATACGGCTGTCTTTCCATAATACGCCTGGATTTTTTTATCAGCGCAAAATGACGCACGCAAAAGAGGTTTGGGATAAGGGGTCAAAAAAAATCCCCAGTGGGCCAAATGGCCCACTGGGGATTTTTTTTATGTTTTTTGCAAATAATTTTTTTTCTAAAAGTAGGCAATTTATCAAGTGAAACTGAGTTTCGGTGCAAAAATTTGACATTTGGAGGAAACTGGCGGTTAGCCGATCTTTTTTCAAGGCCATTCGTTTTCCTGGAAAGCCAAAATGTTTGAGATAAAACAGTGATAGTGCAAACAGTTCTTCAAAAAAGGATCTCATCGAAAAATTTTTCGAAAACTTTTGTGAAAAGAGTAACTCTACAAATCGCCAAATGCATGAAACGCTAATGTAACAAAACACTTGAAACTCACAAATAAAATACTAATCCAATTGCGGCCAGAACTTCCAAAAAACGCAAAAAACGTTGTTTTTTTAGTTGTTTTTTTATTAGGAACAATATTTTTTTTCACGGCTCTCCACGTCAAAACGAAATACGGCTGCCTTTCCGTAATACGCCTGGAATTTTTTATCAGCGCAAAATAACGCACGCAAAAGAGGTTTGGGATAAGGGGTCAAAAAAAAATCCCCAGTGGGCCAAATGGCCCACTGGGGATTTTTTTAATGTTTTTTGCAAATCATTTTTTTTCTAAAAGTAGGCAATTTATAAAGTGAAACTGAGTTTCGGTGCAAAAATTTGACATTTGGAGGAAACTGGCGGTTGGCACAACTTCTCTCAAGGCCATTTCTTTTCCTGGAAAGCCAAAATGTTTGAGATAAAACAGTGATATCGTGCAAACAGTTCTTCAAAAAAGGATCTCATTGAAAAATTTTTCGAAAACTTTTGTGAAAAGAGTGTTTTTACAAATCGCCAAATGCATGAAACGCTAATGTAACAAAACACTTGAAACTCACAAATAACAGACTAATCCAATTGCAGCCGGAACTTCCAAAAAAAACGCAAAAAACGTTGTTTTTTAGTTGTTTTTTTAATAGGAACAATATTTTTTTTCACGGCTCTCCACGTCAAAACGAAATACGGCTGTCTTTCCGTAATACGCCTGGAATTTTTTATTAGCGCAAAATGACGCACGCAAAAGAGGTTTGGGATGAGGGGTCAAAAAAAATCCCCAGTGGGCCAAATGGCCCACTGGGGATTTTTTTAATGTTTTTTGCAAATCATTTTTTTTCTAAAAGTAGGCAATTTATAAAGTGAAACTGAGTTTCGGTGCAAAAATTTGACATTTGGAGGAAACTGGCGGTTGGCACAACTTCTCTCAAGGCCATTTCTTTTCCTGGAAAGCCAAAATGTTTGAGATAAAACAGTGATATCGTGCAAACAGTTCTTCAAAAAAGGATCTCATTGAAAAATTTTTCGAAAACTTTTGTGAAAAGAGTAACTTTACAAATCGCCAAATGCATGAAACGCTGATGTAACAAAACACTTGAAACTCACAAATAACAGACTAGTCCAATTGCAGCCAGAACTTCCAAAACAACGCAAAAAACATTGTTTTTTTTAATAGGAACAATATTTTTTTCACGGCTCTCCACGTCAGAACGAAATACGGCTGTCTTTCCGTAATACGCCTGGAATTTTTTATTAGCGCAAAATGACGCACGCAAAAGAGGTTTGGAATGAGGGGTCAAAAAAAAATCCCCAGTGGGCCAAATGGCCCACTGGGGATTTTTTTTATGTTTTTTGCAAATAATTTTTTTTCTAAAAGTAGGCAATTTATCAAGTGAAACTGAGTTTCGGTGCAAAAATTTGACATTTGGAGGAAACTGGCGGTTAGCACATCTTCTCTCAAGGCCATTCCTTTTCCCGGAAAGCCAAAATGCATTTATGCATTTTTAACATAATTTTGTCAGTCGAAAGTCATTCTGTTTTTCGTGGATGGCCAGTTTATTCTCATAACGTTCCAATTTTCACTGGCTGATCTTAATTTCTATGATTTAAAAATTAAAATAAACAGTCTATCACTTGCCAACTCTGTTCGCCTTACATGCGATTCGAACTTCAGCTTTCGTACTTAAAATTTTTAATCTGTGTATCATCTCAACCGCAAAGATAAGTGGGCTTTTGGGTGATTACCAGTCAACAAGGTTAAACTGTGCATACAGAAACCGAAAAAATCATTTGATCTTCAATCCTTCGTTTTTCGTTTTTACTGTTGATATAAGCCTGTTCTGCGCTGAAATGTCCTGAGAACGGAAAGAATTTTATCTAACAATGTAAAAAAATTTTTTTGGTCTTTCCTAAACAATTTCCTAATTTCTAGAACACTTTTCTAGTTGTTATGAATCGGGCGAAAATGGTAATTATGGCGTCCCACAACTTCAGGAACAAAATATGTATCTTGATAAACTCTGCTTTGGGTAAATGTAGTACTAGTTTGTACAAGGATCCGTCAAGGTTCGATAGCAGGATAGAGGCACTTAAAAAGGTGGGACAAGTGTTGGATCCTAAAATAGTGAAAAAACTCAGCAAATTGGCCGTACCTGACTCTAAGGCAAATTAAGTACTGCGTCATTGTCTAGTTCAGCTCCCAAAATTTCACTGAATTTGTTTGGTTCAGAGCTAATTCAGTGATTCATGATGAATTATCTCCTAATTCAGAAGACGACAGAAAATTTTTTTCTAAATTTTGCTCGGATTCATAGAAAATCAGAACTCAGTTCTCCATTGGTTCTGAAACACTTCTGAATCAGAACTGAACCCAGAAAAATCCAGGAAATTGTTCTGAATCAATTGATTTCCAAATTGATTGTCACCTAGCCTTGGTTACGGGTAGATTTATAGCACAAAAAAGCAAAAATCAGTCGCAACACAGCGAGTTCACTTCATTTTATTCTCAGGAATCGAAAAGAACGCATTCAATTTCTGCTACTTTCGTGTCCAAGAAATAAACCTTCACGGAAAAAAACCCAAATATTTTTAGATAGGAGTTAAACCCCCACGGAAATGAACCCTTTAATTTAATTTGAATTTTTGCCATGATAAATTTTTCGGTTGTGGTAGTTTCATATCAAGTCCCATAGGCCGTAAAGCATGGCCACACGTGCTAGATTCTCAGCTCGTTAAAAGGCAAGTGTGGTTTAATTCCGTGGTGTTTATTTCCTATCTGAAGTTAAGTGGGGATTTTTTCCGTGGAGGTTTTGGGCGTTTTGCGTGGTTTTTTTCCAAAACCGAGTACTGTCTGATAGTATTCCGCCAGTTGTCATATTTCAGTTGTGTGAAACTTAATCAAAACCTAATTTTGTTCAAAACAAGTTTTCGGTAAGCGAATTATGAAATATATATCTTTATACACAGGTTAAAAATAAAGTGTTTATATAACAAAAATTATACAAAATTAGTCCAGCACATATTTCTTGGATAAACATACAATCTTGAAATTGCAACAGCTGCAGTAGTAGAAATTGTTCTTGGAAAACATCGTTTTTTTCTAATTTTATGGAAAATATTATTCAATCCATCCCGCATCTGTCTTGACACGTGAAGCCTCAATTTTGTTTGCCGTTTTTTTCCAATAGTTGTCTTTTAAAGGAACAGCTAAACATACCAAACTTCGACAGTCTTGATTATAAGTGGTTGCTATTCTTGATAACACTACGATTTGAATCTGTACAAACAATCAATAGATATTAAGAACAATTTCACATTTGAGTGCTGTTAATAAATGACAAAATGGAGATTTATAATGTAATGAAAAAAACAATGCTTATCAGGCCATCTAAATTTCGTAAAACAATAAACGTTCGATTGCACGAAGTTCATTGTGAAGAGCAATGTAAATCAGTACGCGCGGACTTCTTAAAATTCGTTTCGTTTCTAAGTTGAAATTCAATTAGACTTATTTAACTGTTAATATTGGCAAGAATACGTACCATTTTCTGCATATTCATTACAGGACACTGTCGATTCCAACAGATTCTTATTACAACTGTTTAAATAAGTAAATTTTTGAGACAAATTGTCAAAATTAATATTTTATTCGATTATGAAAAGAAGTTCTCGCATAATTCGCTATGGCGTGTTCTTTAACAATTGTTATCGATTAATGTGTTAGATCCCTGTCTCCCCATTTCCAACATTGTAAGGCCCTTTTAATTGTATACAGCTACTTTTTGCGGAGCAGAGAAGAAAATTTGATTAAAATGGTTCAGTTTTTGGTAGTACAATATCTAGTAACGTATCGCTTTGTTTTTGATGGACTTCATTAACGAGATCTGTTAATTGTCATTTCAATACATCTCTGTGCTGTTTTTTGCCAGTATATCGTTATCTTTTTTCCCTAATATACTTGTTATAAAGTTTAAAATGATTGTCAAAACTGTCATCAACTGCATGCGATAAACAACTCAGCGCTAAACTATCATTTCGCTTTAACTTCTCCCAGTTTAGTTTAACTCCGGAAAACCCGCCGACATTTGATATATCCACAAGAAATTTCGTCTCAGTTTTCTTTTTCCAGTTTTTCAATTTCGTATCTGCAGTTAAACGAATCGCAATATGGTCCATGGAATTCAATGAAATGTTGGTTAAATTTGTCTACCAAATAGTTACAAAAACAAACTGAGCTCTCGTAAGAAGACAACTTACTTATTTTTTTCCTTACTTTTTTCCTAATGTAGAAAAAGTCTGACAAAGGCAAACAAGTATATTTGTGAAGCATTATCAAACCATCGTTGAGTTGATTTATTGGAATGATGAGGTCAAATTCAAGGCCAGGACGCTTCCGACAAGACCAAAGAAGGAACAAAAAATCGGCGTCAAAAATTGGACTTGTGATACGAGATATTCGCGCTGTTTTGAATCTCTGCAAATTTTTATCAAAAATTTCCGGATAAAAATGTTTCTGAAGACCCAGGAATCGTATAAAAAGGAATTAATTTGGTCAGGAACATTTCGAACAGTTGATATCCATAAAAATTTGTGCTTGGGAAAAACTTTTTTGGTCTTAGGAACATCCAGTTGATCATGAAAAAAAAGATAGCCAATATTTGAGTGTCCTTGTTTAATATAAGTATCCATTTGGCCAGGCTCAAAAATCTCGTGTTTGCGATAATGTGTGGCAATTTGTAAATTAATCGAAGCGACTGTGGTTCACCAACTTTGCCGTTTTTGCAAAATATAAATTTTGTTTTGTTTTAGCAGCCTGGAACTACCCTTGGCTCGTTCAAACTTATAGATTTTTCTTTGAGCTGAGAGCTGTTGATTAGAATTGTTTTCGGGTATGAAAACAAATACTTCTAACTTTGGTAGGAAAGTTGCGAGAAAAATATTAAAATAAAAAAAATAATGACCAAATAAATTTTTTCCCTCGTAACTATAGGACACATTATCAACTAAAAAACGTGAAACTCTTAACTTGACGGTGAAATTGTGAATTTTCAATAATAAATGAGCCCGGCGTTGTCAATCAGTTTTCTCTTGAAATGTGGCGACAAAAAACATTTCGAATGAAATGTTCTAATTTTCATATCAATTAAAACAGTCGTTGCAGTAAAAAATTCGGAGTTCGATTTAAGAACTATTAATCTATCAACGAAAGCATCTCAACACGCAATGACTGTTTTGAGAAACTCTGTCAAATTCAACTAATGTTCACAGCAGTGCAAATGAACAACGCTGCAGTGTGTTCTGGAACTGGTTAAAAAGAACTGGCTGAAAACGAAAGCTGAGAGGCATTGACTTACACTTAATTTGTTATAATACTCAAATTTTGTTCACTTTGTGTTCTTGCTAGTCTTAGATTTCTTCTTTCAATCAACTGTTCCTTTTTGAAAACCGAAAGCCAATATTATTCAATATCTACGTAAGGAAAGTGTGCGGGTTTATACTGCGCTACGTAAACCTGAGATATTAGGTTGCGGTAGTTAAGTGGGGTCAGGATGAGTGGGATAAAGTCTTGCCACCACTGTTATTTCAGTTCCATTGTGAACCCTTTTTGCCGCTGCCAATAATTATCTCCCATTTTTGCAATCCAAAAATTTTAGCACTAACTAATTTTGCACTAACACACAAATGTTAATTTGAATCCTTAAACAAGCCAAATTAACTTCATGCATGCTTTCTTAGCATTTTCACAAGGAAAAGTAGCAAAACTTGGTCGAAAGCCAATAAATTTGTTCGATGTAAAATGAAACAAGGATGCTCGGTAATGAGCGTTTGCACATATTTTTCCGACCCCGCTCATCCACATTTTTCGCGTAGTTGTCAATCAAATGAATCAAATGAGAAAAAAAAAATCGAATCCCACAAAAATTTTAGTATTTTATTTCAAAAGCAGTGTATGAACAAAAAAAAAATTGCCTACAACGCAAAAAATTCAGTGGGTTAAAAAATGCTGCATTTATTGATGAGATCGGCCATTATTAAGAAATCGAGGCAAGACGAACACCAAAATCAAACAACAACAACAAACATAAATTACATCTAAAATTTTATGTCCACTTTAAAAAAAAACTAAAAAACAAAGTCAAAAGAGCATCAGGTTAAATTAAAAACACACAAAAAATGTATCTTACTAGAAAAGACATGGAACCAGTCCGTAAAAAGGCTCAGTAACAATTATACAAAAAAAAACAAAAATAGCAAAGTTAGGAAATTCGTTTATATTTTTTTAAAAAATTAATTTCCAGTTAACAATATCAGCTGACAACATACTACAGGTTTATGATCGCCTATGTTTCTGTAGGATTTGATTAAGACCTGTCATTATTCAATTCTTTATGCAGTTACAAACAGAGCAAGAACTGGAGGCAACAAACAAAAATTCACATAAAACTTGCGAGAAAACGCTGTCGAAGCCGGAAAGCATGTTTTTGCCCCAAGTGTTTCCAATTGCGCCTTCTTTGAACAACAAGCTTGTGGTAATTAATGAGACCAGATAACAAGTAGACAAAAAAGTGAAAAAGGGAAAACTTAGAAGAAATTTTGCAGTTGGTTGGAAACAATTCTACTCAAAGTGATGAAAGCCACTATCTACAGCATGAAAAAAGGCTCTTTTGTTTGTTCACAGGAAGAACTGCAGACCATTATTTCTGCAAAACATGCCTTACCTCTACAAGAACTACGTCAAAAAAATATATCTTTTTTTCACGAAAAAACCTTTTCGAAGTCTGAAAAATCACAACAATTTCTCTAAAAAACATAAAATTTTCTACATATGCGCCCTCCCTTGGCGCCAATTTTGTCAAATCTGATCTGTAATTAACAAGACTAGGTTACAAATAAATAGGTAATAGGAAATAAATAGGTTAAAAAATAAGTCTTAAAGTTATTGGCTATCTGCTCAAATCGAAAGATAGGCTCATTTATTCCTACAAAAAGAAATAATGAGACATGTTAATATTCGGGAATTTTCATCCAATTAAAAAGACAAAGAAAAATTGACAGTTGAAGAAAAAAATTTAAAATATCCAATAAATTTTTTCGAGAAAATAGTCTCGAAGCCGTTAAAAACCAAAGTCTTTACCTTTGAGGGTTCTGATATGTTTGGTTGTGCCCCACTTTCAATGCCAATGATATGATATGCTGACGTCAATTTTGTGATAATGTGACAAAACGAGAAAAGAGAACGAGCAAAAACTGCATATGTTAAAAAATCGAAAAAGAAAATTGGGTAATCTAGTCGTATCAGAGCCAGAAAACCGTATCTTATGAGCGTAAAACCGCAAAGAACATTAAAATTGAATTCATTAAAAATATGAAGATTTCTTTCTTCGCTGACACTTAGCTAAAAGTTGACCTAATTAAAAGAAAAATATTGGGTAAGTTTAATGGGCCATTATCTTTTTAAAAATTTTTTTTGAAGAGTCAAAGCAACCAAGACCTTTTCGAGTAAAAAAAATGGATCCATCACAAGCGAGCTTTGATTTCAATTGTTCTGTTTTTTAATTAAAATAAAATGATCTTTTTTCAAAAAAAGACCAACTGAATACAATCCGAACTACTTTTGGATTGAAACAGTCCAAGGGTTCACCAAAACTACACTTTTTATCGCTCTTCGTCTATTACAAAGAGTTATTTGATGCAATTGACATAGATTTAGATAAATTGTTATTCAAAAAATCAAAAATTAATATTGCGTTATTCATAATCATTGAGCAGAGTTAGTAAACAAAGGACTTTTTTTTAAATTCCAAAGCAATCTCAATGAATCTGAAATGCAAGAAGGACTGGCCCCCTTTGCAGTTTACAAAGATTGTGTTAGCAGTTTTTGGATGGGTACTTCCGGCAAACTTATTCAAAGTGGACTAAAGAAGATTATTTCGTGCAATTTTTTATTAAAGAAACTGAATTTTGTCATTTTTAGACAAAAATTTAGCCCAAAACATGAAATAAAAATAGTCAACAACGCTATAGTCAAAAATAGGTCTAATTGATCTAAATTTCACAATTTTTTAAGCCTCGATAGCTCGGCCTAGAATTCAATTCTAGGCCGTCATTAAACATGAAATAAAAATAGTCAAGAACGCTATAGTCAAAAATAGGTCTAATTGATCTAAATTTCACAAATTTTTAAGCCTCGATAGATCGGCCTAGAATTGGTCTAATATTGACAATTTTCTAAACCTCGATAGCTCGCCCTAGAGAAGGATTTTCGAAAAAAAACATTTATTCTCATACTCCACGCTGGACGGGCTTTTTAGTGATACCACTCACAACTCTCTATGATGAATATATCGATTGACAGATCAAAAAACCCATTTGAGTATATGGTTCCTCAACATCCTCAAGCGGGGTCGGAACAATTATCCCCAATGAAGTGTTTGAGACCTGGATGAACATTCTATTAATAGCAGTTGCAGTCTTAGCTGAAATAAGCACTCGATAACACAGCTGAAATATTTTGAATGAGCAAACATCGAGTCTCAAAAACAAATTCTTGTGGTCAAGTTGGCCACAAAATAGTTCCAAAAAAGACGCCAAAAGAAAACGGAAATCTACTATTCGAAACCTCCAAATTATGAGTTGACTATGAGCCGAAAAAGAAGTAGAAAAATTTGCTGACACAAAAAAACCAATGCTCAGCCAAATATTAAACTGGTCCAGATCAACCAACTAAAGAAACCCCTGTTAGACAGCACAAAAACTTGATAGAGTCAGAAAAAAAGACATTTACACTAGTAACATGTTGCTCATCAGTTTACCTTGCTCGTCATGCAAAGCAATAGAAAAGAGTTTTTCAATGAGCAGGTAACATTTGAAAGCAAAACTCTCATTTAGAAGTTTTTTCAACGATAATGTATAGAGAGATAGCGTTGGCACAATTCTCAAAAACTATTTCAACACATGATAAATCGAGCTGCTTAGTCTACCCAAATCGCACGGATACCACATTTAAGGGCAAATTTGACATTAAATTTTTAACTCAAGAGTTCTACGGCTCTGCGTCAGAAAGCGCATTGAGGATCACTTTGGATGAGATGTGCAACCCAAGCCAGCTCTGATTAAACCCTTCAGACCAAAATCGGTTCTGATCTGACAGACTCGAGACGCGCACTGCAAGTGCTAGACGGGCTTGGGTAGCGCACGGGGGTGCCAGAACAAATTGAGTCGCGTACTATTGTTTCCAGGCCGACTTGAATCGCACCCTGGAGAAGCCAGACTGACTTCAATCGTACACTTGGTTGTCAAGTCCCACTTCGTTTACGCACTGATGGTACCCCTAGTACACTTTAAACTGTTGAAGTAGCAGTAATCATTGGTTAAAGGTTTTGCTTACAAAAAATTAGACGTGAGTTCTTTATATTATCTCTGGGTTCTTCACTGAAAATTAATACTTCCATATAAAAAAGACTTCAACGCAACAACCATAACCAAGATTTAGTGTTTAGCGTGAAATGTGATGTTAATCGGCTAAAAAGGAAAGTCGTGGAGCTGGCCCTTTTTGTTTTAGTTTCTTGGTTTTGTGCAGATAATCAAGACCCTGGAAAAGTTTCTGATCAGAATTTACAGACTGAGGAAAGGGCTCTGTTGAGACTATCAAGATCATACCAAAGAACTATCCAGACCCTAAAACATCCTATGATCATACCATCCAGACTTAGCTGGGCTCTGAAAAAATTGTACAGATCGCAGTTAGTCCACTGATTAGACCGGACAGAATCTTGTTTGGGTCCTGATCAGAGAATCTGAACTGGAACTAGTGCTGCCAAACTTTATGGCTGTTCGCGGTTTACCCTCAGTGCGCGACCCAAGTTGGTCTGATCATTTGGTTAATCACCTGATCCAGGGCAATATATGTCTGACCACCAAAAAGTCAAAGATCCATGGAAACTTCACGTTTTTAATTGCATTATTACTCCTTTGTCTAAAAGCACTAAACATGGATTTTATCGCTGCATATATTAGATGACAAATTATTGAAAAATATCAAAGAACCAACAAGAAAATTCAATTCTCAATTTCTATAATTTTTGCGACAAACATTTCAACTAAAAAAAGGCCCAATGCAGGAAACAAGCAGGTTACCACACTCCACATTTCGAGGTTAGTTGTCCTTGATTATGACGCACACCATTTTTGAACTCAGATCCGTTCGTGCCAGACAAAAGTTTACTCTGATCAGATCATCCCAAACCAAGGTGTCCACTGATCAGACTCAAGTGCGATCGAAACCACGTATGCGCTCTTTGTGCACTCGAAGTTGTCTCTGATCAGACATCACCAGACAGAAATGACCTCTGCTGAGACGGATTGAGGACATTGTGCAAACATGGAAAAAAAGCTAGATTCTTGTTTAGACTATTGTGCGCTCGCAAATCATCTTCAGATTTTTGTGCTTTCACCTTCATAATTCCATGCGCTCGTCAGATTTTTTATCGTTCACTAGACATTCTTATCTACAAAATGTTTCTTGCTGTCCCCAACAACTTTTCAGGCACACAGATTTAGACAAATTGCATTAACTACTCATAAATTATGTGCATGACCCTAAATCATTTATTCCAATTCGTATTTTCAACCTCAAATATATTAATAAGTTAGTTATTTTTTAAGAAAAGGGTACTTTTCAAAAAGCATTGCAATCTAATTTTGAAGTTAAAAAATGTTTTTTATTCAAATTCGACTATTTTATCTCAAGAAGTACGAAATTTAAAAAGGACGCCTAAAAAACTGAGTGCTTTTCTATTTGAAAACAAATTTTTCATTTTTTTTAAAACTCAAGTGAGGTGCGCTTTCTGCCTTGACATCTTCCACGTGGGTGAGTTGTCTGTAGAAAGATTGCTATAAGTCATCTGATCAATAAATATGAAAACATTACTGAGGTCATATCAAGATTTTTTATTAAAAAAATTAGCGCATCGGTTGTTAGACCGTTGTGCGTTTACCGTCAGATTTTGTGCTCACATCTTGTTGCCTTCATTTCATAATTTCGGTGTTCATATCCAAAAGTTTGTGAGATCCTTATCAGACATTCCTAGCTTTTCGATGATTGCTAACTATGTAATTGTGAATGCCACCTTCGTGCGTTCATTTTTGTTCTTTAAATAACTGATTCCGTCTCGGATCTCAAAGTGGCTAGCAATGCGTTTTTGTAAACTAGAATGAAAAACAACGCAAAGTTGCTAATGGTGACTATGCGAGTTCATTCTCATACAACATATTGGAAACTCTTGCTCTCAATTGTGGTCAATTTAGTTTGTCTCTTGCTCAATAACAAAAATTAGCCAGGATAAACAACAGCTAAACACTCGCTTTTTTTTGTTAGTTTTGTCGTGCTTCTAACAGGTCTTAATTGGTATTCATTTCATAAGATATGAGGTGTCGAAAACATGTATCAAGATTCTGGGGTAAAGAGTCACTTTTACCAGTGTATCATTTGTTTAAGTTACTCCTATCATAGAAATTCAAAAATTCAAAAAAGATTGTTTTAAAATTGTATGTTTGTTTTCTTCGACACTTTAAAATTATTTGTTAATTCTCTATACCTTTTTAATGAAACTAACGTATAATCATCTAGATTGTGTCCGTTTGTACCCACAGCAGGTTAGGCACCCCTCCCCCTTGTTGCAGAGCATGTTCTAACGTGCTATTATATTATAAATCATAATGTAAAAATTTGAAATTGCAGAGGCGTCTGTGGGTGCAAATAATATGCACCCATTAAGCTGGGGGCACAAACGAAAAAGAAATCCAAATCAACTGCATAGCACGTTGCCTGCATCTAGAGCTTTGAGTCGCATATTTAGGCTATTCTCTTTTCTTTAGTCTTTGATCACTTCAGCCTTCATATATCCTCTATCCATCTTTCTTGTCTGATCTCAGAGCTCATATGTATGTCCGGCAAATTCAAATTCAAACTGATTTTCTGCCCGTAAGCAGCGATAAAGGCTAATTTCTAAACGCGTAGCAATTCGCTACGAAAACCAAATCACACAATAAGTGTACGAAATGTCGTTGTCAGCTAGAACAAATTTTTGAACAACCAATTGATAATTCAAAAGTAAACCGAACCATTCAGAGAAACATGTTCAGAAAAAATTGTTCTATCGATTTTCCATTTCTCAGATTTCTTTGGCGCTTTTCGCTAGTTTTACAATCTTGGACTGAACTTGGAAGGAGTACCAGAGATGAAGTGTTTTAAATGCTGCAAAAAAGTTGGGAACCTTATATAGAACAACTTTGAATGCCAAAACATTGAGATAGGACGGTTCATTACTTGGTGAGGTATAACTTTGCTTGATATCAGCGAAAAAACACAAAATGTGCTTCAAAGAAATTCGATTCCTCAGAAGAATTCATTGGCGGTCGAAACAACGTATGCGCTCTTTGTGCGCTCGAAGTTGTCTCTGATCAGACCTCACCAGACAGAAATGACCTCTGATGAGACGGATTGAAGACATTGTGCAACCATGGACCAAATCTAGCCTCTTGTCTAGACTATTGTGCGCTCGCAAATCATCTTCTGATTTTTGTGCTTTCACCTTCAAAATGCCATGCGCTCGTCAGATTTTTTATTGTTCACTAGACATTCTCATCGACATAACGTTTTTTGCTGTCACCACCAATTTTTCAAGAACACAGATTTAGACAAATTGCAATAACTACTCATAAATTATGTTCATGACCCTAAAACATTTATTCCAATTCTTAATTTCATCCTCAAATATAATAATAGGTTGGTTAATTTTTAAGAAAAGGGTACTTTTTAAAAAGCATTGCAATCTATTTTTAAAGTTGAAGAAGTGTTTTTTGTTCATTTTCGACTTCTTTATCTCAAGAAAAATGAAATTTAAAAACGACACCTAAAAAACTGAGTGCATTTCTAATTGAAAACCAATATTTCATAATTTTTTAAACTCAACTGAAGTGCGCTTTCTGCCTTGACATCTTCCACGTGGGTGAGTTGTCTGTAGAAAGATTGCTATATCAGTCATCTGATCAATAAATGTGAAAACAATACTGAGGTCATATCAAGATTTTTTATTAAAAAAGTGCATCGGTTGTTAGACCTTTGTGCGTTTACCGTCAGATTTTGTGTATTCATGCTCACATCTTGTTGCCTTTACTCCATACTTTTCTGTGTTCATATCCAAAATTTTTTGAGATCCCTATCAGACATTTCTCGCTTTTCGATGATTGCTAACTATGTAATTGTGAATGCCACCTTAGTGCGTTCATTTTTTTTCTTTAATTAACTGATTCCGTCTGGGATCTCAAAGTGGCTAGGAATAGGTTTTTGCAAACTAGAATGAAAAACAACGTAAAGTTGCTCATGGTGACTATGCGAGTTCATTCTCATACAACATATTGGAAACTCTTGCTATCAATTGTGGTCAATTTTAGTATTCAGGTCTTAATTAGTTTTCATTTCATAAGATAGGAGGTGTCGAAAACATGTATCAAGATTCGGGGGTAAAGAGTCACTTTTACCAGTGTATCATTTGTTTAAGTTACTCCTATGATAGAAATTCAAAAATTCAAAAACGATTGTTTTAAAATTGTTTGTTTGTTTTCTTTGACACTTTAAAATTATTTGTTAATTATCCATGCCTTTTTAGTGAAAAAAACGTATAAGCATCTAGATCGTGTTTGTTTTTACCCACAGCAGGTTACGCACACCCCTTGTTACAGAGCATGTTCTAACGTTCTATTATATTATAAATCATAATGAAATTTGAAATTGTGTCTAAGGGTGCAGAAGCGTCCGTGGGTGCCAATAATATGCACCCATTAAGTCCGGCAAAGTCAAATTCAAACTGAGTTTTTGTCCAAAAACAGCGATCAAGGCTAATTTCTAATTGCGTAGCAATTCGCTACAAAAATTAAATCACACAATAAGTGTATGAAATGTCGCTGTCAGCTAGAACCATTGTTTGAACAACCAATTGATAATTCAAAAAAAATGGAACCATTCAAATAAACACGTTCAAAAAAAAATATTCTATCAATTTTCCATTTCTCAGATTTCTTTGGCGCTATTGGCTAGTTTTACACTTTTTGGACTGAACTTGGAAGGAGGACCGTAGATGAAGTGTTTTAGATGCTGCAAAAAAATTGTAAACCTTATATAGAAAGACTTTGAATGTCAAAACATTGAGATAGGGCGGTTCCTTACTTGGTGAGGTAAAACTTTGCTTGATATGAGCTGGAAAACACAAAATGTGCTTCAAAGAAATTTGATTTCTCAGAAGAATTCATTGGCAATAGCTCATTCAAAAAAAATTAGCTACTTTAACCGAAATTGTGGGTGTCCGATTGACCCTAAAATTTGTTGGGAGAAAATTGAAACCATGTTATATCGAACTTTTAATTCCCACATTTTTGTGCTGTACGCTTTTTTCACACATATGTACATGAACTGGAGAGGCGAACCGCAGATAAAACGTTTTATATAGTGACAAGTATTGATAATATGAGGAGTAACATCGAAAGACAAAACACTGATATGTTGCTTTCAGTTCTTTATAAGGAGAGTATTTGCCTGATATCAATTCAAAAACACAAGACATTTTTCAAAGGTGGTGTGTTTTCTCACCACAAAGTTAAGTGCCAAACAAACATTTTTTTAAAGAAGAAATTAGGTCTTTTACGGAAAAAAAACTGAACAAAAACTGTTCTATGAAAGCAACTTTTTCATTGCTGTTCGCTAGTTGCGATCCCACGGTGGCGACGGTTTTGCATTGAATATTTCTTGTTGTTTACTTATTTCATTTCTTTTCCTTCGTTTTTTCTCTCATTTTCATTAGGTAGTAAAAATTTTCCTAAAATTTTTATTTCACTGAACTCTTTAACTCTTTTTGTTAAAAATTCTGTTACTACAACTTTTCATAGACGCCATTATAAGCAAAAGCAACTGGATTGTTTCCGTGTGTGCTAACAGCAGGTTAGACACCCCTCTCTCCTTCTTAAAAAGCATATGCTAACGTCCTATTATATTATATAGCATTTAAAAAATTCGAAACTGCGTCTAATTGTGCAAATGCGTCTGGGGTTGCAATTAATATGCACCCACTGAGCTGGGGGCACAAACGGAAAAAAATCCAAATCAACCGCTTAGCATATTGTTTTCCTCTAGAGCTTTGAATCACTATTTTAAGTTAATCTTTTTTTCTTTTGTCTTTGATCACTTCACTCTTTATATTACCCTTATTCGTCTTGTTTGATCTCAGAGCTCATCTATATGTCCGGCAAAGTCAATTTCACGCTGTTTTTTTTGCCCGTAAAACTACCACTCAAGGTTGATTTCTAATTGCGCAGCGATTCAATACAAAAAACCAAATCACACAAGAAGTGTATGAAATGTTGCTGTCAGCTAGAACCAATGTTTGAGCACCCATACATACCATACCATTGATAATTCAAAAAAAAACGAACGATTCAGAGAAACACTGAATTCTCATCTCAAATTGTCTTTTATACAGCAAAATAGGCCCAAAATTACACATCCGTGTGTATAACATCTGAAAAAATGCAGTATCGATTTTTGCATGTAGAAGGCTAAGAAAATTTGTTTCACAAATCGATAGTGTGAAAATCGGACAAACAAAAACAGCGATATTATCTAATTCATGCTCAACCATAACAAAAAAACATCAATTTAGAAAACCCGCATGGAGTTAAAATTATGTCGAGCAAAACAGGAAAATGGGGAAAATACTTTAACGGAACGGTTAAAACGTGGAGCTCTTCCATCCTATCCATTAATTGTAACAACTGGGCATTCCACCGTATTTTGGTGCTTGAAACGCATTAAGTTGGTATGAGATACAATTGACGCTATTTGAGTTTACATCCAACAGTATTGAGCAAAAGTAATAAAGAGGAATTCAAGTGTAACAAACGAAATAAAACAACAATTAAAACAACAACATGTCAAATGAAACAACTAGGTGCAATTAAGTTATAAGGGCCAATCGATAGGATTTGATAATAAAAAACCTACTTTCATTTTGGAATTTCGCAAAAAATACCAAGCACACAACAGAAATGACAAAAAAACCAATTAGTATCCAAGATGAGGTGAAAAACAAATTGAAAAAATTACACCTGATCAGGGATATAATAAATATATAAATTTATAAATATATAAAAATAACTAAAGCTCAACGGAAATGGCAACAGGTCTTTTCTGGAAAAAATTGCGACCGAAGTTTTGCGTGTCCGATTTACCTCATTGCTTAATTTTGTGGGTGAGAACTGATTCCATGTTCAATCGATTTTCCCTTTTCCCAGATTTCTTTCGCGCTCTTCTCTAGTTTTACACTCTTGGACATGAACTTGAAAGGAGGACCGTAGATAAAACGTTTTAGATGCTGCGACAAAATGATAACCCTATATAGGAAAGTTTCGAATGCCAAAACAATGAGATAGGGCGTTTCGATTTTTGATGAGGTAAAACTTTGCTTGATATCAGCAGAGAAACACAAACTGCGCTTCAATGGAATTTGATTCCTCAGAAGAACTCATTGGTACTACCAATTGGTCTTTTCAAGACAGATTTAGCTACATTAACCAAATTCTTTTGTGTCCGATTTAACCCAAAATTTTTTGGGAGAAAATTGAAACCATGTTCTGTCGAATTTTTAATTCCCCATACTTTTTTGTGCTGTGCGCAAAGTTTAAAAACATGCACATGAAATTGAGAGACGAACACACATAAAACGTTTGATATGGTGCCAAAAGTTGATAATATGAGATCGAGCAACATCGAAAGACAAAATACTGATATATTGCATTCAGTTATTTATAAGGAGAGTGTTTGCTTAATATCCATTCAAAAACACAAGATATGTTTCAAAAATTGTGTGTTTTCTCACCAAAAAGTTGAATGCCAAACAAACATATCCTCTTGAGGAAGAAATTATGTCTTTTGCGGAAGAAACTGAACCAAATTTGTTCTATTACTACAATTTTTTCGTTGCTAGTTGCGATCACACTTGATTTGCATTGAATATTTCAGATCATGCAATGAGTTTTGTCAATTGAAAAAATGTCCTTGGTTTTTTTCCAATTTTTTTCCTTTTCTATCAAGTTTTATGACTACAAATTTTACATAATTCTCTGTTCGTTTATAACCCATGTTTCATTTTTTTAGGTTAGTTTTTTGAAACATATTTTCCCCTCCTTTTCATGATGTAATAAAAGTTGTCCTAAATTTAATTTCATATAATTCTCTTTTATGAAAGTTCTATGACTACAACTTTTCATAGACGCTATAATATGAAGTTGTAATTCTACAACTTTTCATAGACGCTATAATATGAAGTTGTAATTCTATAACTTTTTGAATTATGGGGTCAACCCGTGTATTGTTTTTGTGTTTTCACACAAAATTTATGTGTTCTGATATATATGAAAGCTGAGAATTTTTCCGTTTGTGCCCCAAAGCTTAGAGAATGCATAATATCTGCACCG
Organism: Convolutriloba macropyga; assembly: GCF_964194025.1. NCBI lineage: Eukaryota > Metazoa > Xenacoelomorpha > Acoela > Convolutidae > Convolutriloba > Convolutriloba macropyga. The sequence goes on along the minus strand of NC_134471.1, from coordinate 77,220,561 downwards.
TAAGGACGCACTTGTACCACTGAGACAGTAGAACTTATAGCTAGTCCGCACGGCGGCTGGATGGTTGACGACAAAGCCGCTTTGAAACACATCAATCGAGGTGACTGCAACACCCGTCCACAGGTGATCATAGCCCACATTTTTAGGGGTTGAGGTCGTCTTTAAACATTCATCGTTCAAACAAAAATACCAACAGACGTTAGATGTCAAATAAAGCGTGCTCACATATCGTCTGGAACGACCAGTTGATCTGTCCGCTGTGCCCATACAAATTTTTCCTCCCATCAGTTGCTGTGTCACACCTAAGACGGTGCTGTGTCACATCTTGCAATTCTGACCTCTTCTGAAAATAAGCTGTGAGTTTTTTTGTTAAATTATCAGCGAACTGTCAGATACCGATCATATCACGGTTTTTCACCCTTTTGTCTTCTGATCTGTGGGGTTCACTTTGTTCTGTATTTTTGCTAGAACGGCTTTGTTTAGATATTTGAGGCCTCATATTCAGCTCGAGAATCGGCTTTGTTCATGACAAGGGCTACGTGGAATTCTAATTCTGGCTGATGCTAGTTGTTGCGCTTGTCGGGTGTTTCATTGGCAGAAGGTTTAGCCATGATTTTTATTTACAAATCTGAGATTTTTAAATCATTGGGGCGCTGTCTTTTTTTTAAGACCTTTTCACATATTTTCATGATTATTGAAGTTGAATTGGAGTAGTGATTTTAGTCACGCCGAAACATGAACTTGAACAAAAAAGCGAGCGGTTTTGCAGGGTTATGATAGAAGAGTTAAATAAAAAAAGAGGCGAAATGATAGAGGGGTTAAAAGATCTTCCAGAATTGGTGCGTCCATGGTGCTGACTTTGAATTGACGGTAAGTACCCGGTGTTTTAATGGTACTCGACCTGAAGTACGTGCCCGGACCCTAGTTCCAGGACAATTCAGCGCTGAATCATTACAATAACCATACTAACTCAGAAAATCAGTTCTGAATCAGTATATTTGCAGTCCATTTGTAGGTTTTTATGGGAAGGACAAATTCAGAAAAAACGTTTTAAATCTTGATTTTGTACTTGACAGAATAGAACTTGATTTTTATCATGATCAGAAAAATGTCATGCAAAATGAAAATTTTCGATTTTACCAAAAAAATTGAGCATGACGAAATTGCATGCAAAATGGGGTCCTCCACGCCGTAAGGACACGTTACCAAGCTTTAACTGCAATTAAATCGGCGGAATACGTTTACGAATAGAATGAAACACATCTCACCCCCCCCCCCCCCACCCGACCGCCAGAATACTTTCAGATTGAGGAAACACATGGGAGATCCGTCTCAGCCCCCGCCCAGCCGCACCCCGGCCCGCCCGCGCCGACCCGCCCCGACCCGATCCGCCCGCCCTACACGGGGGGGGGGGGGGTAAATCTCAACAGGATCTTCTTTTAGCACTTTCATATTCGTTTATTTGATTTTTGAAACTCGCAAAATGTGAACTATGGAAACGGCGTTGTTGTCCTCAATTCGGGAAATGGAAAAGGAGATCAAGTCAGTGGTGCCTCTGTGAACAGCGAAGACGGCGATGGTGTCCTCAGATCCTGTTGAGAGTGCGGGGGGTGTCTGGTACTGGCTTGTGTGTGTGTGTGTGTGTGTGTGTGTGTGTGTGTGTGTGTGTGTGTGTGTGTGTGTGTGTGTGTGTGTGTGTGTGTGTGTGTGTGTGTGTGTGTGTGTGTGTGTGTGGGTGGGTGGGTGGGTGGGTGGGGGGAGGGGAGGGCTGACTCTCAACAAGATGTTCTTTATCGGAGATGAGAACTCCATTTGGACTGATTATTTTTTATTGAAGCGAATATTTTTATTGTTCTTTCGTTATTCTCGTAGTAAATTCAGAGTGTTAAAATGCTGAGTTTTTTCTGAGACTTTTTTTTCAGGCTGGTATTTTTTCTGAGCAGTAATGCCACAGGCTGATATTTTTATCTGAGCAGTAATGCCACAGTCTGATATTTTTATCTGAGCAGTAATGCAACAGTCTGATGATTTTGTGATGTAATTCAGAAAAAAATCAGAATAACTTGGGTTGTCCTGATTTTTTACTCTGATCATTCCAATTTTTGACCTGATCATGATACTTGACAGATTAAAATACAGAATAAAAGTTATTATGATTCAGCGCTGAAAATAAATGGGAGCTCAATCCAGGTGCTCGTTTATGCTGCTCGTTAAACAAAAAACGTCCACCGTGTTAATTTTGAACGCACCATACCCCCTGTGTGTGTTCAAAAATGGTCTGCGTCATAAATGAGGACAAACGAAAACCTCGACCTGGGTGGGGTTAAAATAAGTAGTGCTAAATGAATAGGGGTGAAAAAAATCAGAACCATTTTCGAGAAGTAGAACACTTTCTCATATCGTCAGCGCTTTTCTGCGTAAATTATTTCAATATTCACGCCTTCTATTTTCTGCACTAATTTCTTCTGGTAAATTCGACGCACTTCAGTACATTTAATGAAGAAACTCAAAGCAAATACCTCGCCCTGTTAATATTAAGAAATGCAGACTACACCAAAGATTTCAATAGCCAACCCACAAACTGTTATCACAGTGAACTAGTACTGATTAACAATATTTGAATGGTAGAACATTATCTCAGAACTGATTCGGTACAGCACAGAATGAAAATTTTCCATGATTGCAGAAAAGATAATTGCTTTTAGGCTGTTCAAAACCTTTTTGGAGGTCCAGTTGTATTTGTTGTCTGAAAATACGTCATGGAAAAAGTGACGTCATCATAATACGTTCATTGTAAAAATCATTCTGTGGAATGATTCAGAGCTGAGTTAATGTGTTACTACGATTCGATAAACCATTGTTTTGTGCCATAGCATACCCAAATGAAACCAAATTTGAAACATTTTGTTAAGATCTTGCAACCGGTATTTGTAAGAAAACGATAAAATCTGGAAAAATGACCGGCTGTTTGAGTTCTGCTATTTGAATTTTGCTGGTTGAGTTTTGTATTTGAAATCCGCAAAAAATTTGAATTTTTTTTTCGGGATATTAATCCATGTGCCACGATCTCGCTAAGATTTCTCAATCCTTAGCAGGATACTGTACTTATGGAGATCTAGCTCAGATATCGTTATAAGTTTCGTAAGAAAATTAAGATTGCGATTTTCTTGAAAATCAAGGTTTGTCAAATTTCGTTTCACGGGGATACTTTTCCGGCAACAATTGGGCAACTTTTGGGTTCAATGCAAGTTACATTAGCACTCTTGACGACTGGCAAACTGCGTAATGCAACTGTTTTCCATCACATTCATAATCATCAAGTCCTAGAAACTCCGGCTGTTTGCCCAGTCGGCTCTGGGCTATGCATTTTTCGTCGCGGTTGTCCAAAGTATTTCCAGGCTGCGATTCATTTCGCCACAATCCAACTGGCATCATCACTTGTCTTTGAACTGGAGATACGAAGAGATTCCGGTTCTTTCGAATGTCTTCATTTGCCTGGCTCAAGGTTCCATTTGAATAAGAAGGCGCATTTTCAAATCTGAACCACTGTGCCCAGAAACCCGCCTGGCCGTCGGTTGGGATTCCTTTTCTGATCGCAAACTCCACCACATATTGGAGATCCCTCTGTTGCAAAAGTCAATTTTAAGAGCTGTTAGGAGCTATAGAATCAGACCGTTGCAGACCAAAAGTACCGTTTATAAAGTGCTATCCAAAAAATACCTGATACAAAAAATTCTCAAAAACAGTGTTTTGTAGCCAATTTTGAAATAATAAAGACGGAAACTGCTATACGGCACATTTTCCGTCCTTTTTTTCTTAAAATTGGCTTCAAAACACAGCTTTTGAAACTTTTTTAGGGAATAACTAGACAGCACAATATAAACACTACTATTACAGGCACAAAACCTCAGTTTAAACGATATTTCTCTATATGGTGAAAACAAAAAACAAAATGATCCACTTGCCAATATATCTCATTCTAAAAAAACACATAAAAATTGTTTTAACTTACATATGTTGCATTTCAGCTGAATAATGTGAAGATTGTGTTTCGTTTTTGTTTAGAGGATTTGTTTTTTTTGAAAATTTGGTTATATATATAAATATATATATATATATATATATATATATATATATATATATATATATATAAGTATATCTTTAAATAAAAATATGTATATTTATAGGTATAAATTTATGTGTAATATATATATATATATATATATATATATATATATATATATAAATATATATATATATATATATATATATATATATATATATATATATTTATATATTATATATATATATATATATATATATATATATATATATATATATATATATATATATATATATATATATATATATATATATATATATTTATATATATATATATATATATATATATATATATATATATATATATATATATATATATATATATATATATATATAT